>NC_138051.1:42854512-43234848 GCF_964194185.1 Rhinolophus hipposideros
AAATCCAACAGGCTTCCTTAGGAAGAGAGAGAAAGCAATGGAGTTCCAGCTAGTGTGATGGAAATTAAACATAATATCACCCATCTTAGTTATAAGTGTGTTTCATGGAAGCATGCTACAAGTGAGTATACTATTCATGTGTGTCATAGCGAATCTTAGAATGCCTGTTTTGAAATATTCAGCAAAGTGATAATGACTTCAACAGGCCCAATCCTTTCTAAAATACATTTCCCTTTTTAGAAACCTTTAATAATTCCCACCTGAATATTTATAAAGTCCAGAAATCTCAGCCTGGCACATACAGCCTTCCATGATTTTTCTCCTTGTCTGGCCTCTATCTCCAGCTGTATCTCCACAGACACCCATGCTGCAAATGTACTGAACTATGTACAGTTTTCCACCTATGCCACACTGCTTGGCATGTTGTTTCCTCCAGTATAATATCTCATACCCGTCAGCGTGCTGGCACTGCCACTTATCCTTCAAGACCCTCTCAGCTCTGCCAGTATTTCCTTCCTTGAAGTCTTCCCATCAGGCATAATTGATCTCTTTTTCACATTTGCCTCTACTGAACATGACATACACCTACTATCACACTTCTGTCTCTATTATTACAAATTTAAACTTCTGTTGCCCCTAAATTACTGCAAGCTTCTTGTAGGCAGAGCCTGTGCCTTGTTTGCTTTGGGCCTTTGGTACTGTTCATAATTCAGAGAAGCCCTTAGTGAATGATTGATGAATTAATAACCTAGCAATTTAGCTGGATCTTAAAGCCAGTGTCCATTTGGGTAGAATGACCACCCATGTCCACCCTATCCAGCAAGGCTACATGGAATATTTCCTTATCCAAATGAATTTGCTCAATGTTGTCCTCTCAGGGTGAGGGTAAAACTATAAGGCACTCAGAGAAGCCAAACAATCTGCCCAATTACTCTATGCTTCTGAGGGCCACAGGCCAACAGACACTACTAACAGACAGTAGTAGACTACTAACAGACAGTACTTGCCAACAGACACACTAACATTAGCTTCACGCAGGCTGACTTGCTGATGTTGTCTTCTCCACCTCTGTGTTGACCTTGCTGCCCTCCTATCATCCTGCATGCCTTTCTACATATCACCAGTGTAGGCTTTAACCCCAGTACATCATGAATCCTGGGCCATGATCCATGTCTGTGTGACAACTGAATGGAGAAGAGCTGACTAGTTTCCAGAAAAATGACCTCAGTATGCTGTGGACTCAGCTGATGGGCCAGGCTGCCAGTGGAGGCTGTGTTGGGAGGCTTAGTGGTCTGTGATATGGCGGCGGCAGTGCTTGGGATGTCTGGTTACTGACACCTGAACCATTAGCAATAGGGGACATTCTTTAAGTTGATGGCTCTCAGGAGAGTCATGCCTGATCGGTCACTTTTCTCAACCTGGCACGTTATTCGTGTTCAATAACATTTGTCAAATAAGAGGAAGGATGAATCTGCTTATCGCCATATTTTCCTGGTAGCATGGCTTCATTGATGTGACAAGAAAGAAATAAGGGCAGTGGGAACCAATATGGTGACCAGAGACGGGGAAAGGTTGCAGAAAGAAGCCAATAGGAAGAGCCCTGTTGGAAGAGCACTGCTTTAGAGTTTAGCCCTGTTCACAAGAGGATGGTCACTGTGAAGCCACCAGTTCTATTGCTGGAAGGCCCTGACATTGACACCTTCCTCCAGGGAAAGGGCTGGACTCACTTTGTCCTGCAACAGCCCCTGCCAGGTCTCAAGCAGGGGGTGTGGCCAATCCTCTTCATCCGCCACTCTGGCCAATCATTCTGGGGTCATGCTGTTTCGTGCATCCCGAATCTCATTCTAGCAAGCACAGGTGAAAATGCACCCTCTGCCCCATTCATGGCTTTTCTTGTGGCCAAAGGGAATCGCTGATGTGTGCTTCTGGGGCAGCAGGCTTTGACTCCCTTCTCTGCCTGTTTTGAAGAGACTGTTGTGAAGCAAGAAATGTCCTAGACAAGCTTCCCTATCTGGGCCGATTTCTCCAAAACCAGGAACCTGGTGATTTATTAAAGGATGGAGAAAAATATCAGCACTTATACTCATGTTTTATTTAAAAATAAAACATAAATTAAGCTTTAATATTCAATATATTTAGCTCATAAGTTAATGAATATATATGTGTGTGTGTGTGTGTGTATATATATATATATACATATATATATACACACATATATATTACAGATATGTTTACAAAGAATAATTTATTAACGGAGTAGATAATCAAAAATGCTGGTATCCATTGCTCTAGACAATAGTAAGATGTACGTGCCCAGAGCCAAAAGTATCTGACTAAGGAGGGGATTGCAGGGTTCTGTGTAGGAACTCACTGCATTCAGCTATCTGCATCTAATTGCAGGTTCTACCTCCCACCTACACGTGTGGGAAGGCTTCCTCTCACAGGTGATTTTGAACCTGGATGACCCAGATCATGTGGATTGTGTTTGCCCACTTATGGTCTGACATGAGAGCAATGGTATTATTGCATTTTTTATAAGGAAAAAAATAAAGAACCCTTAGCTCCTCACCACATACCTTGTCTTTATGAAGAATGGGGCCTCACATTATATGTGGAACTTGAGATTCTCCATGGCTCACTGACAGTGTCTTGTTACCATCTCTTATCAGACCTCCTGGTCTATCAGGAAAATATCATGAATTTTTTAAGGGAGTGAACACATACAATGCAATAGAACACAATCCTTCCAAAGGACTTATTAAAAAGCTCTTTCTTTTTTAGAAGAAAATCCCTAAATACATATTTATAATATGTATTAGAAGTCTCTAAATGCATATTTAGATGACGAGTTATGTGTTTAGCTGTCCCAGAGTACTTATTTTAAAATGTTACAAAGAATTAGGGAAACTCCCAGAGACACACCACAGTCTCCACGACTATGAAGCCAGAGAAAGTTGTTTTGAGAAGTGGCTGACCTCTTGTGCATAGGGGACTGTTTGGCACCATTTTAATTGTCTTTTTAAAATAGGATTAGAAGTGAAGCAAATAGAACAGATCAGTGCCCACTGCACAGACAGAGAACCTCGTAAGGCTGGCTGACTTTAAATACAAGTTTAATACATTGGATAGTCCCATTTAAAATAAACTAAAATAGCTAACACATTCATTCCCCATTTCCCTTTCTGTGCCTAGATAATGTAACAGAACTTCCCTTTTTCCAGGCATTCATTCAAGACGTATTTATTGGGGGGCGATGTTCCTTGCGCAAAGCTCCCACCCACGCCCCACGCCCGGTGTGCTGGTCACAGACATCCCGTGTTTGTCAGCGTCACCTTGTTGGTGTGTTGACAGTCCGGTGGTCCCTGTAGCAGAACATTTTTTCACTCTGAGCCCCTGTGAATGGGGGCATCTGGGAGAGAACAGTTTAAAGGAGATGGGCTCTCTCCTCGGAAACCAGCTACTCCTGACCATGTACACTCCAGATCACTTCTTACTTTTAAGGGCTTTTCAAATGTCTGGATGTTTTGCATGTGTGTGCTGGATATTTTATAAGGTGATCTCAAGTGCCCAGCATATTTTATTTCAATTATAAAGGAGAAAAGGTAGTTTGACTTATGGGAAGTGGGTATGGAATCCTTGAAAACCAGTTCAAAGGCATTATCCAATCCAGTCCCTTCACGTGTGAAAGATGAACATATTGGAGATACACAGAGAGGACTGTGACTTTCTCAACATTATACCCATAGCTACCGGGGGGTGGGGGAGGTGGGGCGGGAAACAGGGCTAAGAGGAACCGTGGGATGTCTTGGGTTCTCTCCCCACTTTGCTGCATTTCTTTTTGACAAGCTGCACATCGCTCTGTAACTGTACGTGTCTTTTTTCAGAATGTTACTTCCTTGTAAAGGCGGGAAGTCTCCACCTCCAACACAAGGAAAGCTCAGGTGTTATAATAGCCCCCAAAATGCTTCGCAAAGAAAGTGCTAATGTGGGATTTAAAAGTGGTGATGCAGACGCTCTCCTGATTCCTTTTGCACAGTGTGAGATATTTCTCCCTGGTATGCCCAGAGGAGGAAGGTGCTGAAACACGCAAGGTTATAAGAAGGGTTGACACTGAATATCAAGGACATTCCTTGGATACCAGGAATGGGTTTGGGGGGCCCTATGAACCACCTGAAATTGAATGCAAAATTGTGTGTTGAGCTGCCTGCTACTAAGGAGAGGATCAAAAGCTTCCTCAAAGAGGTCTGGGATCCTAGAGGTTTAAGAATTACTTGAGTCGAATATTGGCTAGGGTTCATGGACATTTAGAATGGTGGTTGGAGCTACCAGTGTGGTCCAGGTTGCCACTTCCCAATACAGCAGGGCTCTGCAGGTGTCAGTTCATCCTATAAATATAAGCAATGGATGAGACTGGGTTTGTGATGAGACAGGGAGTGAGAAATCAGGAAACGACTGTTGGAAAGGGATAGGGTCCCATGAGAGGGCAGGTGGCTGGTGCTCTCCCTACAAACCCAACTCACTTTCCTTCCTTGCTTGGAAATTTTATTTAGGCATATCACCTAGGATTCTAACAATTGGGAAATTCATGTGATTTAAGTCCTCCATTTGTTCTCACTGTTTCCCTTACCCTCTCCACTCTCTAAGTTTTTAAAATCTTGCTAGATTGGTGTTTGTATGAGGCCAAAGGTTGGGGGAGGGATTGAAGCAAAACTGGAGAGAACTTTTGGAGATAATGGAGATGCTCTTGGACTTGAGAGTGGTAGTCATTGAACAGCATACTAAAACTGGATACATTTGATTGGATACGTTCTATGTAAATGGTACCTCAATATAGTTGACTGAAGACAAAATCCAAAGGTTGAATTCTTTGTTGTTCACCCAAGTTCCCAGCTGATCTCTTCTTTTTGTGAAGGCCAGTGGTACTTAGAATTGGTACTCCTGTTTCGTGCATACATAGACCTCTGTCGCTCTGTCCTTTCCTGGCTTGCTCCCCTGCTAGTCTCTCAGTTTCAGACACACAGCTCACAACTTGCTCTTCTCACTTCTCTCTGAGTTTTGCACAGCAGCAAGTCCTACATTAAAGAAATATCCAACACTGATAATAATGATGAGGCAAATGAAAGCAGGAAGCCCTTTGATGTTGCTAAATCACATAGAAAACCATCTTCATTGCTTTGGCAGGAATAGAGGAGGCATGTGTTTCCTTATTAACCAAAAAGTAGATTCAAAATTAGGTCATTTGTGTTCAAGTTCCAGGTTTGACACATTAATCTGTGTGACTTGGGGAAATTACTTCACTTCTCTGAGCTCCACTTTATATCTTTAAATGGAGGAGTAAGAAATACTTTTTTAAACTATCTTTTCAGGAGATGTATATGGAGATACCTCCACAAATTATAAAACTCTATGCAATTATTGTTTTTATGGGGTATAATTAGCTTGTAATAAAAATCTTTCTTCTTTCCTTCAAAAAAATCACATTTTAATGAAAAAGATTCTGCATTTTTGAACTTTACCATGGAAGGATTTTTTTTTTTTTTTTTTTAGTTTTTAAAATATTTAAAACTCCTGGAATACTTTTATTACATGGTTATGTGATCAAACATGAAAAAGTATTTTAAGTAATAAATAGCAAATTCTATTTGATCTGTTTATTTATTTTGGCATATTTTGGAGATCCTTACTTTGTGTCATTACCATTAGTATAAGTTTTAATTTAGGCTGCTCAAGAATATATATTTCAGTTTCTGTTTAGTAATTTATTATATTTATCAGCATCAAATAATAATATCTATTAAATGGCAATATGAACATTTTAATTTTTAAATGAGTATATTTATAGTCAAAATCACCCTCACGGGTGCTTTTTGTTTGCTTTAGTTGATTTTTTTATGACCGCATCATTTTCACATTCACCTTTACCCTCTCCTTTGTAATTTATTTAAAAAGAAAAAGTAAGCTCATACCACAGCAGACAAATGTCCAGAATCTTTGTCATTTCTTATTTAAAAGTTGAAGTGATTTTTTTAAAAGAAATCTATGCTTTTTCAACTCTGTTCGGAATCTAAAACAATGTCAGTGTTTGACAAGTTGGAAAGTAAAATAATAGGAGCAAATTTAATTTCCAAGTTCCCAAAAGGTCACCTAGAGGCAAATGAGGAAGATACATTTAATTAATTTATTTTAAGTAAAAATGACTTGAGTGCCCTTTAGAAAAAAATCACCATTTCAACAAATGTGTTCTAAACGGAAATGACAATTTCTGTTGCTTTAGGAACAGATATATAAAAAAGTAAATCAACAATCCTAAGCCCCACATAATAGTGTACAGTGAGTCAGTAGAGGTTATGACAATAGAGGCCTGAAGGGTACGAATCAGCTATTAAAAATGTCTGAGTTCATTACGTGCACAAAAGCTTTGTGTCTGACTGAGAGGACAGAGCTGGAAATGGTACTTAGGGTCTATCTGTATTCCAAGTTCAGAGAAGAGTCCAATTTTAAGTAGTAACGGCATGTCTGCAAGTTTTCAATTTTATTCCATGAACTAAAACAAATAGCCTCACTCCACAAAGAGGCAGAATCAAATGTCACTGGTTTGATCTATTTCAAAACATCTTGCTTTATCACAGGAACCACTTCTGACAACTCTTTTCAAAAAGCTGGCATAGGAGGGGGATCAAGAGCCCATGCGCGTCGTGTCCTGTAGCCAGAATTTCTAACGTGCTGTACACAAGCATGGATCTATTGCAGATGAAGCTGTAAAGTAGTGATCCCAAACAAACACTTGTTGGAAATAGGAGCCCTGATCAGATGAGGCCCAGAGAGCCATCCTCTTTACAAAGCGCATTCCCTGTTGATGATCTCTTTGGCCATGGATATCTGACATCCCAGTGATGGTGGCAACTATCGCTTCATAGCACTAAAGAATGAACGTGCAAAAGGCTGCTACTCAACTAGTGCTTTAAGTGCAAGACCTGTGGTGCAGTCAGTGGGGAACATATGGTATAAAACAGTATAGTTTTTTCATGTAGTCAGTGAGCATTTAGCGAGAGCCTGGTGGTTATAGACTAGGATGTGTGCTAGTAAGATTCAAACATGAATCAAAGGCTATGAATCCCTGCCTTCACAGAATTTTAGAATACACTTTAAGAACGTATGGTCTAGTTTTGATAATTGAATTCTTCCTCAGTAGTGATCCTTACAGTGATGTAGCTTTTTTTTCCTGAATCTACCTTAATGTCTAAAGTAATTTTGCAAGTCGTCATTTTGATGTTTCCTAATTTTATTCTTGGTGCCAGAATATAATTTCTTCACTCCACAAATGTGTATTGACTGCCTTTTGCTAAGCAAATTTCTGGGGCAATAGATAAATCGCTGTCTATGAAGACCACCCAGCAAGAAAGCAAGTAGCTATCTTGGGATGGGGTTTTGAGGATGCCTTCACAGAGAGAGTTCACCATCCCTGCATACACACACACACACACACACACACACACACACACACACACACACACACACAGAGGTTATTTTATTTACACACAGGATTTGTTGAGGATTATATAATTTTTATTCACCTCTACCACCTAATATGTCACCTTTTCATTTATATGTTTTTGATTGCCAAAAGCTTTTCATTATAGAGTGATCCTTTTTAAATGCAGTGATCCTTTTTTTTTAAATAAACAAATCAGCCTCTGAATTTTATTCCTACTACAGCAGGATGGTGTGGTGACTAAGTGGTTCTGAGCCTAAACTCTGGAGTCAGAATGCCTAAGTTTGAATCTTGGCTCCACTATTCATTAACTATGTGACACTGAACATATTATCTGGATCCTGTGAACATCAATTGCCCAATCTGTAAAATTAGGGTGGTTATAATACTGTGAGATCGTATAAGATGGATTGAGATGATACAATTAAAAAACAGACCAGAGCCTGGCATAGTAAGTACTCAATAAGTGTTAGTTGTCATCGTCGTCATCGCCATCATCATCATCATCATCATCATCATCATCAATTATCCACAGAGACCTCAGTTGGAACCAGAAAATAATAGGAATAACACACTAGATCTGGGGAGTGTTAGGGGGCATAATTGGAGGAAGGATGACAGCAGTTGGTAACCATTGGAAAGGCACTAAAGAACAACTAAACAGATCACTTTCCCTGTTCACCCCAATATACCCTGCTCCTCTACCCTCCAGGATGAGAAAATATTTGATTCAATAGTTAAAATTTAAAATTTGTAACAATATCTGGATTCAATATTTTCTTTCATTCTTTTTTTACTTCATTTTTACTTTTAAACAATTCTTAGAAAACAAAACTACATTCATTATTGTTTTGATAACATTTGCAGGGATCATCTACTATGTGCTGTTACTTTGCTAGGTGATGGCAGTAGTATAGGGAGTAGCATACACAGGATTCTCTGTTCTCTCTGTTCTCTGTCACTGGTCCACTCTAAAACACCGGCTGTTGGGAACATGGGAAACAAATCTCTCCAAGAGACTGAGAGTCAAACATTCAGCATAGGACTCCAAAGGCTGAGGCCAGGCCTGGTAGTGGTTTTCTCCTATTTCCACCACCCCTCCACATTTCTCTACACCATTGCCTCCACCCTAACAAAGACAAAGAGATTGCTCTGGCATCATGAATAACCAATAAGAATTATGAAGATGAGGGAGAGGAGAATGCCAATTGAAAGCAGATTTACCATGAAGATAATGAAGCTTAAGTTTCAGGAATCCTTGCTTACCTAGGTGTCTTTGAGGCTCTGGAAGCGACCCTAGAAATGGAGATATCCAAAGTGTCCTTCTTAAGTCTTCTGCTGTGTTCTGCTGAGCACAAGAATGTGATGAAATTACCACATCTAGAGAAAGAACCTATGAAGGATCAGGTGAAACAGTCCCAAGAAATCATACACGACTTGTAAGAATTTTTGTTGCTACCAGCCAGAGTGTAATGACTTGGTAATATTCAGGGCATTCAGAATTGTATTCCCTTAGTAACAGTGAAAATTCAGCCCTAACCTAAAGATTGCTCTGGTCTCCCACGTCAAAGCTTGTAGTCAAGCCTTTAAAAGCTTACCAAATAATTTATTTGAGTCTCAAAAAAAAACCTCAAACATATTTAAGAGAATATAAAAATAACATCCAAAAATGTAAAATTCATGTTAAGCATCCAATAAAAATTTATTTATACATGCAAAGAAGCAGGGAAATGCACCCATTATTAGGAGAAAAGATAAATCAATACAAAAACGCAGAAATAAACCAAATGAAAGAATTAGCACACAAGAATATTAAAACATATTGAGCATATTCTATATGCTCAAAAAAGTAAAAAGAACTTGAATATGTTAAGGAGATTCATAGGAGATATTTAGGAAGATCAGATAAAACATAGAGATGAAAAATAACTGTCTGAGATTGAAAAATACATAGGAAGTGACTATCAGAAGTTTGGACACTATAGAAGGAAAAAAGTGGTGAATTTGAAGACACGGCAATAGAAAATAACCATAAGGGAAAACACAGAGAAAAAAAAAAACAGAAAAATAAAAGAAACAGAGCACCAGTGAGTTGTAGGAAAATTGCAAGCAGCTGATATATTTTTTATTATACTAGTAGTTCTCAAAAGGGATAATGGCATAGAAAGAAATATTGGAGGAAATAAAGGATGAAAAAATTTACAACTTGATGAAAAATATAAACCAGAGATCCAGAAACAATAATCTCAGGCACAAGAATATAAAGAAAAATACACCAAGGCATACATCATAATCAAGTTGCCAAAACCAATAATAAAAAGAAAATCTTAAAAGTAGCCAAAAAAAAAAAAAAATGACAAAGCCCGTACAGAGGAAAAAGATAAGGATGACTGCAAATTTCTCACTGGAAACAATTCAAGCAGAAAACGGAGGAGCAACAAGTACTAAAAAGTGCAAAATTGTCAAACTAGAATCTATACCCAACAGGAATATTTCTCAAAAACAAAAATCAAAATAAAGACTTTTTCAGATAGACAAAATCTGAAATGTAAACCTGCAGAAAGAAATGAAAAGTTCTGGAAATGGTAAACATTACACATTTCATTAAAATTTTCTTATTTTAAAAATCTCTTTATAATTATTTAAACCAGAAATAATACCAACAATATTGAAGGGTATCATATATGTAATATCAAAATGTATGACAATGATGGAAGGAGACTGGGCTTTGGGTGGTGAACCTACAATACAATATACAAAAGATATAGAGTTGTACAATTGAAACCTATATAATTGTATTGACCAATGTCACCCCAATAAATTTAATAAAATTTTAAAAAAGAAAAGAAAAGCAAGGAAAAAATGAAAAATATATATATGACAAGAATAGTGAAAAAATAAGAGAGGGAAAATAGATGTATATTATTGTATTGGTCTTATACTTTACATGAAGTGGCATAAGACTACTTGAAGTTAGATGATAATATTTTGAAGTTGTACATACTATAAATCCAAAGCAGCCACTATAATAGAAAAGAAGTATAGCTAATAAGCCAGCAAAGGATATAAAGTGGAATAATTTAAAAATATATTCAATTAATCTAAAAAGAAGGTAAAGAAAAATCTTATTACAAAATACCATAGACTGGTGGCTTAAACAACAGAAATTTATTTTTTACAGTTCTGGAGCCTGGAAGTCCAAGATCAAGATGCCCACCAATTCAGTTCCTGCTGAGAGCTGTATTCCTGGCTTGAGGAGGGCCACATTTTTGCTATGTCCTCACATGTCTTTTCTTTGGTGTGTGCATGTGGAGAAATGGAAGGAGACTTTTCTCTCTTCCTCTTCTTATAAGGACACTAACCCCATCGTGAAGGCCCCCATCCTCCTCACTTAATGTAACTCTAGCTCCCAAAGGCCCCATTTCCAAATACTTCAATATGAGAATTTGAAGGGGGACACTTTCAGTATATAGCAAAGGGAGAAAGGGAAATAAAGAAGAGATGGGATACATATGAAATGAACACCATGGTAGATTTAAATATAATGGTACCAATAATTACATTAAATGTAAATGGTTTAAATACCCAATTAAATATGAGAGATTGTCAGACTGAATAAAAAAACAAGATCCAAGATATGCTTCCTATAAGAATCTCACTTAAAATATAAAGACATATATTGGTTAAAAGTAAAATGATATAAAAAGTTATACCATGATAACACTAATTAAAAGAAAGTTTAGTGGCTATATTGATATCAGAAAAAGAATATGACTAGGGATAAAGAATATCATTCTTTTAATGACTAAGAGGTCAATTCATCACAAGAGCATTACAATTCCAAAAGAACACTTTAAAAAACAGACTTTCAAATGCATAAAGCAAAAATTGATATAAAATAATTAGACAAATCCACAATCATAGTTGGAGATTTCAAAACCTTCTCTCAATAATAATAGAAAATGTACATTAAAGAAGATTATAAAAGATAACACTATCAACCAATTTGACCTAATGGACACTTAATGGAAAATTGAATCCAGTAATAGAAGGATACATGTTGTTTTCAAGTAGTAAAAGTGGAATATTAACCAAAATAAACAACATTTTGACCATAGAACAACCCTCTTTAATATAAATAAGATTCAAGACATATAAAGTATATTCCCTGATCACAGTGGAATCAAGTTAGAAATCAATAACAGAAATGTATCTAAAAACTCCCCCAACTACTTGGAAGTATTGCACTTCTAATTAACTTATGTGTCAAAAAAGAGATCAAAAGGGAACTCAGCATGTATTTTGAACTGAATAAAATAAACACACAGCTGCTATCATGATGATTGGAGGGCAATTTATAGCACTAAACCCCTTTACTAGGCAAGAAAAATGGTTTCAAATCAATGGCTTATGCTTCCACCTAAATAAACTAGAGAGGACAAAGCAATTTAAACCAAAGTAAGCAAAAGAAAGGAAATAATAAGGATATGAGCCAAAAACAATAAAATAATAAAGAAGATCAACTAAATGTGGCAGGCAAACCCTAAGTTAAGTCCCAATGATTCCTACCTCCCTATTTTCAAGTCTTTGTGTAATTCCTTCCCCTTGAGTGTGGATGGGACCTGTATCTTGTTTCTAACTAATTAAATATGGTAAAGGTAATGGATGTCACTCCTGTAATCAGGTTATGTTATATAGCAAAAATTATGGGCTGCAACTCCCATCATAATGTTACATTATGTAAAATTCTGTCTGGGCAGATTTGAGCCAGAGACTCTTGCCACAGGCTTGATGGAGTAAGTGACCATGTTGGAGAAACTCAGGTGGCAAGGACATATGGACAGGCTCTAGGAATTTCTGGTGGCTATTACAACCTGAGAGCAGTCTTCACGCAACAGCCAGCAAAAGCCAGGCCCCTCATTCATACAGCTTCAGGGAAATTAATTCTGCCAATAACCTGACTAAGCTTGGAATCAGATTCTTTTCAGTAGAACTTCCAGGTGAAAAAACAGCCCAGCAACTCCTTGATTGCAGCCTTGTGATATATTTTATAAATTGAGTCAGTAGGATTTGCAGATGGATAGGATATGGATGCAGTTGAAGGAGGGTCTGAGAAAGAGAAGAATCAGGAAAGATGTAGCTTGATTTGACACTGAGTGCATGGTGACTTACTAAACTAGGAAAGACCATGGATTAACAGATGGAATGATGAATTTGGAAATCAAGAATTCCGTATTCTGTACTAAGTTTGAGATTCCTATGATACCTACAAGGGGAAATACTTACATCTAAAATCTTTAAAAAAGAACTGCAAAACAAACAATAGATTTTCTCTTTTTTTTCTTCTACAGCCTTCTATTTAATCCAATACTAGACTATAGTAACAATTTCTGGTGAAAAGTATATTAAATTATATTTTAAAAGATTCCATCTTCATGGCCATACAAAAGAAAACTAGCTGGGGAGAAGATGGAATAGTGCAGAATATGCTGTATTTGGTCCCTTTACTTCAATTTCCTAAATACATGAATTTATGAAATAAAATCCAGTCCTAAAAATCAATTCCACTAACTCTTCCATTGACCTTTTAAGCTGTCTAGATCCCTATTCAAATCCACAAATCAGGGAATTTTAAGATCTACACAGAGACTAAAAGAAGCATCTTTTTTTCTAGTTTTGTTAAGGCATAGTTAGGTGAGGTTCAAGTTTTCTAATTAGCTATCTTACAGCTGTGTCTTCTCATTTGCAACCAAATGACACTCAACTAAGACGAGGAATTCTCCTCCTGTGAATTCTCAGAAATTATTTAGAAATTACTTCGAATCTAATTTTTATACTCAGGGAGCCTAGTAGGAAGGAGTCAGGCTCATTACTGCTTACCAGAAATTACTTTTCATCTCAAGTCCTTTTCAACTCTGGAAGGCCAATTTTGCTAAGACGTGAAGATTTGAGTCAACGAGAGGGGGAACACCTTTGCAAGCAGTGATCAATGAAGTCCGGTTAACCAGGCTTATTGACAGTGGCTGAGAAATCTTGCCAATGACCAAATCTTACAGAATAATAAGTATTTTATTCTAAATATGCTTTGAAAGCACTGAAGGACAATCATATATCTGCTACGATTAAAACTGCATCATGGTGATCTGCACTTGAGAACAGAGTATAAGGAGGAGCAATGACAACTGAAAATAAGTGATGTGTTAGTGTTATGTGGTTGTAGGCCTTTTCTCTTTGTTTTCCAGCCTTTTGTGTAGATAATATTGTGGGGGTGGAGCATTGAAATGTACTGCAAAAAAAATGCCATAATTTTTAATTATGCCGAAATAGGATAATCAGACTGTGTAATAACATTTCTCAATTTTGGTAAATGTTATATTTTTAGTAAGTGTTGCAATAAGTACCTAAAATGTTTGTTACCAATAATTATCTTAACATACAAAAGGAGATATAATGACCTAGAAACGTATTTAACTAAATTTGCGTTTCTCTTGTGAAATTACTTTTAATATTTGCCCTAAACAGGCATCTTGCGTCTTTTCCATGGCCCACAAGTCCCCACATGGTCTACCTCCTGCTTCTTTCCAACCACTTCCCCTCTCTCACTCTGCTTCAGCCCTACTGGCCTTCTTGCCTTTTCTTGAACAAACTTATATCCATTCTAGGGCCTTTGTACTCGCTCTTCTCTCTGCCTGGAGCACTCCCCCATTGACCTTCACAGTGCTGCCTTCATTCAATTCTTAATTTGAATGTGACCATCTCAGAGAAGCCTTTGGTGACCACACCATCTTAAATTACTGCACTCCCTTTTCCACCACCCACAGCAGTCACTCTCCATCTCATCATATCATCATTATTTCTACATAGCAGATACCTCACAATCTCAATTACCTTTATTCATTGGACTGCTTCTTTAATGTATGTCTCTCACCAACACACATGCAGGCACATGCGCATGTGCACACAGATAAATTCCATGAACACAGAGACCTTGTACCTCCCCTTCCACCATTATATCTACAGCGCCTGAAACATCACTTAGTGTAAAGCAGGCATTCGGAAATATTTGTTGGACATATGGTTAAGTTTAATATGGTAGAGCAGGAATCTGGCATTTGTCAATTTTGGTAATCATATGACAGTATTACAGATGGCATGGGACCATATTCTTTCCATCACTAAAATTAGTAATAATAATCATAATTCTTCTAAGTAAATTCTTATCGATAGAGTGAAATGTAGAGGATGTTAGAAAGAGGCTTCATTTTGGAAATTTAATCGCTTTCTGTCATTGGGTGAGTCATTCTATTTGGAATGGAAAATCTGGTTCTCACATGTTAATTTAAGGATGAGCTTAGGTCATTCTTAGTCACAAAAATTAGTCCCATAGGGGTAAGCTTCCACAGGCAGAACACATTTGTAAAATATGTCAGAATATATGTATTTCTGTTTGCATACTCATATTTATATCATGATGGAAGAAAAAGGCTATAGATGTTCATTAATTCAAATCAACACATACCAGATTTGATCTTGCCACATGACAAACAGTCCTTGTTTATTACCAGAGTGTATTCAATATTCATGAGGCACCATTTGCTGATTCTAGATATTAATTTTGGGGGGCCTTTTACATCCATCTAGCGTGATTTATTTCAAATCTTGGTACCACCATGGAGTTTTTCCAGACCATTTCAATATGATCTGTTCTCTCCATTTCTCTGACATTCTGTAGCAATTATTGATAATTAAATGTGTTGTGTCTTATGCCATTTTGTTGTCTTGAACTCTTGCTTGGGGTTCTTTTTGTTTTGATTGATTGGGGCTATTATTTAAAATTTCAGACATTGTGTCTCATCTCCCTAATTGTTGTTTTTTTAAGACAGAGATGACACTTTTAAATCTTTTTTATTCCTCACAGTCCCAGGCATTGTGCTTTACATAACAGGAAAACAGTACAGCTGTTACCTGACCAGCAAATCTATAGGGTAAATGCCTCACCCCTCATGCCCCATCTCAGCCTCCCTTTTCTCATGTGGAAAATACATAGGTGTGTTTGCAAAAACTGAACCTCTTCCAATAGTGGCTGTGAGTATTGATCTGGAACTACCGTGTTTCCCAGAAAATAAGACCTAGCCAGACCATCAGCTCTAATGCGTCTTTTGGAGCAAAAATTAATACAAAATCCGGTCTTATATTAATTTTTGCTCCAAAGGACGCATTAGAGCTGAAGGTCCGGCTAGGTCTTATTTTCGGGGAAACGTGGTATGCTGTTGCTACCTTAGACATAAACATATTTCTTGCTTCTCTGTTATCAGAGAGTAAATCTTTAGCTGTAATGAACTGGAGTTAAGACTACCAAGTTCTTTGGGTTCTCAGGTAAAATGAAAACCACATTAGTTGTGGTTTGTTGTTAGGGTTTTTTCCTGTTTCTGTGGGCCACAGCAAATTGTGATTATTCCATTTACAATGAGTAGATAAAAGGCCTTCTGTTTTTCATTATTAAGGTTAGGAAAGAATGCAGGTAATTTTATCTCTTACACAGATTACTTATTTCACCTTAAGTGGAGAAGGGGAAAGGCTGAAGTAAAGCTAAAACCTGTACTTCAAGAAGTCTCTGTGACCCTGTATGTTGTCAGTCTGGCTTGTAATTCATTAAATCCCTTAGCAAAACAGATGGCATTGAAGGAGGCACATGGACAGAAAGAAAATGCCTGACCACAAAAAGATGCAGCTACAAGACCAATTAAATAATAAATTTGGGTGTGGGAAGAATTTATTTTAAGAAAAGATCTTCAGTAAGTAAATAAGAATACCTCAGATTCAAGAAGGGATAGGAACAATTCACTATAGCAATAACAGAAACGAACAATATCTCAATCTAATTAGTTTTTTTTTTTCATTTTTACTATGAGATTTTTCAATTGCAAGCTGGGTTACACAGTGTTCTCTGCATGGGGCTTGTAATTTCCCCCTTGAAGTATTGCTCAAGCTGTTCTTCAGAGACCTCACAATGTGCTACCTAGTCCTTCACAATTATCCAATTATGTTTATTCTTTTCCTCATGATTCAAAGCCTTCTGCATAAACACTTTCCTGGTCATCTCTGACTATAGCAAGTTCTTTTGATTCAACTCCCATATCCCATAATGCGCACGAGGTCTGGCAATTAAGTTCGTGAACTTGTTGCAACGGTGTTGCTAACCTTTTTTTATATCAGAGGATTTGTTCATTATGAATTTATACCAACTAGACAAACAGTTAACCAAGTTTACTATTTGGAAGTGCTGAAAAGGCTGAGTGAAAAAGTTAGACGACTTGAACTTTTCGCCAACAATTCATGGCTCTTGCCTCACAACAATGCACCAGCTCACACGGCACTGTCTGGGAGGGAGTTTTTAGCCAATAAACAAATAATTGTATTGGAACACCCTCCCTACTCACCTGATCTGGCCCCCAATGATATCTTTTTTTACCTAAAGATAAAGGAAATATTGAAAAGAAGGCATGTTGATGACATTCAGGACATCAAGGGTAATACAATGACAGCTCTGATGGCCATTCCAGAAAGAGTTCCAAAATTGCTTTGAAGGGTGGACTGGGCGCAGGCGTCAGTGCATAGCTACCCAAGGGGAGTACTTCGAAGGTGACCGTAGTGATATTCAGCAGTGAGATATGTAGCACTTTTTCTAGGATGAGTTCCCGAACTTAATTGTCCAACCTAGTATACATTTCATTTAAATTTGAACAAATCCAGTTGTTTTTAGTATATTTCCAAATAGAAGGTGGTGTTCACTAAAGAAGATGACATCTTTCAGGGCCCAAGAGCTGCAGGGCTACAGTGTAGTTTGGAGCCATGCAAGAACCATTCCAATGGGGGCAAAGAAGACAGATTTTAAAGTCAGATGGACTTAGACCTGAAATATGTCTTCTCTTACTAGTTAATTGTGTGGCTGTATTAGTTTCTTATGGCGGCTGTAACAAATTGTCACAGACTGGGTTGCTTAAAACATAAATTTGTCCTCTCACAGTTCTGGAGGCCAGAAATCTGAAATCAAGGAATCTTAAAAACCTCACTTTTCTCAAGGCTTCAGGGAGACTCTATTCCGTGTTTCTTCCTGCTTCTGGCGGCTCCAGGCTTGTGGCCACACCACTCCAATCTTCACTTCTGTGGTCACATTAGTTCCTCCTCTTCTATGTGTCTTCTCCTCCATGTGTCCATCCCAGACTCCCTTCACTTCTCTCTTATAGGGATACATGTAATTACATTTACGGTTCCCTTGAATAATCCAGAATAAACTCCTCTCAGGACCCTTAGCTTAATCAAAGATTTTGCCCTAAAGGTAATATTCACAGGTTCCAGGCGTAAGGAAATGGATGTATCTTTTAGGACCCACCGTTCAACTTATACAGTGATCGTAATAAGAGATTTCATTTTTTTGAGCTACCTTCCTCATCAGTAAGAGGACAATGACCTTTCATTGTCATGGCTGTTAATATATTTTCCACGTAAAGCATGTTTTGCAGGATCACATAAATGGTAAAAAGTATTTCTCTGGATGAACCATTCACTGCTATTATAATAAATTCAGTTCCTGCAGAACCCTGGCCCTAGAAGGGTCTCGTATGTGCTCATTAAGAAACTCATTCAATTACCATGTGACATCCGCCATTCCCCCACTCCATTCTGCTTCATGAGCCTTTGGTGATACCCGTCTTCTCTGCTTCCTGCCATTCCACTGCTACCGGTACCCAGGTTCAAGCGAAGGGCCAAGCTTGCTGATCCCCTGAGTTCTGCCAGCAATGTGTTGCGCAGAGATGTCTTATTCACACTACTCTGAGATGATTAGTCTGAGGAGCTGCTGGAATGCTGCCATGGTAGGTTACGTGCTGCCACCACTGTAGTGTGGCTGGTGTATTCAAGCTTAGAAGGTGCCAAAGCTGTATTGTGCTTTTTGTAGCCTTCTCTGTGCACAAACTATCCTTGCCAAGATAGAAATACTCTCTTCTCTCTCTCTCTCTCTCTCTCTCTCTCTCTCTCTCTCTCTCTCTCTCTCTCTCCTATTTAATTTAAATACCTCTTTAATAGACTAATACTATATATACATGAGTTCTTACACAATTAGGTCAGAACAGAAATCAAGGTGACAGTCCCATAGATTGCTCTTACCTCGTTGATAAGAGCGATGGGTTTACAGACCACATGGGTTTGTCTGACATAGTACTCACTCGAGAGGTTGTTAAGTCTTTTGGGCAAATAGATAATTCTACAAGTTTGCCAGACGTGGATAAATTCCAATGATGCCTAGAGCTGAGACTCAAGCTAGAATACTCCATTCCTATTTCTCCTACACTTTGTCTCTCTCCCTACCCCCCAACCCTCACAACACACAAATACAGTATAAATGCACCTTGCACAGCACCTAGAATATAGTAGGTGCTCAATAAACACAAGACCTTCTTCTGTCTATACCCAAGTGCTTTACATGCATTAAGTAGTCAGTAAATGTGCTTTGACCAATGAATTTATGGATCTTTATTACACAAGATAAATGAAAATGACCCCTCATAAAATTGCAATCACTTAATCTTGGCCTCTAACTTCAAACTTGACCACTGTTAAATATCTTTTTATTAATAATAAATCCCTAAAAAAAAATCCCTAAATATAGGCCTTTGTACATTCCTATGTGTGTAAATAATTGTTCACATGCCATTTGGAATTCTCACTTCTTAGAGACTTGCTTTACAACATTGCCATTTGTATTAAACTAGTTTGTAAGCTATGAAGGGGAAATGTCCCTGATTTTCTGTTGTAAACCCAGGGAATGGTATTGCCAATTCTACAATAACATTTACCTAGTGGTTTTCTCCAGGGAAAAACGTTCTTTTTTTGACATGCTTTTTAGATGCCAAAATGTTCATATTTGCAACTTTCATGAGAAATAAAAAGATAAAAGTAAGAATTTTGATCCTTGTTTTATAAACAAGAACCTAAAGACCTAGAAAATCGTAACTGATTCCCATAAACGTAAAGGCCTTGTGCCCTCTCTGATGCAAAGTTGGGATCCTTTCAGAAGCAGCGTGCCAAGTTTCAAGCATTTATTGTAATTCATGTTTCATGGACCAGTAATCATTTTAACCCTGAAAGCACTGTGGATTGGCACTCCCGTTCTTGTAGGGACCAAGGGAATTAAAGTAATTATGATATAAACATGTTGGTATTTATGCTGATGCTTGCTAGAAAATGCAACCTAGAGAAGGTAGATTGACATAAAGCCTTATACCCAGTGTGTTCTCATCAAACATTTGAAGGCTAAAAATGCAAGAAGGCTGGCAAATTTGAGGGGGGAAAAAAAGAACTTGAAATGTTAGCTAAGTGGGGGATTGATGGAAGAAATTAAAAGGCTGTTTAATGAGGTAGAAACTTCTAAGAGTTGATATAGGTATATGGGAAACGGGAATGGGATGGTTTCTCTGCCTTCATCACATTCCATTTTGCTTGGGATTAGGACCATGTCTCTTTTTTTTCCCTGACAAGATGGTAAGAGAAAAGTGATATTCTTTATCATCGTGGGTTTCTGTAAGACTAACCTGGCAGCATTGCTACCATTTAGTATGCCTAATGGAGCAGCAAGTAGAAAGAAGACAAGTTTGAACCCCTCCTCTACTAGTTATGTGATCTGGAAAAAGTTTATTTGCACCTATGGGCCTTAGTGTTTTCTTTCACCTGAAGTATGGGAATAATAATACTGACAGGGTTGTATTGAGGTTCAGATGAGAGTTTATGTAACAGCGCTTGGTGAAACATAGGCTGGTACACATGTATGTACATAATGGGCTAGTGCCACTGTTTGTCACTTGCTGCGCTAGACCTGACTGCCTTCTCATTGAAAATAGAGTATAATCAAGGAAATCAGGAAATTCAACTTCCTTTCTTATTTAAATCATATGCAGTATTATATATGTATATACATACATCTATATATGTGTATATATATATATGAATGTATATACATATTTTTTCATTCTGTATTTCTTCATTGTTTATAAATTGGGTGCAGCTGATAATGATGTCCATCATTGTAGTTTTCTCATGATAGTAGATTTGTCTTGAGTAATCAGCATTAGTAGAAATGGAGACTGCTTCAACAATTGTGATTGAACAGAGAATAAAATAGTCTGGAGATAGTGGCTTAAACCCTGAGTATTAGCTCAGCCAGGAAGCAGGCAGTGAGAAGCAAAAATCATCAGATTCATGACCTTAATTTAAGTGAATAAATGAATGATGGGACCTGAGAAGGGAGACAAGTCAACAAGGCCCGCAGTCAGCCAAGATGATAACCCTGGAAAAGGTTACATTAGATATGAAGTGAGTGGGGTTATGGGAAACAAATTCAGAGCTAAGAGAGAGCTATCAAAAACAGGTGCTTCAAAACTTTCCCTAAGACCACTTACTGATCACAACTCCTTATTTTATATTATTCACTGTTGACAGGCTCTGCAAACAGTTACCTTCTATAGCAATGATAACAAGAAAGCAAAGCTCAAATTTTCAATGGGGAGAAGATCCAGGATGGCAGAGTAAATGCTATGCCTGCCACCTCCCAGGATCACATTAAAATTACAACTTGGGCAGGATCACTGTGGGCACTGTCAACACCAGGTCAACCAGCCCTGCCTGTGCACGTAAGGAGGCTCTATCAGCCACTGACCCTAACGGGCAGCCAGCAGGTGGCAATGGGCCACAGTGGTATGAAATTAAAAATTAATTACAAAAAATATAAAACCAAAAAACACACAAACACAGGAAAGCTAAATAACATGCTATTAAACAATCAATGGGTTAATAATGAGATCAGGAAGAAATCAAAAGATACTTTGAGACAAGCAAAAATGAAAACACAATGACCCCAAAGCAGTTCTAAGAAAGAAATTCATAGCAATGCAGGCTATGCAAGAAACAATAAAAATCTCAAATAAACAATCTGACTTTACACGTAAGGGAACTGGAAAAACAACAGCAAACAAGGCCCCTAGTGAATATAAGGAAGGAAATAATAAAGATCAGAGCATCATCTATGTATATCACATTGTGTGTTCACCACCCAGAGTCAGTTTTCTTTGCATCACCATATATTTGATCCCCTTTACCCTCATCTACCAACCCCTCTCCACCTTACCCTCTGGTAACCACTAACCCATTGTCTGTGTCTATGAGTTTTTGTTTCTTCATTTGTTTTTCTTGTTCTTTTGTTGTTTTCAGATATACTTAGATGACGTATTACAGAATTGTACACCTGAAATCTATGTAACTTTACTAACAATTGTCACACCAATAGACTTTAAAATAAATAAATAAATAAATAAATAAATAAATAAATAAATAAATAAATGATGATCAGAGCAGAAATAAATAACAGAGAGGCTAAAAAAAAAAACCACAATACAAAATATCAATGAAACCAAGAGGTGGTTCTTTGAAAAGATAAACAAAATTAATAAACTATTGACCAAACTCATCAAACAAACAAACAAACAAAAAAAAAAAAACCAGAGAGGACCCAAGTAAATAAAATCAGAAATGCAAGAGGAGAAATGACAGTGGACACCACAGAAATATGAAAAAATTTAAGAAAATACTAGGAGCAATTTTACACCACAAATAGGACCACCTGGAAGAAAAGGAGAAATTCCTAGAAGCATACAATCTTCCAAGGCTGAATCAAGAAGAAACAGAAAATATGAACCAACCCGTTACCACTAATGAAATTGAATCAGTAATCAACAGACTTCCAATAAACAAAAGTCCTGGACTAGATGACTTCACAGGTGAATTCTACCAAACATTCAAAAAAGAATTAATACCTATTCTTTTCAAACTATTCCAAAGAATTCAAGAGGAGGGGAGTCTCCAACCTCATTCTACAAGGCCACCATTACCCTGATTCTAAAATCAGACAAAGACGTTACAAAAAAGAAAAGTATTGGACGATATCCCTGATGAACATAAATGCAAAAATTCTCAATAAAATATTAGCAAACTGAATTTAACAATCCATTAAAAAGATCATACACCACTATCAAGTGGGATTTATTCCTGGTATGCAGGGTTGTTTCAGTATGTGCAAATCAATTAACATGGTACACCACATTAAAAAAATGAAAAATAAAAACCATACGATCACATCAAGAGATGCAGGAAAAGTGTTTGACAAAATCCAGCATCCATTTATAATAAACGAAAACAAACAACAAAATAAACAAACAAAAAAACCAAAAAAACAACAAACAAAAAAAAAACCAACAAAAACCCAAAAAAACAACTAACAAAAAAACCAAAAAACAAACAACAAAATAAACAAACAAAAAAACCAAAAAACTCTCAGCAAAGTGGGACTAGAGAGAATATATCTCAACATAATAAAGGTCGTATATGACAAACTCACAGCTAACATCATACTCAATGGGGAAAAGCTAAAAGCATCCCCTTTAAGATAAGGAACAAGCCCAATATTCCCCCCTTATTACTTTTATTCAACATAACACTGGAAGTCCTAGCAGCAGCAATCAGACAAGAAAAAGAAATAAAGGGCATCCAAATTGTAAATGAAAAAGTAAAACTATCATTATTTGCAGATGACATTATACTATATAGACAGAGACTCAAAGATTTCAACAAAAAATTATTAGCACTGATAAATGAATTAAGCAAAGTAGCAGGATACAAAATTAATATTTGGAAATTGGTTGCATTTTTATACACCAATAATGAATTGTCAGAAAAAGAAATTAAGAAAACAATCCCAGTTACAATTGCATCAAAAAATAAAATACCTAGGAATAAATTTAACCAAGGAAATAAAAGACCTGTATTCAAAAAACTATAAGGCGTTGAAGAGAGAAATTAAAAAAGATACAAATAAATGGAAGCATATAGCATGCTCATGGATAGGAAGAATTAATACAGTTAAAATGTCCATACTACCCAAAGCAATATATAGATTCAATTCAATCCATATCAAAATACCAATGGCATTTTTCACAGAACTAGAACAAATAATCCTAAAATTTATATGGAACCATAAAAGATCCCGAATATCCATGACAATCCTGAGAAAGAACAAAGCCAGAGGAATCACACTACCTGGTATCAAATTATACTACAAGTCCACAGTAATCAAAACAGCATAGTATTGGCATAAAAACAGACACATAGATCAATGGAACAAAATAGAGAGCCCAGAAACAAATCCATGCCTGTATGGTCACTTAATCTATGATAAAGGAAGCAAGAATATACACTGGGGTAATGACAGTCTATTCAATAAATGGTACTGGGAAAATTGGACAGATACATGACCCCCCCCCAAAAAAAAATGAAACTGAGCCATCTTCTTACTTCATATACAAAAATAAACTCAAAATGGATTAAAGATTTAGATGTAAGACCTGAAACCATAAAACTCCTAGAAGAAGAAAATACAGGCAGTAAACTCTCAGACATTACCTTTGATACTATTTTTACTGATGTTTCTCCATGGGTAAGGGAAACAAAAGAAAAAATAAACAAAGGACTACAATAAACTAAAAAGTTTTTGTACAGCAAAGGAAACTATCAACAAAATGAAAAGATATCCTACAGAATGGGAGAAGATATTCGCCAATGATAAGGGCTTAATGTCCAAAATTTGTAAAGAACTCATAGAACTCAACACCAAGAATACAAACAATCAAATTAAAAAATGGGCATAGGACCTGAATAGACATTTCTCCAAAGAGGACATACAGATGACCAATAGACATACGAAAAGATGCTCAACATCACTAATCATCAGAGAAATGCAAATTAAAACCACAATGAGATACCAACTCACACCTATCAGAATGGCTATCATCAATAAATCAACAAACAAGTATTGGTGAGGATGTGAAGAAAAAGGGAACCCTTGTGCACTTTTGGTGGGATTGCAAATTGGTGCAGCCCCTATGGAAAACAGTATGGAGGTTCCTCAAAAAATTAAAAATACAACTACCTTATGACTCAGCAGTTCCATTCCTGAGTATTTATCAAAGAAATCCAAAACATTAATTTGAAAAGATATATGCACACCTATGTTCACTGAAGTGCTCTTTACAATAGCCAAGATATGGAAACAACCAAAATGCCCATCAATAGATGATTGGATAAAGAAGATATAGTACATATATACAATGGAATATTACTCTGCCATAAAAAAGAATGGAATCTTACCATTTGCAACAATATGGATGAACTAGAGGGTATTATGCTTAGTGAAACAAGTAAGACTGAGAAAGTCAAATACTATATGATCTCACTTAGATGTAAAATCTAAAGAACAAAATAAACAAAACAGAAACAGACTCATAGATATAGAGAACAAACTGATGATTCGTAGATGGGAGGGAGGTTGAGGGGCTGTGTGAGAAAAGTGAAGGGATTAAGAAATACAAATAGGTAGTTACAGTAACATCACAGGGATGTACAGTATGGGGAATATAGGGAATAGCATTTTATAAACTATGTGTAGTATCAGATGGGTACTAGACTTATTGGGGGGATCACTTCATAAATTATATAAATGTCTGACCAGGACACTGTATACCTGAAACTAACATAAAATAATATTGAATGTCAACTACAATTAAAAAAAATAGTCAAGATGTTTAGTGCAGCATGGGGAATATAATCAATGTTCTATAATAACTATGTACAGCATCAGGTGGGTGGTAGACTTGTTGGGGTTATCTCTTTGTGAGTTTTGTAAATGTCTGATCACTATGTTGTTCTGTATGCCTGAAAGTGCTAATAGATAGATAGATAGATAGATAGATAGATAGATAGATAGATAGATAGATAGATAGATAGAAAAAAGAAAGCACAGATCAATTATCAATATCTAAGATTTGAATGGCACGGATGAAATTGTCCCACAACTGGTAGATACTTGGGCCAGAGAAAGGAGTCCTGCCTCTGAACTGTATTAATTTACTTTAGGAACACACTGGAAAGCCATTCAGTATGGTTTCCAAGACAGACCCCTTCTACTCCACCCCCTTGAGGATCCCTGGGGATTTTCTCCATAAACAAGTTTTTCTAGATTTCCCATTTCATCAACCCTTGAACTCTTTGAGATTTCTGGGTATAGAAAGTCTGTCACTGCCAAAGTCCTCATCAGCATAAGTTCTTACTTAGTTTAGATGAACAGTCCATCTTTTCTGAACCCAGGGGCATACCAAGTTGGTGCAGTGGGAGCAATCTGCTTGGCGGATAGTATTTTATCATTGACGTGGTTGAGAATTATCAGTGCATTATGATGCTAAAAAGCATTTCAACGTTCAGTTGGATGTACTATTTTTAAATTCCCCACAGCAGGGCACCCCCATATTGTCTGAACCTGAGGCAAATCCCCTGCTTTGGAATGCCATTATCTAAACCCAGAGACTTTTGGAACCAATGCTGTAAGCTTGTTCTTTTTGAGGGGAGAGGGTGTAGGAACATCAAAGTGGTCATTAGTGTTTTGTTTTTCCTTTTTGAGGAATTTTCTTCGGTCATGGCATTTAAGTCTATTCAGTTATATATTCAACAAGTATTCATGGAGCACTGTAAGATCAAGTAGCTAGATATTAGAATTATAGTGACAGGCAAGCCTTGCTCCATGCCCATCATCAACTCAGACATCTAAACAACTTCCAGATTCTCCAGAAGCTGTCGGTTTATTTGTTCACTTATTAAAAAAAAGTATTTATCTAGTAACTACTATATGCTATGCTATGCCTCGTGCTAGATATTTGAGGTAAGGTTATAGCATAGAAATACTTGACTGTCTTGACGTACCTTTCAATCTGCCATGTATGCTTATCTCTCTTATTTATATAAATAGATTTACACAGAGTCACCCATTATTACCTTCATGATTTTTCCTATACCGGTATATCAAAAGTTCTATTATTTACTTAAGATTTTCTTTAAATTGGCACATTCTTTTTTTTTTTTTAATTTATGTATCGGGGTGACAATTGTTAATGAAATTACATAATTTCAGGTGTACAATTCTGTATTACATCATCTATAAATCCCATTGTGTGTTCACCACCCAGAGTCAGTTCTCCTTCTATCACCATATATTTGATCCCCCTTACCCTCATTTCCCTACCCCCACCCCCCTTACCCTCTGGTAACCACTAAACTATTGTCTGTGTAAATTGACACATTCTTAAATTTAAAACCATTTTAAAAGGAAACATTTTATCTCTAAGTAGGTAAATAGAATTTCCTATGACCTGTAATAAATATGACATAAATATAAATACAATGGAAACAAACCTGATTAATAAATTCTAGCTGAATCTTGTGGTCTGCCAAGACATAGGCTAGTTAAAAGAGAGATTAGCAAAGATTAGGGACACACTTTAACCAATATGAGACTTCTTCTTAAAATTCATTAAAATTATTGAGAAGGAAGTAACATCAATACGAATATGTGCCTTGTTTCTATGTTGTTCTGTATAACAGTCTTGTTACCTACAGTAACCAGTCTTGTTACTTACAGTAACCACATTGCATGCCTACTAACGTCCTATATGAGGCTGTTGGCTCACATACTGGTTTTGTGTGGAGAAATCTTTTTTGTTGAAGGCCTGGGATACCTGGGTAAATAAGATTGTGAACCTAATTCCAATTTATTTTCTCTTTCTTTTTATAATTGGTAGGCAGTTCTTTTTCACTGCACTTGTAGCTATCCTAATGTCTTTTTGTTTATTTTCTTTTCTGTTTACTGTAGAATGCAGAGTCTTGGATCTCTTGGCCACAGATTGACAGCCTGGAATCCAAAGGAAGACCAAGACTCCTAACGGTAAGGCATAGGTCTTTTGCAAAAATGTCTCTTTCACGTGAAATGATACTACCATTTAAGTTTGAACTTGGAAGATGTATTCTTCTTAGGGACATGTATATCATCTAACTTGGATTTTTGCCTCATACTGGCGCTAGATGTGCTTAAGTAAGTGGTCAGGTTAGGTTAGCTTTTCAGATTGGATTCTTGATTTGGAATAGATCAAAATTCAGGTTTTGTTATGAGTTTTTAAACCCTCTTTGCCAGTTTAGAAAAACACAATAGGATGAGAATAAAGATAAGTAGTAGAAGCACTGCTTCAAATATACCACTTGAATAATAATCTAGGTCAGTTTGCTGCTTGCCATACACTAAAAATGCTGTATGAATGTGTTTCCAAATTTTAATCAGTGTAAAGTATATTGTTTCAGTCATCAAATATTATACTATACTGACCGTGTCTGGCAGGCAATTGTGGAGCAGGACAAGTTATGTGGTACGTATAGAGAAAAATATTGCTGATTTTAAGCAAGTGATAAGAATAGAAATAACCAAGTACTAAAGAAAGATCATTAATTGACTGAGACACGTGACCATTTTACCACATAAATATTTGAAGGAGCAGGCCAGTAAGCAGTTCTATTTAGTGACCGTGGTATGAGGTGACTGAGTGAATATCACTGTAACCATGCACATCTGTACAGAAACCATGAGAACCAATAGACTATCATAGTAATTGTGTCTGTTAGTCCTTATAAATGCGTCTCCAAGATTCTAATACTTTTTAAATTCCTGGTACCCTGAAAAAAGATGGAATTTTCTGATTCAGGATTCCTCTTTCCCCTAAGTCACTTTTTTTTCTTATTTTTCTAATCAAGTGCTGATATGCTCCTTGCTTAAACTATAACTTATTCAGTAATGAGGGGACAGAACCCTTCATAATATATGTCTACTTCATCTACGAGTTTCTATGCCAACTAAAGGTTAATTCCCATAAAAAGGCTGGCTCACCATGAGGTGGCAGTAGAGAGGCAGTGTAGCCTGGAGGACAGGCCCATGTTACATACCTGGTTTTTGAGCCAAACTAGGGTTTGGGCCTAGTGGGAGAAGCTAGAAGACCAAGGTAAGCTGCTTTTGATTTTGTTCTTTGTTTTTATCTGGAAGTGCCTTTCTGAAGAGAGTTAGGCAGAGCTGTTAGGAAAGTCCTTCATAGTAACATCTGAGGTTGATAAATCAGGAGAAAGGGAAATAATTCCTGAACTATACCAACCTCAGGTAATCAGAGTTCTGGCTGGTTGTTATACACACAGACACACACACAATTGTCTGCACACACACAGACACACACAAACACACACTCACACACACGCGGACTGAAAGAGAAGAGAGAAGGAAAAAGGAAAAGGAAAAAACAAGAGAAAAGAGGAGTGGGGCCGGGAGGGGAAGAGAGAGGAGGCACACGTTTCATCATTGGAAAGCAAGGCTAAGTTAGATCAGCAAGAAGCCAGAAGGCAGGTGTGGCTGATAAGGAGCTACATATGGCAGTTAAGCTCTGAAGCCACATACCTTTGCATTGCATCCTCCATCCTTAAAGGGCCCAAAGTGCCAGTGGAATAGGCACTAGGGTGGGTTCTAACGTTCTGTCCATTTTGACATCCCCTATTGTACATAAAAATCGGAAAATGCTAAAGATGGATGGCATTTTCACAAACTGCCCAGGAGGTGAGGGCCCTAGGTCACTTAGTTAACTAGTAACAGTACTACGATTAGAAGTTCACCAGTCCTATTGATCAATGAATAGCCTTTGTAAACCATAAAAGCGGGGGGAATTTGATATTTTCTTCCAAACAGAAAATGTATTAAAAGAGTTTGAAACTTAATCCATTCTCATTTTTCTTAATATTTTGGACTATTGGATAAAATTCGGGTCACAAAGGAGTTTATGGTGTATCTCTGATTGGTCTAGTAAGTTAACATGGTAACCAATTAATGTGTTACAGGATTCCTCAAAAATTTTATCCTTAAAGATACCTCAGTAATCATATATTGCTTTCTTAGCTCTTATTTTTTTCCTAAGTAGAAAGTCAAATAAGTAGGAAGACAAATGGTGTACTGTTCTGTGTTCCAACTTTTCTTAGCTTCGAGGAAAATATTTTATGAAAACTCAGAATACAAAACAGGTAAAATAAACTTGGAAGAGATAATGAGACGCTCTAATCTTAAGTGCTTCCTAGCCATGCTCTCCCTCTCCATCCAAAATGGCCCCAGGACTGTATTAGAGTAACATGAATGCCTTGATATGGTAGAAGAAAAGGAGCTTTGTGGCCAAAGACACCTGGATTCAAATCTTGCCTCCATCATTTACAGTCTGTGTGACACTGATCTTGTTACTTGATTTTCCCCAAGCTTCCCAGCTTCCTCATCTAAAAAATATGAATAACATTGATATAATAAAGTTGTGTTGATGGTTAAATGAAACACATACATGTAAAGGAGCGCTGGGTAGAGACTGGATCTTAAATTGTTATAGCTGGAAAATGTTAATTTGATGATTATAACTGGATTCTGCAGTTTAAGTTGGAAGGCTGATTCACTTTTAGGGTTAAATGTGCTTTTATTCTGTTAAGAACTACTTGCCTCGTCGCTGATAACAATATAGACAGAGAGTACAGATCCATTTTTCTGGAGGAAGAACTGATGAGTACATTTTTGCCTTGTCTAGGAGCTAGCATCAGAAACGGTAAGTAAACACAATTAGACAATGCTGTCCCCACAGTGTTATGGGAGCTTCCCAGAAAAAAGATTCAGACAAGAATCTTCTTTAGAGTCAGCCTGAGGAAAAAAGTACTTTGCTAATACTGTTGATGGCCTTGGGAATGGGGACAGGCATGAGAGGAGAAGCCAGGCAGTCTTCCGTGGGAAGGTATGGTGGCCCCACACTAGCCATACCACTCTGCCATATCTGCTATGCTCTGGGCCTTTCCCCTTGGCCACTGCAGAAGAAGCTTTGGTGCCAGTCCCCAACAGCCGTGGACATGTATGACTTGTGGAACCCAGTGGACCCTTGATAAGACCAGGACAAATCAGAGGACAAACCCTACTTGAGAGAGGTGTATGGCTTAGCCTGGGAGGCTCCTGGGCCATAAGACAGTAAGGCCAATCCTGGAAATGATCTACATCACAGGTTGAATCCAATAATCATGCTTGAGTCCCCAGCGCACATTAATACAATCTAAAATAACGAGTGTCTGTAGCTGCTTTCTCACCAAGTCCCTGGAAGTCTATATGTGAAACAGAGATCTGGTACCAATGTGTACACCTCTTCATAAAGTAGTAACTTAAATTTTTTGTGCATTAGAGAATTGGGATTAATACTCAAAATGAAAACTTCTCATAAAATAAAACTAATGAGATGTGGCTCTGAATGGATTTCAGAAACATGTCTTCCAGCCAGCCTGGGGTCTTTTGGAAGGAAAAAGGTTTTCTTTGATTATCAGCAAACTATGGAAAACCATGACTACACTGCTAGAAACCCTCCACTTTCTTTTCTTTGACCCATAAACTCTTTCTTCCCCCTTAGTTTCTTAAGACCTCTATTAGTGATCGTTTTGTGATGGTGGCTTTGTAATCTCCCAATTCTAGCTCTCAAGTGGGGGGAAAAAAAGGCTTATTGGCGAGCACAGGGGTCTGGAAAGGCCTTTCCTTTCCCAGCTGGCCAGGATAGCCGGAAGCCTAAGAAGGCTGTCCACAGGCTGTCTGGCGAGAGTAAAGGAAGAGGAGGAGAACGAGGCTTAATTCCTAGCTGGCTGGACCTCGGAAGGTGGCCTCCTTTCCCTTTGGCTCATAAAATAGAATAGAAGGCCAAGAATCCTGGCTTCGTTCCTGTCAGCTTGTCGCCTTGTTTGTAGGCTTGTGGAGTGAACTGGGTCCGGATGAAGCCCTCAGACTGCCTGAGAAAGGCTTACAACTGAGCCTGGAGGAATACAGACCCTCCCTGTCGCCACTGGGGTCAGAATCTCCTTCCTTTCAATTTGGAAGAGAAGTGGAGTGAGGAGTAAATGGCCTAATTAGTTGTGGAATGTTTGCTCAATATATTGGGGATCTTTTCTATTTTCCCATGAAATTACCATAAACATAAATTGCAAAGACTTTTTTTATTTCTAAGTATCCCAAACGTTATTGCACACATCAAAAGGTACATGGCATTAAGTCTTAAACTTATGAGTGTATTTTTTTTTACAAATGTTACATGACTCCAAAAAGTCATCTTAAAATATGATTTTTCTCCAAGAGACTTGTTTGACCTTAATGAAATGTTCATTTACATAACATCACTCTAATAGGTGCTGACTTTATTAAAGCCACTCAATACCTATGCAACATGCTATGTGCAAGAAGTGACAAAGTCTTAATTGTTTTTGTTTCCCCGGTGCTTAATAGAGTATTTTTTACAGTTTTATTAAAATATAATTGATAGACAAAAACTGCATCATTTTAATGTGTACCATTTGATGAGTTTGGACATATGCATACATGCATGATATCATCACCATTATCAAGGCAATAAATATATCCATCACCTCCACAAGTTTCCTTGTGCTCCTTTGTTTTGTTTTAGCCTTTGTTTTTGTTTTGTGGTAAGAACACCTTACATGAGATTTATCCTCTTAATGAAATTTTAAGTGCACAATATTGTATTGTTAACAATAGGCATTATACTGCATAGCAGATTTCTAGAACTTATTTATATTGTATAACTATAACTTTGTACCCATGAACAACTCTGTATTTCCTCCTCCTCCTATCCCTAGGAACCACCTTCTATAAGTTTGACTAATTTAGATACCTCATATAAGTGGAATTATGAAGTATTTGTCCTTCTGTGATTGGTTTATTTCACTTAACATAATGCCTTCCCAGTTCATATATTTGTTGTCGCAAAAACGATTTCCTTCTTTTTGAGTGCTGAATGACATTTCCTCTCTGTATATACCGCGTTTTCTTTATCCATTCACCCATCGATGGACATTTAGGCTGTTTTCTGGCTATTGTAAATAATGCTGCAGTGAACCTGGGAGTGAAGATATTGTTTTAGATCCTTATTTGAAATCTTCTGAATATATACTCAGACGTGGGATTGCTGGATCATATGGTAGTCTATTTTGAATTTGTTGAGAAACCTCCAAGCTTTTTTTTCATGGCAGCTACGCCATTTTACATTCCCACCAATAGCACATAGGGTTTAGATTACTCCAAAACCTACTTTTTTTTTTTTTTTTTAATGAGAACCATTCTGACAGATGTGAGGTGATATCTCATCAGGGTTTTGATTTGCATTTGCCTAATGATTAGTGATGTTGAGCATCTTTTCATCTACCTAGTGTCCATTTGTATGTCTTCTTTGGAGAAATTCAGGTCCGTTGTCCATATTTTAATTGGGCTATTTGGTTTTTCGTTTGTTTGTTTGTTTGTTTTGTTTTTGTTATTGCGTTTAGGAGCTCCTTAAGTATTTCAGAAATTAATCCTTTATCAGATATATGGCTTGCAATTATTTTCTTCTGTTCCATAGGTTGTCTTTTTACCCTGTTCATTGTTTCTTATGCTATGTAGAAGTGTTTTAGTTTGATGTAGTCCCAATTGTCAATTTTTATTTTTGTTGCCTATACTTTTTTTTGGTGTCATATCCAAAAAATAATTGCCAAGACCAACGTCATGACATTTTTCTCCTATGTTTTCTTATGGGAGTTTTATAGTTTCAGGTCATACATTTAAGTCTTCAATCCATTTTGAGTTGACTTTTATGTATGGTGGAAGATAGGGGTCTGATTTTATTCTTTTGTATGCGGAGATCCAGTTTTCCCAGCACAATTTATTGAAGAGGCTATCCTTTCCCATTGTGTATTCTTGGAACCCTTATTGAAAATCAGTTGCCCATATGAGTGGGTTCATTTCTAGCCTCTCTATTTTGTTCCATTGGTCTTTATGTCTATCTCTATGCCACTACCATACTCTTTTAATTACTGTAATTTTGCAGTATATTTTCAAATCAGGAAGTGTGATACCTCTAGCTTTGTTCTTTTTTTGTGAAGATTGTTTTGGCTATTCCAGGTCTTTTGTGGTTGTATATGAATTTTAGGATTGCTTTTTCTACTTTTGTTTAAAAACAAAAACAAAAAAAACCTGCCATTGGGATTTTGATGTCAATAGAATTTAATCTGTAGATCACTTTGAGGAGTATGGATATTTTAACAATATTTTAATAGAGTATTGAGGCAAAGACAGTAATGCCCAGCATATATTTCCTTTGTTCTCCATATTTCTTGGCATCTTTGCAATTAGGCAGGGCACTATGACCAATTCTAGACAATGAGGTATGAGTGGGAGATGAGTGTGTCACTTTTGGACAGAGGGTGTGGTAGCTCATATGTAGTTTTTCATGGTTTTATGGTCTGACTTCATGGCATGATTTTATGGCAATCAAGTAGGCCTGTGTTCTAAATGGCATAGGTACAGGATGATGGAATCTCCATCAACTTGGATCCCTGAGTGACTATGTGGAGCAGAGTCCCCACACTTGCTATAAAGTATAAGCAAGAAATTGCTTTGTCATATGAGTATTAAGTCATTGAGATTTGGGGTCAGTTTGTGACTTGCATAATGGAGCTCATCCTGACTAATACAAGTGCCAAGCAAGTAATGAGCATTTCCCTCAAGTGGTTTACAATTATGCTGCTAAATGGGGTGTCTGTAGTGGGAAATGGTATAGAACACGTGGTTAGAACAAAGAGAATTGTTGGGGAAAGGTTGTAACACAGGAAAGGTGACATTTATGCTATTAGGTTGATGCAAAAATAATTGCGGTTTAAAATGGTGAAAGTAATTGCAAAAACCGCAATTACTTTTGTACCAACCTAATAGATCTTGAAGGAGAGACACGGGCATATTCCAAGAGAGAAGCTAGGTAGAGATAGGGTTTCCAGGTGGGAATTTCTGCCTGTTCTCAGGAATTTTTTTCGCTTTCTGTTCCCGTTCCGGAATCCCGAGATATAAACTGTTTTCTGTTCTCCACGATGAATCTTTTCCACAAAGTGACAGTCAATAGTACCAACCACCTGGGTTCAAGGAGCCAATTTTCCCGATTTTCCGACCAACTTTTCTCAGGATTAGGGAACAGGAAAGCAAAAAATATTCCTGAGAACAGGCAGGAATTCCCACCTGGAAACCCTAGGTAGAGCATTCTAAGCAAAGGCAGAGAGATAGGAAGGCATTCTCTATTTGAGATGGTGATGCTTCATTCATTTATGCATTCAGTCAGGTGTACTCTCGACACAGTTGATTAGTTGAAATGTAGATTTCATGGGAGGATTGGTAGAGAAATGAACAGCAAAATTTACTTAGGATCAAGTTGGGAGGGAGCTTTGTTTATCTTGTTTTCTTTAAGAAGAATTTTAGGTGACCTTTACGATCTTAAAATATAAGCTTTTATTTGATAAAAAGAGATGGACTTTGTACTCATTTTGTGTATGTGGAGCATATGAAAATTTGACATACATTATTTTCAGATTCAATTAAACACAAATCAATAATGTAGTTTAGAATCAGCTTAGAATTATGTTCTATTTCTTCCACATATCTATTGTTCTATCTACAACCTCTCCCATGCTCTTGTCTTCTACAAAAACAAAACAAAACAAAACCAAGAAAATCTGGAGTCATTTTAGAAATAAAAACTGAGAATGGGGGTGAAGAAGCATGAATAGAGACTACAGCTAACACGCCACAAGCATGCTGTCTGATTTAATTCAGTCAGTTGTTTTATATTTTTCCCATGGACCCATTCACCCCAGCCTAAGATGACTTGTCTTTCAGCTCAGGGGTTTTTCCTGACTTATCCATTCACTGTCTTAGCACACCTTCACCTCCCTCCTTTACCAAGAGGCCTTGGGCAGATGATATCTTTAAGTATAGGTCTGTCTTTCATCCAAAAATATGTTGGCATCTGAAGAAGGAGGAAACAGTAATAATTAGTAGTCATGTAAAAAGGTCATATTGTATGATTAAAGTTTCATGATGTTGGAACAATATGGATAAAACAGAAAACTGACATTCTATAAAGTGGAATATATTTTATTTTCCCTAAAATATTAACTCATTTAACCAAAATTTATTGACTAGATTCACAAACTAGATAGTTCCATAGTTTCAGGAAAATGTATCCTTTCCCTAGAATTAATTACAATATTTGGGGTTTTATTCCTCCCCCCAAATTAGTGTTTTTAAATACTACATAAACTCCTACAGGAAGCCACATGTACATTATGTTATCAGTCCCGTCCTAATAACCTGGGTAGAGTATGCAATGAAGAACACTTGGATACTAATGATGACACCTTCTTGGGCTTACCTGGATGGGGTAACATATTTAAATTGCCTTCCAATAGTTACTAAGAGCCCAGAGACTCAACCCTGACCAGCTTTCTCTCAAGTGTTACCATTAGTCTACAGCAGAGAAAGATCATGAATGACCTGGCATAACCTATTTCACCACACACTCAAAAAAACTCAAACCACAAATTCCAGTAATTTAGTATTAATATCATCATTTTATATTTGGAGAAGAGCATATTGCAACCATTACAAATAAATTTAGTCCGTTTAATGTTTTAATAAGCAAGAGAATTATTCTGGAAATACCTAAATATCCATAGAATTCAACATTTTTAACATGATTTTTTTTCCTTTCTTTTCTTTCTTTCTCTCTCTCTCTCTCTCTCTCTCTCTCTCTCTCTCTCTCTCTCTCTCTCTCTCTCTCTCTCTTTGTGGACTGATCTAGTGAGGAGCATGTAACTAAAACTAACCATTCTCTTTTTTTTAAATTTATTGGGGTGACATTTGTTAGTAAATTGCATAGATTTGAGGTGTACAATTCTGTATCACGTCATCTATAAATCCCATTGTGTGTTCACCACCCAGAATCAGTTCTCCATCCATCACCATTTATTTGATCCCCCTTACCCTCATCTCCCACCCTCCACCCCCCCTTACCCTCTTCTAACCATTCTTTATACAATTCATTTTCTCAAGCTTGCAGTTTACTTCATTGGCAAAGCTGACCAAAAGACATTACTGGATAACCTGTTTTTGTACCTGATATCGTGATGTAATCAAGTAAGCTGTGGCAGAGAGAATATTGGCTCAGTCTCCTCATAGTTCAGCTCTTTCTATGTAAATGCTGAAGCAGGTGCTCATTAAACCTGAAATCATGACCTTCTTTTTCTGTGGCTTGAAGTTAGAGCAAAAGTGTTCCATCAATAAAATCTTCAATGGTTTTTCGATCTTCATAATGTCACCCAGCAATTCTCTCCTTGAGTTGAGATAATAGCAGCAATTAGGCAGCTTTTATTTCTCAACCCCTTTTAACTTTGCTGTCTTATAAATGAGCATGCTGCATATATATATGTAACCACTACAGAGAGAATGCTGGCCAGTGTCAGAAGCAGTGAAAAACAATTAGCCCGTTCATGAATTATCTTTTATTTTTCACTTTAGCCCCAAAGGTTAAATGTGAATGTACTTAGATGCCTCACTTTCTGTTTTGACCACATGTGAAAGCTTTGATGGAGTTCTGCAGAGAGTAACAAAAGTAAGATTTGTGAAAATCAAGCACACTTGCATTTATTAATGGTCACTAATGGCATGTAATTAAAGTAATTCCAGGAAGGCAAGCAGACAATTAACTTGTTGGAAGTGTCAAGGAAGGGCAACAACAGAGTTTAAAGTTCCTGTCTGTCTGGTTCATGTTGAAGTCCCACAAATATCATAAAGAAAGAGTGATGCTAACCAGAAGGGTCAGGTTAATACTAGACCTTCAGGAAGCAACCATGGAGTCTGTAAGAGAAAAAAAGCAAAGGGCCAAGGGCAACATGCGGGGGTGGTGTGGGATAGAAGGAAGGGACCCAGAACCAAAAACAGTCTTCTTAAACCATAGTGGTGTAATCAGAGCTTTGACAAGGTTAACTACAGCAGATGGCAAACAAAAAATGATGATCATGATAAGTCTTTCTTCTCCATTATTTTTTGTGCTTCAAGTATGAACCACATTCATCAGCACTAATTGGTCTTGGTCAAAAGTCACTTCGTGTGTATATTATTATTATTTTTTTTTTGTTACTAAGTGGGTTAGAAGCTCTTGGGGGACAAAACTTTACGGAATCTTCCATGTGTTCTGCCATGCTCAGTACATACTTAGACATCATTTAATGAGTAGGAGTCTCTTGAATTGCTCATCTAGCATCCCATCCCCAACCTATTTCTGTAAGCCAAGTTTAGTGAGAGGCAAGCATGATGCTAAGTACTAAGAACCCTATCTCTCTTACTGAGATTGACCTTTTATGAATTCTATACACAGCCACTGACACACAAGAACTTCGCTAATAATACTAATAAATGTGTAATGTCGGTTATCTTTTATACACTACCCACTTTATTCTTATCTCATCAGAGCAGCTCTATGAGTCTGTCTTACAAGGGGTAGGGGGCATCCGATTTCTAGTATATCTATGTATAATAAGTTGAAATTTTAGAGTAGAAACTTAGAAACCAGCCGTTGGGATGAATAAATTAGGAGTTCTTTTATTATTAACTGAATGATTGCAATATACTAGGTCTAGGGGCCATGTGCAGTTAAGGGAGTGCAAGAATAAGAAGAGAGCCCCCTCCCCACAAATGACAACCACACCTAAAGACAAATGCAAGTGGTTTGCAATTCTGTTAAATTATATACTGCAACATCCTGAAGTCATTATTTCTTTCTCATTGTTATTGCACTGCCTATGTTCTTTATTTCTCCCCTACACAAAAAAACAATACTTTCAAAGCAGCTTCTCAATTCCATCTCTCCTTGTCTCTATTGTGTCTGATATACTTCTCCTATCTAATGAGTAACTGATCATATTACTGTCTTACTCAAAAATCGTCAGTGGCTCTCCATGGTTTGCATGTCCAATCACCTTATCCTGACAGTCACTATTACCCACAATCAGAGCCCAACTTGCCTTTGAAACCATCCCTTATTACTCTTCTTCAGACATCCTATTTCAATGTAAATAATACTCCATGTATCCTGTACATTCCTTGAGTTTTCTCACTTTCATTCCCTGGCATATGCTGTTCCAACTATTTTTTGCATGGTGCAATTCAGCCTTTATTTCAAGACTTACCTCATATGTCACAGTAATGACACACCCTTACTGAATTTCTCTCCCTGCCCTCCACTCTGCCTCTGAACTACCAAGGTTCTTACCAGTACCATTTTAACTTGCATTTATTTATTCCTAGATCTAACTCATCTCCACAATAACACTGGAAGACTTTTGTGGAGATGAACTTTGTCCTGCTTCTCTTTGTATCTTCATAATGAGAGCATACTACTTAAAGAAATACACTTCTCTCAACCATCTTCTTTTACCGAGCATAATACCTTAAAACAAACAACAAACAAAAACACAAACTTTTCTCAACTATCTTCCCTTATCTAGTGAACTCTGACCTAAATATGAAGACCCACTTTGACTGTTAGCTCTTGCAGAAAGTCCTTAAACCTTCAAGGATGGGTTAAGTGCACCTTTGTTTTTTTCATTGTCTCTTGCTCATAGTATCTAGATGATACTATCATCTTGAATCTATATCATGATAACAAAATTGTGTAATTATAGAGCTGTCTTCACTATGATACTCAAAATCCCCCCAAGGAAGTATCTAATATTAAATTCCCTGAGCCTTGATTCATAACTACAATATTGTAGGTGTTTAGTGTATTCTGAAGGACTCTATAAGGGCTCAAATGCATGAGTTTTTCTTGATAAAGCTGGAGACAGTAGATGAGGGCAATTTAGATAAGATTAGAGTGCCTTTTTTTGAGGTGAGCAGGCACAAAACACTTCTAGCTCTCAGGTTCTAAAATTATGATCTGCCTGGGCTTTGTCATCTTTAACTCCACAACCACCCCATTTACAGCTACAAAGTATTATAGCTTTCTCCTTAAGAGCATGAAGAGGATAAGCACCTTTTGCATATCTTAAAGAATTTGGATGGATTCTAGAAAATAGTAAATGTCTTTAAACTTAAGCTTTTTTAGACACCTGAGTTTCAGTTATTTGCTTTAGACACCTGAGTTTCAGTTATTTGCAGTGGTATATTTCTCATGGTTCTTCTTGGACCAATCTTGACTGTTTGCAAGAATTTGAGATTGATGAATACAAGCCTATTTTAACTCATAACCACTGCAGTTTCCAGACACCTGGCCCTCAAGTCAGGACAGTGCCAATCCCTGTCACCTCCAACGTGTAAATCTATTGAGCTTCATTACTGGGTATATCTACAGTGCTTTGAACAGGAGGAGAAAGTGGTATGGCTTAGTCTGTAATCAGTGTGGACTATTTCCCTCTACATGCTAAAGCCAGACCCCGGCACTAGGGAGAAACACAGGTGCCTTCTACCATGTTTCCCCGAAAATAAGACCTAACCGGAAAATAGGCCCTAGCATGATTTTTCAGGATGACATCCCCTGAATATAAGCCCTAATGCATCTTTTGAAGCAAAACTTAATGTAAGGCCCGGTCTTATTTTCAGGGAAACATGGTATGTATAGTTCAGCCCTGCCTGTTTAAGGTATAGCTCTATGTACAAAATCATGTTTAAAAAAAAGTAAGGCTTAATGCAGGAGTCCGGAAGAGGGATAGGGTGACGGTGTGACATGTCAATGGTTGTATGAACTTCAGTTAATTAAAGAAAGTTTCCAAGAAGAAGTCATTTTCCTGAGAGATGAGGGAAGCATTTAGTAAGGAGAGGGAGGGCAACTGTTTCCGGTGCAGGATGCAGTGTGGTATAAAGAGACTTGGACAGTGTCAAGCAAGACATGGGAGCAAAACAGGAAGACGCTTTGAATACAGCAAGGATGCTGGGTAGGGAAAGCATAAATGGTTAAATCACTGAGAAGGGGTGTTTCGGTAGTGATCAGTCTAGAATTTAAAGATACGACCTGACATGATAACAGTAGGAGCCATTATAAATTATTAAGTGAGGGGATAAAAGCATGATAAAAATATTTTTGAGGAAACTTGTTTTAAAACTTTTATATTAAAGATACTAATAAGGAAATAACTAAAACGTGGGCTCTATAAGGAGTCTGCCACATTAAATGTATGAGCTGATGAGGGTTTAGAGCGGGGATGACATGCCATCGTTATCTATTCCATGACAGGTATCCCTGTTCAAATGCAGAATGCGTTCAGAGTGGCACCAGAATTCTTCTCAACACAACCCTCTGGGGAACATTTACCAAACAACTTGAGTTGGCAAGCAAGGTGATGCCTAAATGCTATTCCTGTTTTAGACTATGGTGTAACATGTGGAAATAATATAACAAGGGCCATTATGTAGAACTTGTGTGTAGGATGTGCAAATGGATACAGGGGATGATAAAAATGAGAAATGTGAAATGACTGAAAATGTAGAAATGCAAGGGATTACAAAAAGTTGTTCCAAGAATGTAATAGAGAAATAAGAGGGGAATTCTAGTTTTGATAAGGAAATGAGTCATTCAAGAATCCATTGGGCTTAGGTCCATGGGAATAAAACTAATTAGGTAAAAGTGGCTTAGAGAGAGGATGAGATATCATACTGGGTTCATAACGTTATTCATTCAACACTTTTAATAAATATATTTTGAGCAACTACTTTGTATGGGGTACTTTTGTGGGTCTTTGGGACATATCAATGAACAAGTCCAAAGCATAAATCCCACAATGAGGGGAGACAGACACCCAACAGCAGATGTAGTAAGTAATCACCCAGTTTATTAGAAGTGATAAGTATAGTAAAAGAAAGAGAGACATAGATCAGCATAAGGATCATCAGGAACTCAGGCAGTGGGGAGGATATAAAGTCGTTCATTTATAGACCCTCACCATTTGACCGAATATCAGAATATTTGCTAGGCCAACTCCATACAACTTAAGAAATATTACCAGTTAATTTTCCTTCCACTGAGCATAAAACTCACTGGCCAGGTTACAGAAGTCTGTGCTAGGGCTTTTAGGACACCAGAGATTGAGCATCTTGACTCTTATGCTGATCTTGTTGCTTTCGTGGAAAGGAATGACCAGGTAACCTCAAGTTGTTGAATAGGATGAAATATCTGGCCTATTGGATTCCCCATGTTTCATGCACAGATAAATTTATGCTCCAAAGAATGGTGAGGGCAGAATGCCTAATTTTGCCCAGTCCGGACACCAGAATCTTAACTGTAATAGTCAAGTATAGTCTATCCAAATTTCTCTCAACTACAATACCTGGAAGAGATTTTAAATCAGGACTTTTTGAAGACCATAGAAGGATTTGTTGAGGGATTAACCCTAGTTTCTGGAATGGAAACTAAATGGATTTCACTTTCAGTTATCATGAGACTACCTTTACTCTTGAATGACCATAAATATCACTCAATGGTGTTCAGACTTCTGTCTTCATGCCCTTCTCAGTAAGGATTTATTAAAAAGTCTCTCAGCTCTCAGAGCATAGGAATGGTATCTACGCTGGCTCACTCTGAAAGTTCTTCTCTTTTGTTGGTCCTGTTTCTTGGATCCTCTTTGGTTTGCTGCAAATGCCCTCCCTACCTTGTTTCTTTCATACTGGGATATGACTTTCTGATGTCTGGGTCCTTTTTGATATGTCTTGGTCTTCCTATCTGCAAAAGCTTAACATTTACTTCACATTGAACCTTTGCAGAGATTTTTGTTTAGTTTACCAAAATGCTGGCTGCCTGCTTTACATGTTAGCCTCATGTACGGCTTTGGTCTATTTGCTTGGCCCTGCAACGCTTTCACGCAGGAGGGCTCCCTCTTCTCTCCATTCTTTTTGGCACAATTAGCACTTTCTCTGCATTTTGTAGCATTCTAAGCATGCTCTGGCAGCAGGAAGGGTATTTTCAGTCTCTTTTTGGCAATAAGAGTCACCTTTTGCCTGGCACCAAGTTGAAAACATTCAGCAGCATCAGGAGAGGTACTTCCTGTGTAGCACCATTAAATATCCCTGCCCCATCAACAGCCTTTCAGGGACATTTCCTGTGTAGCACTATTGAAATTCCTTCCCCACCAGTAACAAGGCAGGGGCACTTCTATGGTATTTTAGGGACACTTCCTACATAACATCATTATAATCCTTGCACCGAGAAGAGTATTGCAGGGTTACTTTTTATTTGGATTACATATTTGTTGCAATGGCCACACAGCATCTCAAAATCCTTAGTATTTATTTAATTTCAAATATTGTTGTTCTTCATAAATACATAAAATACTACTACCAGTTAGTAATGAAGCATATTTTATTTCCTTGTCAGAGTTACTCAGTCCATGAATACCTACGTATGGCAATGATGGAATCCAATCAGGTTTAAGGCCCTTCTGATTTTATAATAGCATTCAATAAGGAAACAAAACCATACCATGTATTTCCTGAGTGTTTTGGATTCCTTTTTTCATTCTTTAACAATAAACAGTACAAAATATAATCTAAATCTTATTATCAAGGCAGTAATCAATTCACAAAGCAGTTCCAATTTGTACAGTTGTGGGGATGGGAGAAGAGAATGCCATGTGATTTCCTGTGGGATAAACCCTGACTCTAGTTGATTAGAAAGGTTGTTTATTAAGCCTTTTCTATTTAGTCTTCAGAGGCTACACAAGGATGGTTATAGTATATCACACTGGACAAACATGTCTTAGAATAAAGCAGTGATTTATGAATACTTACAAATAGTCAACGTAGATTCAAATTGGAGTTAGTGTAGATATGACTTTTATGCTGCAGAGGACATAGATTCACCACTTTCTTAGATGACTTGAATGCCCTATCTGTATCACCATGACAAAAACTAAATATAATTAATTAACTATGGCCAAAATCTGAGTCACTGATCTGCACAGCAAGCACAAGAGAGACCAGTATTTCTAAGTCCACCGTAAGGTACTGGGTCACAATAAATGAAACCAACCAGCATTTTTTGGAGGACACGTCCATATTCCTCAGTGTATCTGGCATGGTCTATTTTTGGAGAAGTGATTAATACCTTAGAAGAAGGAATAAACACAAAATGACCACAATTAGATAGAGATATAACCCCCAGCCCTCAAAGAAAAAATGAAAATGAAGGTCACCAGAAACAAGTACATTAAAACATTATGCATAGAGAGTGCAATACTCTGGTTTGATTACAATTAAATCTATACCAAAGAGAGTCATACAATATTTAACCCAAAGAGAGTTTTGTTAGTCTTAATTACGTTATATATCCCACTGTCTAGAATGATGTCATTAAGTTGAGTTAGCTTGACTACTGCACAGAACTAGTGACACAAGGACAGAAACAAACAGAAAACCCAAACAAGCTAGTCTTTAGATCTTTCATGAGAGTGGCAGGTAGGCGTAACACTGAGCCACACCAGCATCTCAGTTTGGTCCATGCCCTATTTCATATGGCCAACAGATTTGGCCAAGAGATGTTCCATACAGTGCTTTCAACTTTGCAAGCTCTTTCATCAGCCACAGTTAACATGAGAGGAGAAAACAATATTGTTTTCTAAAATGAGCCAGGAAGATCCAGTCCACTGTGCCAACAACATTGTTTGTTGCAAGTCCATGTTACTGGACTGTATTTGTGTAGATAATGAAAGGACAAGATTGCCCCCAAAACTTCTTTGTAGTGAGCTGAAATAGGGCAGCAGGTCTAGGTAGGAGGAAATGGCTAGGAGAAATATCCAAAGTATCAAATGAAAACCTAAGTCTGCCAAAGTCCATAGTTATAGCTGTTGAGAAAATGGGATTTTTGATACTTAGTGAGCACACGTAAGAAATCATTTTTAGTTTAAGCTAAAAAAGAATATACAAGGCAGAGTTGCAAACAATATCAGACTATGGAAAGGACAGCTGCAGTCCATGTTCCCAGTAATATTTTCCATCCGTGTACTGAGTGAATTTGTAATGTGCAACTTAAGTCAAGAAAACAAACAGATGTGCACCGCAAGCAGGAACACCCATGAAAGAACTTACATAGATTTTATAAAGATTGCACTTTTGGTATTGACTCTGCTGGTGAGAGGGTATTGTAGGGAAAGGTTTCCTATTTGTAAAGTTGTCTTCTGTGAAGGAAGATGAAGATGTTGATATGCCCCCCAAACCCAAATGTTTTGACCTCTTTCTGGAGGATCTGCATAAACTCTGAAACACCCCCTCACCCATTCCTATTGTGAGCCCCAGTGCAAGGTTGCCAGACAGCTGGAGGCGTGTTACAGCGATGAAAGCAGGCCTACCAAAGAATCGCATCTGTTATCTTGGCCTCATGTGCACCCTGCTGAAACAGCTTTTCCACCTGGCCAAAGACATGAGGCAATACAATTAAATTTTAATAAATTCTTGACATTAGAAAACTCTCTATAACTGAGTTTGTACATTTTTATAGGGCAAATTTTAGACTTGAAGTTTAATTGATGACACTAATGTTCAATCTATACTGTCATTGACTATGAATGTATTGCGTGGCTTAAAGAGTCCTTCATAATTTGTCCCTACATGTTTATCCCCTTTATTAGTCCTGCCATTCCCTGACTCACCCAGGGCACCATCTAGTCCTACAAATACAGGTGTGCCGTGTTTTATGTTTTATACCATATTTTACTGTACCTTTTCTACATTTAAATACACAAATATTTACCACTGTGTTAGTTGCCTACAGTATTCAGTACAGTACCTTGCTGTCCAGGCTTGTAGCCTAGGAGCAGCAGGCTGTACATAGAGCCTAGGTGAGTAGTCAGCTGTACCATCTAAGTCTGAGTAAGTGCACTCAGTGATGTTCACACAATGACAAAATCACCTCACGGTGCATTTCTCAGAAAGGATCCCCGTTATGAAGCAGCATGTAACTATATTATAAAATATACTATCTTGCATATTCTTGCATTATTTCTCATAATTTTATTTTTCTATTTAGCTCTTTCCTTCATCTGAGTTTTGGTGAGGGGTTAGGGGCAGGAATCTGTTACTTGCCTCTCCCATCCCCTGCCACCAAATTGCCAGTCTCATACCTCGGTACTGTTTATTAAAGAGCTGATCCTCTCATGGCTGATTTGAGAGGCCTCCTCTACTAAATACAAAATCTCTGATATGTGTGTACCTGTTTCTAACCTTTTTATTCTGTTCTACTTTTTTGCTGGTGCATTCCTGAATCAATGTATTGTTTTTACTTCTTTTTATTTCTGCCTTTATTATTCATTTTTACACAAGTGATATGTACTATTTTCTTTGCACATGGTTTGAAGAGTTACAGAAATATCAAAAGGAAACATGAAAGACCCTTTCTTCCCCTCATTACTTCCCCTGCCCTTCTTCCAACTGTCAACAGTTGGGAAATATTATTCTGGTTTTCTTACGTGTTTCCATATATACATGAAGCTATGTAGACATTTCTGGTTTTGCTCTTTTTATTAATACAAATGGAATCATGCTATACATGTGATCTCAACTTGCTTTTGTCACTTAATACTTTTGGAGATCTTTTCATATCAGTGCATATAGACAGACCTTATTTTTAAAACAAAACAAAGCAATTGTATAGGTTTCCATAGTATGTATATGCTATATTTATCTACTCCTCTTTTTCTGAAGACACTGTTTTCATTAATGCAGCTTTATAATATTTAAATATATAAGGTAGTATTAGGATAATTTTTGTTTTAGGATCAGAGAAGAAAGGACCTGAGGACGAGATAGAGGTAGCTAGAGAAAGATAGGAAGAGCGTCCACAGCAGAAGTACCAGTGTGCAAAGACCTTAGCATAGAAAATCATGGCCAGGAATAAATTCTAAAAGAAGGCTTTTGTGGCTAGAGCATAGTAAGTGAAGCAGGGGAGGGGACGAGTTAGACCTGGGTCAAATCCTTAGGGTTCTGTAGGCCTATCTAAAAGAATTTATATTTTACTTTAAAGCAGTAGAGTCATTGAAAGATTTTAAGCATGGAAGTGATATTCTGTAGTGGGTTGAATTGTGGCCCCCCAAAAGGTAAATCTAAGTCCTAACCCCCACTCCCTGTGAATGTAACCTCATTTGGAAAAAAGTTTTTTGCGCATATAATTAAATGAAGAATCTCAAAATGGGATCATCTAGGTTACTTGTTGGGCCCTAAGTCCAATAACAAGTGTCCTTATAAGAAAAGGAAACCACAGGAGACAAGACCATGTGAAAAATGAGGCAAAGATTGCAGTTGTTACTACCAAAAGCCAAGGAACACCTGGAGCCACCAAAAGCTGGAAGAGATGAGAAAGGATTCTCCCATGGAGTCCTTGGAGGAAGCTCTGCCCTGCTGACACCTTGATTTCAGACTTCTGGTCTCCAGAAGTGAGAGAAAAAACTTCTGGTGTTTTAAGCCACCAACATGGTGGTACTTTGTTATGGCAACCACACTAAGAAACTAATAGGCATTGTTTCCTTTTTCCTTTTATTCATTCACTCATATATTCAACAAATGTCCATTAAAAGTGTTCATTATATATCAAAACTGTTCAAAATCCTGAGGATTCAGAAGTATCCCCAGGGTGCTCGCTTCGGCAGCACATATACTAAAATTGGAATGATACAGAGAAGATTAGCATGGTCCCTGTTCAAAGATGACATGCAAAAAAAAAAAAAAAAAAAGCATCCTCAGGTACACAGAAAAAAGTCCCTGCATTTGTAAGCTTATGTCCCTTCACAGCACATCACCTATCAATGTGGAACCCTGGGGAGCAGCAGCCTTTAATCTCTCTTTTCTTTACTCTTATCAATTGCCACAACCAGTTTGATTTTACTTGCAGTTCTTACCATGGGTTCTTGTCACTGGGCCTTGACATATGCTGATAAAATTTTTTTCTTATAGTTGTTAAATAGTAGCTCAAATATTTCATCTGATTTTATGAAGCTTCCCTAATTGTCTTCAGTAAGATTTTTCCTGCCTCTATTACAGTAGGTTTCACACTATTTTATAATCTTTTACTTGTTGGTCTTTCTCACTAGACTTTGAGCTTTTTGAGAGAAAGGACTCATTTTGTTCTCATTTTCTATTCCCATTGCCTGGTATAATCCATTCACATAGTGAGTGCCCAATATTGATTTAATTTATAAAATGTATACATTAAAGAAATGATTGATAAATTTGACTTTATTAAATTAAAAACTTCTATTCTCTAAGTCACTTTGAAAATTGAAAAGACAAACCACAAACTGGCGAAGTAATATTTGTAAAACATAGAGCTGACAAAAGATTGGCATTCAGAATTTATTTAAAAAACTCTACCAAGAAAATAAGGAAAACACAAATCACACAATAAAAAAATGGTTTTTAAAAAACTCCATGCGCACTTCAGAGAAGAGTAAATACCTTTCGTCAATAGACATATTGAAGATGTGTTTGATCTAAATAATAATTAGAAATGCAAATTTTCAAAACTGTTTTACACCCTTTCAACTGAAAAAAAAAAGATTGAGAAATCTGACGAAGCCAAGTACTGGAGAAAATATGGTTCAGCAAGATCTCTTTAAAATTGCTAGTAGAAATGTAAACTCGTGCAACCACTTTGGAAATAATTTGGTATCATCGCATAAAGTTGAACATTCACATACTCTATGACCTAGCAATTACACTACATCTGTCCATACATACAAGGAGAAACGCTTACCCATATGCACCATCAAGAGGTCTATACAATAATTTTTCAGTAGTAAAATAACAAAATGTCTTTAGTCCTCTCAGCACTTCCCTCTTCTCAGGTAACCCTATCCTAGGCACAACCACGGTGTCTTTTGATGGGAAACTCTAACAGAGACTGGATAAATAACGTGATATATTCTCACAGTGGTATATTATATACCAAGGATGATATAAAAATGAATTATAGACAACATAGATGACTCTTATAACGTGATGTGGAATGGAAAAAGCAAGTACCAGAAAACTACATGGAATACAATATCCTTATCACAAAGTTCAAAAACAGAGAAAACTAAGCAATACATTTATGCACAAATATATGTGATTTCAAAACTATATTCTTTAAAAAGTAAAGAAACTATAAACATAAAATTTAAGATATTGTTTATTTCTTGGGGGAGGCAAGGAATAATGGGGTACTCATTAATAGATGGAAGTGAATGGTAATGTTTTTGGTTCTTGGTATGGTGGTGAGTTAATTACATTTTAAATTGAAATAAGATAAAAGAGGGTCATGTATTGACAAATAATGTAGTACCTTATAAATGAAGACTAGTATTGATCTAATTAAGTTGGTCCACTTGAGGCTTTATATATATACACATATGTATACATGCATTCATGTATATGTACTCACATACATACATATATGTGCAATTCTACTTTAAAATGAGTCTAGTTTCTAACTTCTGCCAAAGAAATCTCCATCTGTATAATTCATCTTCTCCTTAGTCGGTGTTCTAATTGTTCCTCGTTTACATGGCAGTAGTGTGTTTCTCCCTGGAACAGAGAGCAGTTTAAAAAAGTAAAGCCAATGGTTGAATTAATTCATGAACTCATGAATTTGAGTTCCACTCCTTTCGATTATAGTTAGTTATTAGCTTTGTAAAACGGTGGGTCTTGATCACAAGTGCTGGGTATTAGGCTTCACCATTTTAGATTCCATCATGAAATGCAAAATGTGGAAATTTAAGAACACAATAACTTTCCAATTAGTATTTATGATTGTCGTTCAGTCAGATCATCTTAATGTAAGAAAATACATGAGTAACTTTGGCCGTGGAAGCATAAGAGTATCCTAATTAGAAATGTCCAACTGAAATACTGTTACAAATTAGACTAAAAATCAGGTAAACCTAAATGTGACTGAAATTAAAATAGAGAAGAAAAAAAAGAGATGTTTCTTTATAAAGTCACATAGAATCACAGTATTGAAACATAGAATTCTGTAATTCCTGGCCAAGGGAACAAAAATAAAACTGCTATTCATACTTTAAAAAGTTCTCTCCCACTTCCAGTCCATGAGGGACGGAAGTACGCATTACATTTTTGAAGCAAATCTAGAAAGCCTCATCCCAACAACTCTCTGAACATTTGCTCTTCAGCCAAGACCTTAAATGTGTGTATTTATTACATTGCTTTGTCTGTATTTTTATACCTTTCCAAGCAATATATAAAGATGTTTTCAAAAACTACTTCAAAACCTGAATGTGGCTTTGTTTCTTTTAAGCATTGTTAAAACTCTGGCAATACTTTTAAGTGCATTTAAAAAATACACTCAGATAATGATATTTGGAATATCGTACTCTATATCCCATATATTTTTGTAGGTAGCTTACAAAGCCTGGGTACTAGGGGTTTTATGGTGAAAACATTGACATAACTTTAACTGGTATCCCTTGTGTGAAGGAGCACAATGTTACAGAGTTCACAATAAACATTTAAACAGAAAGAAGGAGTCAGTGTTTTGCATATATTTTTGATGGTTGCCTTGTTCCCAACTTTGGTTTAGATATTTGCCAAATAAGATTGTTTTGAAGAGTCCTTGAGGTATTAAATTCCTACATATCCACTAACCAAGGTCCTCTGAGCAGAGAGAACAAGAAAAGAAACTAAGAACCTACTCCTGCATCCAACTTTAAAAGCTGAGCTTGGAAGGAAACATATTTGGATTTCAAATCAAAAAGGATTGGCTGCAGAACAGGAATTGAGTTAGTGTAACAATCAACCACCACAATCAGACTCTCCGAACATCCACTGAAGCCCAATTTCCCGTAAGAGGTTTCCATCCCCCATGCTTGGCATTCTGGAACAGAGATGGTAGAAACGGAATCAGAAGGCACAGGTGAACAATGGCCCATTCTTAGAGTTTGGTACTTGCACAGGGAAAACTATGCTTCCTGAAAACATACCTTTGCCAGAGAAACACACTATGTAAGGTTTTGTTAGCAACTTTCACCTCTCGTTCTTTTCTTTACTTCCTTTTTTTTTTTCCTTTTGGTCTTTTTGTTAGCAAGTAAATGTATCATCAGCGTCAGATGTGGAGGTTACTCTGTAGAGTTGAAAATTTATACTAGCACAATATCTTAGCTAGAAAACCACATTATATCTCATGCAATTACCACCACTGGGCATTGGAGGCAGATTAGCCATACCCCACCATTCACAGAAACCCTCAATTGGAAATCAGTCTTAAGCTGAACAATAGTTTACAGAAAAGGCCTTCATGTGTGAGTTCATAATTATACTAGCTAACAGTTCTGAGTGTTTTTTATTTTCCAGAAACTATTATCTGCTTCATGTGTATTATTTCATTTATTTATCATTATGTCCCTTGGAGGTAGAGAACATAATGATCCTATTTAAAGGTGAAACTAAAGCTCAGAAAACTGAAGCTCAGAGAAACCAACTAAGATTTGATCCCAGGTCAGCCTCATCCAAAGTTCATACTCATAATCATAAACTATTCTGCCTACCCTAGACTTTTTGTTTGGAAATACATTGGAATCCTTTGTAAAATTCATGGCCCAGCTGTTGGAAAAGCAGGGTAGTTTGCAAAACTTCAACTTGAATAAAATCTGCAATGGAAAATCCAAATCTCAAATTTATGCAACGTGAAGGCTCAATAAGACAAAAAAGTCAGCCAGAATGGTATTTCCTATATTTCTGTAACATATTCTTCAAAATCAGTTCCATTCCTAAAAGCAAAGAAGCTGCTAACTTCTAAGTGAATGAGCAAGTGCTTGCTGGTTCAGGCCTATCTACAGTTCACAACACGCACACCACTTATTCCAGTGGCCTGACGATCATCTTGACACCATCTTCTCTACAATTCACAAATGTCTCTCAAACAGTAAATAGTAGGAATTACGATAAACAGCAATGGTACAGTTTCAAAGGCTATCGCGTCCTATATTCTAGAAATGTAATCTTACACTCTTCCTTAAAATTGGACATAGCACATGAACTCCTTCAACCAAGCAGAAAGTGAAAATATGCATTATAGAGATTGCTGCTGTCTGTAAAGCAGCTGATGAAGAGTTACAAAAGTTATAAATGCCCTGAAGAAATTTCTACGCAGAATTAAAGTCACTTGTAGGGCACATGTCAAAAGTCTTTGTGTACTGAATACCAGCCTTCAAAAGTTTTTGTGTTAACTTTTGTGCATCTTGGACATAATTTATTAATGTATAATTTGAAGATTTTTCAATATGTGTAACCAGTGAATAGTTACTATAACTTATTTTACATGATAAACAGCTGCTGTAGGATTTGGCAATATTTTTATCATAATTTAAAATACTTGGATTCTTTCTTTTCCCATACTTTTATTCTTATCCCCAAGGTGCAATAAAAGAATCTGGAGAATACACACACACACACACACACACACACACACACACACACACACACACACACTAATCGATGAATAATTTTGCATATGATAGCAGGGCATTGTTTTGATTGCTAGCATTTATATTTGAAATTAATTGTAAACACAGTTGTTGGAAAAGTAATGCAGTTCTTTGTGGAAGAAACATTTGGCTTTGGGGTTTTATAACAATGTTTGACGATTCCCACATTTTGATTACCGTACCGCTGTCTCAGGGGAAGAAAATACAATGGACAGTCAATAAAATACTGAGTTTTTAAAAGGTCAACTACATAAAGGGACTGAGTTTCTGATGCCTTACTTTTTTTATTTAAAAAAATCTACTCTAAGTGGGAAGTATAAAAACTGGAAGCCCATTCTTATTCTTATGATCATGAGTGATTAAAGAAATTTTAAAAATAATAATCATTTTTGCAAGAGTCCATTTAGAGAAATAATAGTGTTCCTCAATACAAAATATATTTTTTTAATTAATTTTATTGGGGTGACAATTGTTAGTAAATTTACATAGATTTCAGGTGTACAATTCTGTATTACATGGTCTATAAATCCCATTGTGTGTTCACCACCCAGAGTCAGTTCTCCTTCCATCACCATATATTTGATCCCCTTTACCCTCATCACCCACCCCCCACCCCCTTACCCTCTGGTAACCACTAAATTATTGTCTGTGTCTACAAGTTTTTGTTTCTCATTTGTTTGTCTTGTTCTTTTTGGTTTATATACCACATATCAGTGAAATCATAGGGTTCTCTGCCTTTTCTGTCTGACTTATTTCACTTAGCATTATTCTCTCGAGATCCATCCATGTTGTCACAAATGCTCCTATATCATCTTTCCTTAATGCCGAATAGTATTCCATTGTGTATATGTACCACAACTTCTTTATCCATTCATCTATCGAAGGACATTTTGGTTGTTTCCATGTCTTGGCCACCGTAAACAAAGCTGCAATGAACATTGGCGTACACGTGTCTCTATAGAGAAATGCTTTTATATTTTTGGGGTAGATACCCAGGAGAGCGATTGCTGGGTCATATGGTAATTCTATTCGTAATTTCTTGAGGAACCTCCACACTGCCTTCCACAGCGGCTGCACCAGTCTGCACTCCCACCAACAGTGTATGAGAGTTCCTTTTTCTCCACAGCCTCTCCAACACCTGTTACTATTTGTTTTGTTGATGAAAGCCATTCTGACTGGGGTGAGGTGACACCTCACCATGGTTTTCATTTGCATTTCTCTGATGATTAGCGATGCCGAGCATTTCTTCATATGTCTATTTGCCATTTGTATATCCTCTTTGGAGAAATATCTCTTCAGGTCCTCTGTCCATCCTTCAGTTGGGTTGTCTGTTTTTTTGTTGTTGAGTTTCATGAGTTCCTTGTATATTTTGGATATTAGCCCCTTATCAGAGGAACTGTTTGCGAAAATCTTCTCCCATTCAGTTGGTTGCCTCATTATTTTGTCAATAGTTTCTTTTGCTGTGCAGAAGCTTTTCAGTTTCATATAATCCCATTTGTTTATTTTAGTTTTTACTTCCATTGCCTTTGGAGTCAAATTCATAAAATGCTCTTTGAACCCAAGGTCCATAAGTTTAGTACCTATGTTTTCTTCAATGCAGTTTATTGTGTCAGGTCTTATGCTTAAGTCTTTGATCCATTTTGAATTAATTTTGGTACATGGTGACAGATAGCAGTCCAGTTTCATTCTTTTGCATGTAGCTATCCAATTCTGCCAGCACCATTTATTGAAGAGGCTGTCTTTCCTCCATTGTATGTTTTTAGCTTCTTTGTCAAAAATTATCTGTCCATATTTATGTTGTTTTATTTCTGGGTTCTCAATTCTATTCCATTGGTCTATGTGTCTGTTTTTCCACCAATACCAAGCTGTTTTGATTATTGTAGCCCTGTAGTACAAGGAAAAATCAGGGAGTGTGATACCTCCAGTATTGTTCTTTTTTTTTAATATTGCTTTGGCTATTCGGGGTCTTTTGTGGTTCCAAACAAATCTGATGATTTACAAAATATTTTTTAAAGGAAAGAAAGTTAAAAGAAAAAAAAAAACTCTCTGATTTTCTATTTACTGATGAGTTCTAGTCTCATTTGAAGCCTGCATTGTGCCTTGGTTATAAACTGAGACTTATGGAGTTGAGTAGACTTTGCACTGATGACTGAGAACTTACTTTCCTAACTGAGGATATAGAGATGGAGGGGTTGCTATCGCATTTTGCAGATTGATTTTAGTTCTTTCCCCTGTTAGCTCCATTACTGTTTATGTTAGAACTCTTGTTAACAGGTCTTGTTCATGAAATCTGTGAGTCATAAATGGGATGACAGAATTTAGAAAAAATAAAAAATGAAAAGAAGGAAGGTTCTAAGACTCTTTTAAAATTATTCTGTTTTCTGTCAGCCTTTCTTTTAGCTTAGGGTGGTTTATCATTCTCTTCATGAATATTTTTAAAATAAAACAATTTTCAAGTTATTTTTAATCCTGAAGAACCTTAAAAAATAAATAAGGTACAGAAAGAATGAAACATATTTTCAAACTTGAAATGTTAACTTTAGTCTTATAAGTAACCAATTCTCATAAATATCTGAAGGATTTTAATAGGTGCCCTTCATTGAACATAAAGGTATTATTCAGTTTTGTATAGTTTAAAGATCTACCTAATGCTTTTAAAAGGTTAATAAAATTAATGAGATTATTAAACTAATCAATATTTCATTTATAGACACATTTTTCATTTGGTCTCCTAAAGGAAATTCCCCAAAGGAGACAGAAACAATGCTCACTAGAAAATGGAGTATAATGAAAACACTAGGGCCTCACCACCCTTTTTCCATTAAACTTCTTTTTTAGATTTCTGATTACTGATGCTAATGTATCCTAATGGAACACTGGAGATAAATTATTATACTTTCAGATTCAGTATTTTCTCTGGCTGGTCAAAGACTACACAGTGATTTTCCATGATTTCCATGATTAGACCTGAACCATATTTTGTTGTCTCTGAAAGTGCTGGTATTATCTAGTCAAGGGTCATTCAAGCACTGATTCACTCGGTGATGGTAGATATATTTTTTGAAATGTTGCTCTTTGTGTATTTACAAAATATTCTCCATTATTTCATTGAAGATTCACCAACACTTTCCCAATGTTCTCAGTGACTTGAAAATCTAACCCTTAGTTACCCTCTCTACTGGGAGCTCTCCCTCCTCCCTAAATTTAATATCTACTATATTTTTCAGCTCAGAAGCTTATGTTTTCATTCTACTTCAGATACCAGTGACTCAGTCAATACCTTAGATCTCATCACATTTGAAATAATTCTAATTGACCTCTTATAGGAAATTCCTAATCTTCACCTAAATCTGATGTTTGTCCTTAGCATCTTTTTTGGTACTTGAATCCTCATTTTTCTGGTTTGTTATCTTTTCCCCCATGTTTTTCTACTTTCTTCTTAGCCTGAACTCCCTTTCAGAAAATTCAGCATCCTAGTCAGGATGACTCAAGGATGTCTCACAGACTTGACTTTCTTCCCTCCCACTTTGCCAGTCTCCAGCGTGCAGAATATTGTAGAATATTTTTATTTCCGGGCCACTGAAAACAGCTGAGAAAATCTTTTCACTGTCTCTCCCCACTTGGGCTATCATGGTCTCCTTGCAGTCCCTTTATTCACCACTAGTTGGCATCAGCCAAATTCCCAGCAATGATTTTTAAATACAGTGATTTTAAACACTCTCCATTGTCTCACAATCTCAGTCTCAGTTCTTTCTGCACACTTTCAACAAATAAGTTTATATCTGACACAATTCCCTTAATTTTCAGTTTTCTGCTTCTTTTATTTTTTCCCTCCTTCCCTTCAGTGTCAAAATCTATACTTTTGTCTCCCCTTCAGCCACCTTTTATAGAGTGATCATTTGCTTTGACTTCACAACCTTGACAATGTTATTTAGTTCCTTTCTAAAATTTCTACTTTCCTGTAATTGTTGTTTTCCGGTTCTCGGATTGCCTATACTTTCTTTCTCCCTCAGCAAACTTTCAACTTTCTCCCTCAGCGAATTCATGCACTTTCTTGGTGACAAATATCTGTCTCCTTTATAGATGACTCTTAAGGATATTTGTATAGCCTCAATTTCCTTACACAACTCCAGATCTCCATTCCCAATGCTTTTTGACCAATTCTATAGGAGCCTTCAACACCTCAACCAACATGTGTAAAATCAATCCCACTTTCCACTGTAACTACTATCTTTTAATTCTGTTTACTGCAGTATTTTACTCTCAGTCAAACACTACTAAGCTTTGGAATCTTTCTAAACTTCTTTCTCCTTTTCTCATACTTCCCTCTTTAGCCTAAAGTCAGTTTCCAATAGATTCTACTTCTGTAGAAGTTAACACCATCCTTCTAATGCCAATATTACATGAGTACCTCAGAGCTTCCCATAGGAACAATTATACAGTAAGTCTCCTCCCTGATTTTCTATCTCTGTGTACACTGCTGTGAGATCATTTTCTTAAAGCATGATTCCAATACCACTAAACCCTCATCAATTCCCCACTGCCTACCAAATTAAGTCCATATTCCAAAATGTGGCAATCATTGTCTCCATATTTTGGTCCCTCATATTTTAACAACCTTACCTCCCACCACACCAGTTTAAGACCATAGGTTTCCTCAACAACAAAATGATCTGACCTGGACTTCTATCATGAGGTTATTATTCCAGATTCCCAAGACTTAGCAATGGAAAGGCATGGACATGTATCCTTTGCTTCCCACAGAAAGAAATACCTCCTTTCTATCATAGGATTGAGAGTTATGTACTAACTTGAAGTAAAATTGTAAAATGGGTAGATTTGATCTTGACACCTCTCACCCCCATTCCTGAATCTCTGACCAATCTTGATAACTACATCAAATTACCAAATCCTACTCTCAAATCTATTAGGTGGAAATCTTTGAATAGAAAAGGAAGGCCCTTTCTGAGACCTTATTTTAGAATGAATATAGATATCTAGAATTATTTAGGACATAATTATATTATCAACTAATGCCCCAAAAAGTGTATTTTGCCTCCATAATACCATAAATTATAGAAATGGATAGACATACTTTCGCCTAATTTGGAAGTTATGGTGACTGGGGACTAACTCATATGGTTATGTGGTTATCAAGGACTGACTCAAAATATATGTTATAAGCTGTGTGCAAGATTTACATTGGGGGGAACCTGGGAAACACCTCAAAGAAATTTATGTTATCCTCCTACAGAGCTACCTGATGTACAAAAGAACCTCGTAACTGAAGACAAGGAGAGTCATGATATGGTTAGAAAAGTAGTGGCCTCAGATATGAGCTGGAAATGAAAAGTTTCAGGATAGCTATTCCAGGTGGATTTGTGGTTGCATTGCTACTTACATTGTCACCTATTCGTACCACGCACTGTAGTTTGTCACAGCAAACTTTATTTCTTGAATGATGGTTAGTGATTCTCTCAAGTAGCTCAGTGGAAACCAGCTACGAATAACTACATACATTATCGTTGTTGCCACTTTTGTGTACTTGCTGTGCATTTTGCTCATCTCTTTCTTTGCATCATTTTAATTTAGCCCCTAAAACGATTTTGTGAGATTATTATCTACTGTTACTTCCAGATGAGGAGACTGAAGGTCATCATTGTCTTAGTCCATTCAGGCTGCTATAGCAAAAAAACTACAGACTGGGTGGCTTATAAATAACAGTAATTTATTCTCACAGTTCCGGAGACTGAGAAATCCAAGATCAAGGTGTCTCCATCGTCAGGTTCTTGTGGAGGCCCTCTACCTGTTCATAGCCAGCACCTTCTGGCTGCATCCTCACGTGGTGGAAGAGGGGAGAGATTTTTGGAGCCTCTCTATGAGAATACTAATGTCATTCATGAGTGTTCCACCCTCATGATGTAAGCACCTTCCACAGGCCTCACCTATTTACCATCACATTGGGCATTAAGATTTCAACATTTGAATTTGTGGTGGGGGTGAGGGGGAAACACAAACATTCAGATGATAGCAATCAAAAGATTAATTTGTTCAAAGTTTCACAGCTGGTAAATAGTGGGATGGAGACCGAGACCAAGGTCTAAGACCAAAGATCTTTTCTCTTCTCTAAGCCTCTCATCTGTCCCCAGAAATGGTCTTTTTTATCCTAGGTTCTGTGCCCATGCTCCATCACTCAATATTTCCCCTTGCTCCCTCTCCCAGACTCTGTATGTCTGCCACTGCTTATCTGCAAAGCCAGATAAGACCTGCCACAGATAAAATATTTGTCATTTATGTAAAAAATTAGTGATTTATTAATTTTAATTTCATTAAATTATAAGTCATAACAAACATTTTAATGGATAGTTAATGTCATCGTGATTTTTATATTTAAATATGTTGCCTCATAAAATACTATGAATAGATCAAGCTTTCAGGACTGATATAATTTTTTTTATTAGTTTCAGGTATACAAAACAATGTAACAAAGGGACCCTTCATCCATCACAAAGGGATAACCTCCCTCCCCCAATCTATTGCCCCTCTGGCATTGTATATATCTATTACAATTCCATTGACTCTATTCTCTATGCTATGCTCCAAATTCTGTGACTATATATATATTAAATTATAGTCAACATACAATATTATTCAGCTTCAGCTTCAGGTGTACAGCGCAGTGGTCAAGCATCTACACTGCAAGACTGATGATATACTTTTAGTACTTTCAGTTACATGATTTTAAGTAATATATTGTTTCTGAAGATTATATCCATTATGGAACTTGGGGTTCAACTGTATCTATAAGTTGCTTATAGTTTCTTGGATGGAAACAAAAGGCTGTTTAAATAAAAGATAGAGCTGTGTCTGTGAGGCTTGAAATCGCAATTCCAAAGCTTTTGTAGGTAAATCATGTGTTTATAGCCTGTTATTTTTTTTCCATACAGCATCAGGCTCACAGATGGTGATATGAATGATTGTCTCAGTGGTTCAAGTTTTTCTTTGTTTTTCCCGATGAATCAAGACAGCACCCTTATTCCTACCCACAGAAGTTCTTGCCATCACCATGGCTATTTGAAGGGTAGTTGCTCATGGTCTGGCTCTTAATCCATCAATGCTAAACCCAAACCCTTCTCCTCAGCCAGAATTCCATTTGATGCCGCAATACAACCAGCCTCTCTGGTTACTTGAGAAGTCATTTTCTTTTTTTTTTTTTTTTTTTTTTATTAATTAATTTATTTATTAGTTTCAGGTGTACAAAACAAGGTATAACCAGTCAGCTGGGATGCTAGTAGAGTGACCCCTCTGAAGGAACAAGCAGGTTTTGACTGGTTAGAAATCACTCTGCCCTTGAGAAAGCTCTTTACTTAATAGCTGCTTGGTGGGTCACACAGAAGCTGATTACATTCACACACTGCATTTTTATTCTGTCTGTAGCTATTCAACAAATGCCACCAAATGTGATTGGGCACCTAAATTATAAGTGGGAAAAATATAAAGATACCAACATCTGCTAACAGTTCCTAAATTACAAGTTTCTATGCCCAATAATTGTGACTATTGTACATATTTATATAATTTAAAATAATTAAGATCAGGATATAATTAATGCATATGGATTTATTACATGCTTACATAAAATAATCATATTGAAATAATTTTATATGAATTTAGTAAAACAGATATCATTCTAAATCCCTTCTTAACTGCTTTCAAATGTCCTACTAGTCAGGGTTACATTCTAGCCGTTTAGTAGTTATTGGAATTGCTTAGAGGATTTTAGTACATGCTAGTTTCCCCATTCCACCCATAGAAGTTCTGATATAATCAGTATGATGTGGGACCCAGGCAGGGGTATATACATACCTAGGTAGCTTTTCACTTATGCTCTTCTCCTAAATCTATTTAAAGAGTTTCCGTTTACTGTGCTTCGTATCTTCACTTAATAGAGTCAGTTGGTTAACATTTACACTCAGAAAGATAAATTTGCCTACATCTACATATAGATGTTCTACAAAGGTAAGAGTCTTAAACCATTACTAAACTTTCTTTTTGACTTTACTTTGCAAAAGTTGACTTAGCACATACGCCTCAGTTTCTACGTCTGCTTTTTTGCATAAATAATTCTAGTTGACTTGTGTTGTACAATTGCTTCCAAGCAGTAGAAGGAAGTATTGGTCTGGGTATTTCTAGAAGAGGCAATGCAGAGAATTAAAGTAACTACTGATACCTGGGCAAATGGGAAATCCTAAGAACAATAAATTTTTTTTTCCTTATTAGTTTAGACAAGTTCTTCAGTTCTTTAATTTGCTTTGGAAATCTAGCTATCAGGGTTCTAGGCTTAAAATTAATCAGGGACCTCTCTAGGTGCTAGGAAATATATCATTGGCTAGAGTTATTTTCAGAGGTGGAATTTTCTCTTCCCATCAAGTTTCTTGCAAGTTTCTCACTTCCCTTCCTTGTCTTATGTGTTATTTCATTCTTCACTGCTATAGCAAAAAACAAAAAACAAACAAACAAAAACAAAAACAAAACATAAGGACTGACTGCTTTGTCATATAGCAAAAACTTGCAAAGGGCTTGGGGGAAAAGGATCCTACATGATCTCAAAGATAGATTTTCTCCAATATCTTGCAAATTGGCATCATTCTGTCTTCTTACTTTACAAGTTCAGATGTTAAGTTTGAGATACACAATCTAGTTCAGAAACTAGGTCTATATCTGCACTTGATTAATACCTGGGATCAAGCTTCCCCCCTTCTTGTGGAGTTAGGAGGATGGAGAAATCAACAGAAAGTGTCTGGAAATTGTTAGCAACACTAACAAATGAACTGGTCATCCAGAGCCAAGAGCTGGATATGAATTCTTTAATAAACCACTGTGTGATGCAGCAGAAGAAATTAAATTACATGCCTTAAATTAATTGACAAAGCATTTAGCAAGCTGTCCACAAAGCCCAAAATAGCCCAACATTATAAATTGTGGCACCATCTGCTGGTCGGAGGAATTTTTTTTGGTTTTTTGTTTTTGTTTTTTGCTTTTTACTATAAGCTTTATTTACATCACTAATTCTCCAACAGCACTCAGGCATCTAGCCTGTATACATTCCTGTCATTGCATTGCCTTCTTGGTCATCAGTTATTCTGGTTCAGAAATCAGAAGGCAATTTTGGTTTTAGCTAGCTGAACTCAGAGTGGAATAAAGAAAACATGTATTCATGTTTTCTCTGTATTTAGTATCGACACTAACAACAATTTCAATATTTACCCAGAGACAGATGAAATAATGAGCCTAGCAAATCTGTGCCATACACGTATTTCAGCACTGACCGTAAAAAGACATCACACTTATCATATTCAGCTCTGTCAAAATATATTTTTTGACAGAAGACAAATTAGATCGTCACACTGCATGGTGATGGGACCCATCTCTCTACAAGGGTTTGATTAAATGCCTTTGACCCATGTCATTGACCACAGAAAGGAGAGAGAGAATATAAATAAATTTTGTGATTTAAAAGTACACTACTGAAAGTGAGCTTCTTTCGGAATCCAGCACATTCAGCTGCATGTTCTGTGCTCCTTTGTCTTGCTCTGCCCCCAAATGAAAGGGCTTCCTGGGATAAGGCCACACAGAAAGAAAGCAAGATGCTACCTTCCCACCTCTGGCCTGAGGTGTGAATGGAAGAGAGTTGATATAGTAAAATGAAAAATCTAAAGGCTATGCAGTAATTGGTAAAATCTGTGACCCAAACCATGTGAATATGACAAGGGAACGTCACATTATCTACAAAATATGATTCCTTTCTACCCAAGTGAATGGAATATCTTTTTAGCGAATTTTCAAATTCATTCTGACCATAAACATGTTTTTCTGATTCATGAAATGTCTCTCAACAGTGCATCCACGTATTAATGCCATTCCTGCCTTCTGCCATTGCTGGGTCTTATGACCCCAAACATTAGGTCTCAGACATCACATGTGTCCATTGATTTTGGTGGAATATGTTTACCAACCTGTATTCTCACTGAAATTTACCCATAAAAATTGAACCAAATAGGAATGAAAAAGATAGGTAGACTGATCTCTTCCCACCCCTCTCTCAATCTCATTTTTGCTTAATGTCTGGCCTCATTTTGTATTTTCGTGTTGACACTTGATACAAAATATCAGAAAAACCAGTAGTTATATTTTGGTTGTGTTGATAGACTTTTAGAGCCAATACATTCTTTTTTTTTTCTTTTCTTTTCTTTTTTTTTTTTTTTTTTTGCCTTGAATGGTGTCTATTTTATGGACCATACACTATCTTATAGTACTTGCTTTGTTCCCATCATATAATACAAAAGTATGTATCCATCAGAATTTGAACTCAAACTGTATGTTGGCTATTTTAGAGAAACTTGATCTTTAGTGATATCTTGTGATGAAGTCTGAGATAAAACTAACATCTCTCTGCTGATATATCTATCTAGGAAAAAAATACTTTTCTGTATGTTGATTTTCCTTGAGGGAATATATATCTGAGTCACCATTCATCATGTTGAATCTTCATTTGCAAATGTAAATTCTTCTTTTGCCAGAAAGAAAAACAAAATGAGTGGGACTGTACCAGATCACTGTAAATCTGTTGCTCATAGAAAGTGTGAGGCTGTCAGTGTGGTGAAGTCAAAAGAGGATAGATTTGGAGTGTTCCAACTGACCTGTCAATCACCAGCCAGATGACCTTGGGCAAACTGAAGTTCCCATATATTTAGAGTGGGCATAACAAATATCATTTGCAGAGTTTCAGTGAAGATTAAATCATTTTTGCTTGATGCCTGCCACTTGCTAAATGCTTAATGAATGTAGTAAATGTTTAATAAATGAATGCTAGTGTGTAAGATTTGCTGTCCATGTTTGGGGCTCCTGGTCAGGTCAGGATAGCAAGACTAGCCTAAGAGTATAGCTCTTCACAGATCTGTTTTAGACTCAGGCTAAGCTCTGATATATGAATACCCTCTGTATTGGGAGCTGATGGCAATGGCCATATATAGGATGTTTGAGCCTGTCCTGATCGTAGGATTTTGTTGTTGTTGTTTTCTGTTTTCTGATCCTAGTTTTTGCTTCATAGACAGATCTGTGCTATCTTTTCACAGTGTTTACAGAATAGGGTACGAGAGATAGCCCCACTACTGAGTAGTAACAGTTCTAAGTGAGGGGCCTCTAGAGCTGACACCTGACCACTGAGTTTTGATATTGTTGATCTGATATATATATATATATATATATATATATATATATATATATATATATATATATATATGTGTGTGTGTGTGTGTGTGTGTGTGTGTGTGTGTATATATATATATACATATATATATATTAAATTTATTGGGGTGACAATTGTTAGTAAATTTACATAGATTTCAGGTGTACAATTCTGTATTACATCATCTATAAATTCCATTGTGTATTCACCACCCAGAGTCAGTTCTCCTTCCATCACTATATATTTGATCCCCCTTACCCTCATCTCCCACCCCCTACCCCCCTTACCCTCTGGTAACCACTAAACTATTATCTGTGTCTATGAGTTTTTGTTTCTCATTTGTTTGTCTTGTTCTTTTGTTGTTTTTGGTTTATGTACCACATATCAGTGAAATCATAGGGTTCTCTGCTTTTTCTGTCTGACTTATTTCGCTTAGCATTACACTCTCAAGATCCATCCATGTTGTCACAAATGTTCCTATATCATCTTTACTTACCACTGAATAATATTCCATTGTGTATATATACCACCACTTCTTTGTCCATTCATCTATCGAGGACATTTTGGTTGTTTCCATGTTTTGGCCACCGTAAACAAAGCTGCAATGAACATTGGAGCACACGTGTCTTTATGTATAAAAATTTTCAGATTTTTTGGGTAGATACCCAGGAGGGGGGTTGCTGGGTCATATGGTAATTCTATTCGTAATTTTTTGAGGAACCTCCACACAGCCTTCCATAACAGCTGCACCAGTCTGCATTCCCACCAACAGTGTATGAGGGTTCCTTTTTCTCCACAGCCTCTCCAACACTTGTTACTATTTGTCTTGTTGATGATAGCCATTCTGACTGGGGTGAGGTGATATCTTATTGTGGTTTTTATTTGCATTTCTCTGATTAGTGATGTTGAGCATTATTTCATATATCTATTTGCCATTTGTATGTCCTCTTTGTCGAAATGTCTCTTCAGGTCCTCTGCCCATTTTTCAGTTTGGTTGTTTGTTTTATTGTTGTTGAGTTTCATGAGTTCCTTGTATATTTTGGATATTAGCCCCTTATCGGAGGCACTGTTTGCAAAAATCTTCTCCCATTCAGTTGGTTGCCTCTTTATTTTGTTGATGGTTTCTTTTGCTGTGCAGAAGTTTTTAAGTTTCATATATTTCCATTCGTTTATTTTAGCTTTTACTTCCATTGCCTTTGGAGTCAAATTCATAAAATGCTCTTTGAACCCAAGGTCCATAAGTTTAGTACCTATGTTTTCTTCAATGCAGTTTATTGTGTCAGGTCTTAAGTCTTTGATCCATTTTAAATTAATTTTGGTACATGGTGACAGATAGCAGTCCAGTTTCATTCTTTTGCACGTGGCTTTCCAATTCTCCCAGCACTATTTATTGAAGAGGCTGTCTTTCCTCCATTGTATGTTTTAGCTTCTTTGTCAAAAATTATCTGTCCATGTTTATGTGGTTTTATTTCTGGGTACTCAATTCTATTCCACTGGTCTATGTGTCTGTTTTTCTGCCAATACCATGCTGTTTTGATTATTGTAGCCCTGTAGTACAAGCTAAAGTCAGGGAGTGTGATACCTCCAGTATTGTTCCTTTTTCTTAAGATTGCTTTGGCTATTTGGGGTGTTTTGTGGTTCCAAACCAATCTGATGATTTTTTGTTCTATTTCTTTAAAAAATGCCATTGGGATTTTGATGGGGATCGCATTAAATCTGTATATTGCTTTGGGTAATATGGCCATTTTAACTGTGTTGATTCTTCCAATCCATGAGCACGGAATGTCTTTCCATTTCTTTTTGTCTTCTTCAATTTTTTTCAAAAATGTCTTATAGTTTTCAGCATATAGGTCCTTCACATCCTTGGTTAAGTTTATTCCTAGGTATTTTATTCTTTTTGCTGCAATTGCAAAAGGAATTGTGTTTTGTATTTCTTTTTCTGAGATTTCATTGTTAGTATATAGGAATACAATGGACTTCTGTACGTTGATTTTGTAGCCAGTGTTCGTTGATTGTTTCTGATAGCTACTTCTTCATTCCCAATTTGGATGCCTTTTATTTCTTTCTCTCTCCTGATTGCTCTGGCAAGGCCTTCCAACAGTATGTTGAAAAGCAGAGATGATAGGGGACAGCCCTGTCGTGTTCCTGAATGAAGAGCAAAGGGCTTCAGTTTTTCACCATTAATTATGAAATTAGCTGAGGGCTTGTCATATATGGCCTTTATTATGTCAAGGTATTTTCCTTCTATACCTATTTTATTAAGTGTTTTAATCATAAATGGATGTTGTATCTTGTCAATTCTTTTTCTGCATCAATTGATATAATCATATGATTTTTGTCCTTTATTTTGTTTATGTGATGTATCACATTGATGGATTTGTGGATATTGAACCATCCTTGTGCCCTGGAGATGAACCCCACTTGGTCGTGATGAATAATCTTTTTAATGCATTGTTGTATTCGATTTGCGAGAATTTTGTTTAGGATTTTGCATCAGTATTCATCAGAGACATTGCTCTGTAGTTTTCTGTTTTTGTGTTGTCCTTACCAGGTTTTGGTATCAGGGTAATGTTGGCCTCATAAAATGAGTTAGGGAGAACTGTCTCTTCTTCAATTTTTTGGAAGACTTTGAGCAGGATTGGTATTAGATCCTGTTCGAAGGCTTGGTAGAATTCACTAGTGAAGCCATCTGGTCCCGGACTTTTGCTTTTGGGAAGGTTTTGGATGACTGATTCAATTTCGTTACCGTCTATTTAGATTTTCCGGTTCTTCATGGTTCAGCCTTGGAAGGCTATGTTTCTAAGAACTTATCCATTTCTTCTAGGTTATTGAATTTGGTGGCATATAGTCCTTCATAGTATTCTTGGATGATCCTTTGTATTTCTGTGGTGTCTGTGATAACTTCCCCTTTTTCATTTCTGATTTTGTTAATTAGTGTCTTCTCTCTTTTTATCTTAGTGAGTCAAGGCAAAGGTTTGTCAATTTTGTTAATCTTTTCAAAGAACCAGCTCTTTGTCACATTAAATTTTCTGTTGTCTTTTTGTTCTGTATTTCATTTAGTTCTGCTCTGATTTTTGTTATTTCCTTTCTTCTGCTGACCTTGGGCTTCATTTGTTCTTCTTTTTCTAGTCTTTAAGATGTAACATGAGGTTAATTATTTGGGATTTTTCTTGTTCTTGAGATAGGTCTGTAATGATATAAATTTCCCTCTTAAAACTTCTTTTGCTGCATCCCAAAAATTTTGGTAGGATGTATTTTCATTGTCATTTGCTTCTATGTATCTTTTGATCTTCTCTTCTAATTTCTTCTTTGACCCAGTTGTTCTTTAAAAGTATGTTGTTTAATCTCCATGTATTTGTGTTTTTTCCTGCTTTCTTTTTGCAGTTGATATCCAATTTCAAGCCTTGTGATCAGAGAATATGCTTGGTATGATTTCAATCTTCTTAAATTTGCTGAGGCTGATATTATGTCCCAATATATGGTCTATCCTTGAGAATGTTCCATGTACACTCGAAAAGAATGTATAGTCTGATGTCTTAGGATGAAGTGCTCTATAAATGTCAATTATGTCCGTTTCATCTAATGTGTCATTTAGGGCTGCTATTTCGTTATTTATTTTCTGTTTGGATGATCTATCCATAGCTGTCAATGATGTATTTAAGTCCCCTAGTATAATTGTGTTTTGGTCAATTTCTCCCTTTAGTTCTGTTAGTAGTTGCTTCGTATATTTCGGTGCTCCCTGATTGGGGGCATAAATATTGATGACTGTTATGTCTTCTTGTGGTATAGTCCCCTTTACCATTATGAAATGTCCATCGTTGTCTCTTGTTATCTTTTTCACCCTGAAGTCTGTTTCATCTGATATCATTATGGCTACACCTGATTTTCTCTGGGTACCATTTTCTTGGAGTGTCAATTTCCACCCTTTCACTTTGAGTCTATGCTTGTCCTTGTAGCTGAGATGTGTCTCTTGGAGACAGCATATGGCTGGGTTTAGTTTTTTGATCCAATCTACTACTCTGTGCCTTTTTATTGGTGAGTTCAGTCCATTTACATTTAGGATTATTTATATGTGAGGATTTCCTGTCTTTCTATCTTTAGTTTTCTGGTAAGACTGTGTCTCCATTGTTTCTTTGCCTTTTTGTTGTTGTCTATTATTTCTGTGTGGTCCATTCCCATATTCCGGTATTCTATGATGTGTCCCTCTGTTTCTTCTTTTATTACAGTATGTATTTCAGTTCTGGATTTTTTGTGAGTGGTTACCCTTAAGTTTGTGTAAAAGAAAGTTTGATATTTAGAATATTCCATTTTCTTCAGCACGCTTACTTTGTCCATTCCCATATTTTGGTTCAGGCCTTTACTCTCCCCCTTTTTATGCTTTGGTTGCCACAGATTGTCTGTGTTGATGGTGGTCGAATAGCCTCCTTTAGTATTTCTTGTAGTGCAGGTCATGTATTAGAAAATTCCCTCAGCTTCAATATGTCTGGAAAGGTCTTTATTCCTCCTTCATATCTAAAGGAGATCTTTGCTGGATATATTATTCTTGGCTCATAATTTCTCCTTTTCAATAGTTGAATATTTGGTTCCACTCCCTCCTGGCTTGTAGAGTTTCTGCTGAAAAATCTGATGATAATCTAATGGGCTTTCCTTTGTAGGTTACCGTCTTTTTTTCCCTGGCTGCCTTGAGGATTCTTTCTTTGTTGTTGATTTTAGACAGCTTCAATACAATGTGCCTTGGAGAAGGCCTGTTGGGATTGAGGTAATTAGGTGTTCTATTTGCCTCTTGGATTCAAGGATCCAGTTCTGTCCACAAGTTTGGGAAGTTCTCATCAGCAATTTGTTTGAATATATTCTCTGTTCCCTTCTCTCTTTCTTCTCCTTCTTGTATGCCCATTATTCTTATATTGTTCTTTCTGATGGAGTCAGAAAGTTCTTGTAGAGTTCTTTCATTTCTTTTAAGTCTCAAGTCTCTTTCTTCTTCCATGTGTGTCATTTCCAGGTTTCTATCTTTGATGTCACTGATTCTTTCCTCCATCTGGTCAACTCTACTCCTAATCTGGTTATTTCATTCTTAATTTCTTCTAATGAGAATTTCTTCTAATGAGAAATTTCTTCCATCTTCTAATGGAGTTTTTAATCTCCAGAAATTCTATTAGGTTCTTTTTTAAAATTTCAGTCTCTTTCGTAAAATGCTCATGTTGTTCTTTGATTGTGTTTCTGAGTTCATTAAACTGCCTTTCTGTGTTTTCTTGTATCTCGTTGAGTTTTTTCAGAACTGTAATCTTGAATTCTCTGTCATTTAAGTCACATATTTCCATGTCTTTAAGTTCCTTTTCTGGAGACTTTTCACTTTCTTTCTGAGCTGTCTTGTTGCCTTGGTTATTCATGGCAATTACTGATTTATTATTTCTCTTCCTAGACATCTACAGGAGTGACTTCTGCAACAGGTTGATAGGAAGAGGCCTTTCTTTTGTTTTCCAGTACTTGTTGGTAGAATGTTTTATTTTCTCTCTGACTGCAGCCTTCTTTTTCTCTCTCACACGGTAGTGCTATGTTTTCTCTGCACTATTCCAGCTTCTCACACAATGGGGGGATTCTCTGGGAGAGGGGCTTCTCCTCTGTTAATAGTTGCCTGGGTCACAGGGCATAGTGTTCGTGTGGGTATGCAGAGAGTTTTTGAAGTTCCAAAGCTATCCCTGCACCAGATTCAGAGCCCGTATGTTTCAGCAGTTCTGTTTACTCCTGCAGGGATCCGCCCAGATAGGTGTGTCCAGGGGCGGGGTGAGTTTTGAGAGGTGGCCCAGAGCAATGGCAGCCACCACCACCACAGCAGGTCCTGCTTCCACAGCTCCCTCTTTTTTGCCAGAACTAGTTGGGCTGCAAATCTGTGTCTGTGGTCCACAGTTCTCAGAACAGCAAATATTCTGTTCTTTTGATCTGACACTTCTACTGTTCCGCTTCTAGCTCCGGGCAGGTGGGGGCTGGGCGAGCTCTGGGAGGGTAGGAAGGGGGCGGCTAGTCTCAGTGCCTGAGGCTTCTGTTCTCTGCTCAGCAGTGAGGGCTTAAACTACTGTTTTCAGCCTTCTTCCCTTAGTGTGTTCTCCGAGGTCTCTGCCATGAGCGTTAGGTTCAGCCGTGCTATATGCTGCCCCCTCAGCCCTGTGGGCCATAAGTGGAGCCCTAGCAGTCCGAGTTCTTCCCTCTCCCGCAGCTGGGGTAGTTCCGGGATGCAGCGAGCTTGGAGCACTGAGCTAGGTCTGCGTCCTGCGCCCACGTGGCTCCATCTCCGTACTTCTCCCTTCCCTCCTCCCCTGCTCTCATGATTCTCCCACCTTTAGGTGAATTCAGTAGTGAGCCTCTTCGTCTTGCCTATCTGCTGTGCAGGGAGTCCTTTGTGGAGTTATTGTTGTCTGATTAGTTGTAAATTTCAGGGGAGCTTTACAGAGGCTCACCTCACGCCGCCATTTTGATCTAATGAACTGATATATTTATACTTAGCTTTGTCATTTAAAGGGCATTGTTACACTAGCATCTCTGTTGTTCTTTGTGATACCTTGTAAGTTTTATAGAGCAGGCATTTAGAGATGGAAGACAGACCCAGAGATGTCAGGTGACTTGCTCACAGTCATGGGGCTAATAAAGGAGGAGCCAGGACTAAAACCCAGGTGTCAACTCTCAGTATTTTGGCTTCTCCAACACATGGTCCTACCATGCTATAGACGATGATTTTTGCTGCTGTCATGCAGCAGAGCTTGCCCAGTGGACAGGCATCCTTCTGAAAGTTAGTTATTGTCCAGCCCTCATGTAAGTATTATGGTCATCAAGGAGAAAGAAAATCACACATTTCAGCACTTATTCAATGCTAGGTGTCATTCAAAATATATTTCATTTCACCTTAATAACGAGCTGAGAGATATATACCAATAGTTGCATTTTGCACGTGAGAAAAATAAGTTCTAAGGAGTTTAAGTAACTTGCCCAAGTTCAGGGGGAGGAGCCAAAGATTTCAAATACATTTTCTGTCTGATTTCACTTCTTTTATATATTATGTCACTCATATGAATTTAAAGCCATGGGTTCACAACTGTGTACTTTGAGGAGCCATGGTTTGGCAAGATCCTAAAAAAAAAAAAAAAAAAAAAAAAAAAAAAAACTTACATGACTCAGGCAGACTCTTAGAAAAGTCAGCTGACCAGTGAAAGGGGAAGAATCAGGCAGTGCAAGGGAGGGGCTGCGTGGCTGTCCTCAGTGAGGGCAGTGGGAGACCTGACTCTGCTCTTGAATGTGTCATGGCCAAGTAGCCCTGGCTGTACCTCTTAGTGTCATATCAAAGGAGTATGGATGTCACCGTAGGACCCTGGTTGAGGAAAGTGCATGGCACTGTCTGGACTCTGATTTCTTTTCCATGATCATAGAGCAATCAGATCCCTCTCTTCCTCGCTAGAAAGTCTGTGCTTTATGTAGGTTCATTTTATTTCCTTGCATCCCATGCTAACTGCCTGGGAAACAGAGGAAACTTGTGTCTGAGGGTACCTAAGATAAAGAGCAAAATGGGAGCATCACAGGGGAAAAAAATAAAATAAAATGGCAATAGCACAAGAAATGGAAAGTGTTCAGCATTTAGTCATTTCTGAGCATTTTTGTTCTGTCCTTACACACACACGTGAACTTATATGCATGAGCATGTGCACAGTCTATGCCTGTGTATGCTTTTTACTTCTTCTAAAGAAGTAATTGAAATCTTCCTTCTCCTAATTATACCAATCTTGGAAGAAGTTCCACAACTAAAGTAATGCCACTGGGCAGCAAAAGTGCATCAATTAGGTACAGACTAGAGATTTGAGTTTAGCAATACTTTAGGTTACCACAATAGCTTGTGCTTGTTCCTCTGTAGTTTATCATGTATGCAAGATTTTGGTCTTCTAATTCAGATTATTTGGTAGGCAGGGGGAGAGCATAATGTATCTAGAAGGTCCTTGATGTCTGTCAAAGGTTCATGTAGTCAGATTAAATTTTTTTCCAACATACATTGAGCATTTTATATGTCTAACAAGGCAATTTTCTAACTCTGGACTAATGCAGATGCTGTGTAAAATTGAGAGTCTTTGTTGAAAAATTTCCCAAGTTATTACAGCCTTACAAGCCTCCTATGAAGACTTCCTAAGACAAGGCCTGACCCTGGCACCACCAACCCACAAGCATCCACACGCAAAACAGTGGCAGATACTTTCTGGTTAATTTGAGAGTCTAATTTAACCATGTTAATATGAGAGGTGCAGAGGTCCAGTAAGGTTTTTGCCAATGTAGCAATTTATTGATAAAGCACTATTCTCAACTCCAACCACAATGCACTGAGTTCTGATTATTGCCAGGAATTCAGCTACATACTTTATCCATATTATGACATCCTCAAACAATAGCACAGATCATCTTTATTGTTATTATACCCATATAAGTGAGGAAAATAAGACTTAAGGAAATCAAGTCACTTACCCAAAGTCACCTAATTAATAAGTGACAGAACTGTGTCTCAAACCCTATGCCATTAACCTCTACATCCCACTGTTTCACATGTACAGAAAAGGACATCATGCGTCTGCACTTTTACCTGACACTTCACTTGTGTCCGGCACTGTGCTATGTTCCTTGATCACAGGGTCTCAACAGTTTAACGTGAGGAGCCAGTTCGTATATTCAGAACTGCCCAGCACACCAAGCAGGCAATGATTCTGGTCAGGACTGGGGGTCAGACCAAGGGACATGGCCATTTGGCTCATCCTCTTTGAGAAGGAAGACAGGCATATTTGTGCCGTGATGGTGGAGGTGGAGGTGATGGTATTTGCCGAATAATTCAAATATTGGCAGCATGGAAATGGCATGAACATTAACTTCACTCTTTCTTGGAGGAAATATCAGTATCTTTGCTTGCGTCAGCGCATGTGTACACACACACACACTCACTGTCACAAATCATACCCCTATGTGTGATATCTCAAGGCCTAGAAAGTTCTACCTCCACTTTGAATAAGACATCTTTCATTTCTTCTCACACTCAGAGACAAACCAAGTATCAGTCAGGATAATTTAAAGTCTTAGTGATATAAGCAAAAGTCTGAAAGATCCCAATCCTTATATTTACTCCCTCTTAAACTTCATCCACCCACACACCCTAACTAACAACAGGCCATTTTTCTTTGTGCTGAGGGGAAATTTTTGTTCTAGAAAGAACAGCTCCAGTCACCTCCCAGTAAAGCAGGCCAAGTGTCTCCAGAGAAACTGGTAGGAACCCCAAGGCTCAGTTCCCACAGCGAACGCATGAGCCTTTGGCTCGTGAACACAAAGCCCTCTGCTTCTGCTGTGGCCCAGCAGCCTCCCACCAGACACCAGAGATAGCATACTGCAGGCAGTACCAGCTAGATTGCCCTTTCTCCAAAGAGTTAAAATTGGGACTTGTCCATTTTCATGTTCTCTGCACCTGCCCAACAGAATCATGGGCCTCTCCTTCCACCTTCTGAATTCTTTCATGGAGTCAGTCTGTAGGCAGACCAGCTGGCCGGGGCTCAGCTGAGACTGGCTGGCTGCCTCTGTCCTCACCACCGACCCCCTACCTTAGCATCCTTGAGCTGCCCCGACTGTGTCACAGCCTAAGCAATCTCTGTCTCCTTCCAGAGGGAAGAGTTCAGTGTAAGCACAGTGTTCGTTCTACCCCATGACGAGGGCAGAGAAACCTGTGTTGCTCTATTATGGTTAATTCTCTGATAGAAAAGTTGAGGATTCAGAGTGCCAGTAAATAAGACCCTATTGCCCTTTGAGATGGAAAACAACCGAGAACTGCAGGCATCAGACAGATAAACACCAAAATAATAGCTTTATTTTTGATGAAGCCAATTACAGCATGTAATGTGGCTTTGATGTGCCACCAAACGGGCACCTTACTCTGCCCTCTAAATTGAACGTATCCCCCTTGACTGCACCCATCACATATGCAAACACACATGGGGAATAAGTGTGTCTGCTCCGACAGGCAGCTAGGAATGAAAGAGGACGGGGCTGACTGGGCATGCTCAGATCTATCCTCCAGCTGTACCAGTCACTTCACAGAGGAGAGTCTGAGGGTCTCCCCATTGTTTTCCTCTTTGTGAAGGGCAGTGCAAATTCCCTTTCCTCTATGGGAAAAAGACAAGTGGGGAGTAAGGGCTTGTCCCTATTAAGAGAATGTGTCTCATTCCTGTCATCGGAGCCTGGCAAGACACAGGCAGCCAGGCAGACACGCGGGTAGAATGCAGGATCAGAGTGGGTATCTGCTGGAGAAGTGGGTGTAGACCAGGAGGAAGAAAGGAAATTGGGCCTTGCGGAAGTTAGGGTTATGGTTGCGAGAGGCCTAAGATGAAGGGAAGAGAAAGGAACATAAATGTGTTCTTCCTCCCAGGCCCCTCTGATTGGTCCCAGGCTGAGTGTCTGCCCTCCAGTAGGTCATCTGTCATCTGCATTCTTTACTATTAATATTAAGTGAGAATAAGAATGTAAGTCTTAACCATGTCCAGTAATGTTCAGGACCACTGATGAGCTAACAAAAGTGACAACACTTAGCAGTGTTTACAGCTATAAGCACATTCTGCAAAACTCCTGGCCTAAATCTTCCATAAATATCTATATCATACATAAAAGACCTAAAGCTACACTATGGGACAATTGCGGAAATATGAACATGGATTAGTCATAGTGTATCAATGTTAAATTTCCTAAGTATGATCATTGTATTGATAGTTGTGGTTCTCTAGGTAATGTTCTTTTTCCTAGGAGATACATGTGAGAATACTTAGGAGGAAAGAGTCAGGATGTCTAATTAACTCTGAAATGGTTCAAAAGCAAAAACATTACATGTATCATGTGTACACACACACTCACACACATATAAGGAAAGGGCAAAGAAAAGAAGCAAATGTGGCAAGATGCTAATAATTGGTGACCCAACGTGAAGGTCGTACACCTGGTCATTGTTCATCATGTTATTCTTGTAGCTCTTCTGTCGTTTGAAATTTTAAAAATTAAAAAGCTGTGGTGAGCAGGGAAGAAGCACTAGAGAGGCTGAGGGGCCAGTCAGGAAGAACGCCTGATGTGTGGGACGTTATTGTCAGGCCACCGAAGTCTGAAGATGGGGAGAAGTTGGGGTACTTTGATGTTGGGAATGGTCCCAGGGTCGGACACAAAGCATCAGGACAGGGGGGTGGTAGGATTTCAGTGAGGAGCTAGCAGGCATGAAAAACGAATTTTGACCACTTCTCATTGTTCCCCAGAGCAGGCCTCTCTGGAAGTGTAACCACGCTATGTACTACTCTGAGCCCTGCAGGAAGGACGTTCCCCATATCAAAATTTAAATATTTACCCAATGGCCAATTTTATCCCTTTGCCTCAAAATGTCTTAGCATCGCAGGCCTTCAGATCCCAGAGAGGCACCTTCAGGTATGTTTTGTCTTTTCCTAAGTCCATCAAGCAACATGCCTCCATGTTAGATTTTAGAATCCTTTTGTGACTGTGGTGGCACCAGAGAAACCTTTGCTAAATTTAGCCTTGTTGCTAATTAGGAACACAGAACATGTTGAGCTTCAGGCTTAAATACAGAACTTGGCAGGATGCCAAAATATGGAATCAAGACATCATTTCAGACTGGGGGAAAATCCATGGTTGAATAGCCCTGGTGGCAAACCTCGTGTGTTGTTGTTTTCATCTTCCAGGCTCCCTTAACTTTGCAGGCATACACACACACACACACACATACACACACACACACACACATCGTTGTTGACTATCCTATCCTGCGTATCCTCCAGAATTCCCCATGCCTTCTTTTCCTAAATGAAAAGGCAGTGGAGCCCAGGGATAGAAGCGGGGTTAGAGAAAGAGTGTCTGTGTTGACTTTGTACTGGAAGCTATTATTGTATGGAGTGCTGTGTATAAGGACGTGCCATGCCCAGTGAGAAGAGGCAGTGACCACATTCTTAGGTACATTACTGCAAGAGTTACATTATTCCTCTTGCCATATTTACATCACTTTAGATCCAGACAGCGACTGCAACGACAATAGCTACACTCATCCTTTAATCCAAGCATAAAGTAGGTCTTTCAAGTTAGGCTTTAGGCATCTACACAGCTGTATCTAATGCTACAGTGCTGCTAGTATTTAAGGAAGAAAAGAGGGAGCAGTGCCTGAGATATTTGTCACTCTAGGGTCTCTATCATTTAGCGAAAATAACTTGAAAAGGGTGTTGTTCTCATCTCTTGGAGCTCTGCGCATTTCCCCAGGGCAGTAGGGGGGCTCTTGGAGCTGTCAGCCTATTTGTACCCTTTCTTCCTCTCTTCCTCCACCCCACCGTATTTGACATGACAATGGGAAGACTAAATAGGGAAATAAAATAGGACAGAGATGAAAAGAGAAGATAGGCAAACAGAATAAAGAGTAGAAAGAAGAGTTGCAATTGTTGCCCTTGCCTTGTATTCTATTCTGCCTCTCCCACCCAGGCAACTAACTCTTCTGCGCTCTCAAGTGGGACCCTCCTTGTATTTTTTTTGGCTGAAGCCAGATGCTGCCTGGGCTCCAGGCTGGTTTCTGGCCTCCGCTGCCGAATTGCCATTGCAACTGGGTTTCTAAGTGGTAGAGCCAGAGCAAGAAAAAGGCAGTGCTCTGAAACCAAGCCTGCCCTTTAATGTTGTTCTCAAGCATGCCTACGGAGGAGTATTTATCATAAAGGAAGAAAACAGTAATAGCCCAGAACTGTCTGTTTGTTCAACTCCAACTTGAATGATACCAAAGATTAAATCTTGGTTTCCAATTGTTTCATGCCAAGGCTGTTCTATTTAAGGTCCAAATATGTGCACCATATGTCATACTGTAGCTTGACAATTACCTCCACAGGCAGTGTCAGACAGATGGTAAACATTACTACCAGGCATACGTACATTTAGAATTAGACATTTAAATAAATTCAGGCCTGTCTTAAGCTTATTAAAAGGATTTGGGTCTGTAAAGCCATTTCGGGCATCTGCATATGCTAAAGTGTCTTTTGCATCCTGAACAGATTTGGTTTGACTCAAGCACCTTCCGGCGACAGACGGCAAGTGACACACATTCTCTTTGAGTCCTGTACCTGCAATTAGACTAATAATGGCAATTAAACAGAATGTAAAGAGATTTGAACTTCAGTTCTTAGTATCACCACCATGCATTCCTGCCCATGAAATGACAGAATATCCTCCTCCACAGGGATGGAACAATCACCAACCTCTTAAAGGCCCCCAAACTTCAGAGAGAGAGATTAGAAAGCTACAAAGGTACCTGCCTCAGGACCAAGTCAGAATCTCTCTGGTTCGAACCTCGGGCTACGGGCGATGGCGAGCTTTTGACATGAATCTCACAAACTGCAGATAAAGGTTAGCATTTCATGGGAGAATTGAAAAAAGGCTTCAGATGAATATGTTTTAAGATATGTTTCCCCTGCCAGAATTATATGGAAGCCATCTTTACACTCTCTTCTTCCGAGAGGTTTTGAATCCTATTTGGCATTGCAAACAGGTACAGTGTGCTTTTGTGACAGGAAACTAAATGAGGCTGGGGACCATGTCCTGGGATTTTCTTAAGTTGCAAGTGTAGCCCAAGGTACACTCTGAGAGGGTGGCCCCATGGAGCAGTTTGATCTGTTTGAAGACCCTGTGTATGGCCCACATGTGTAATTCACTGCTAGAAAAATCCGCCTGCTTAGAACTGCTACTTTGCTCAACTCTTTAAAAGCAGCTTCAATCTATGTGCATTTGTGCTTGACAAACAAGAGATGTTTAGTAATTTGGAAAGAAAGAAGTAAAGGGAGAACAGCAAGAAGGGAGGGAAGAAGGAATGAGAGGCAAATCAACTCTTTATTTTTCAATGCATGTGTAACCTCAGGATCCTTGCCCAACTGAGAGTGAAAACCTGGTGCAGTGATTACACACACAAACACTGATTCTTGGCCTTCCTAAATGCAAATCCTGGCTCCACCTCTTACTAGCTGTGTGACCCTGTCACATCTCTTGATTTCTCTGTGTCTTGGTTTTCTCATCTGTAAAATAGATATAATAATTATCTCTTTTGTGAGGATTCAATAACAATATATTTGTGTTTAGAACACTGTCTGGAACTATGCGTTGGCTGTTATTTTTTTTCAGGAGACAGATCAAACTCTTTTTTTTTTTCTTTCAAACAGAGCCTGATTAAAGGGTTCAGTAGTTTTCCTCCTATTTAGCTCTACATGGTAGATCAAGTTTTCATTCTGGACAGCTTCTGATTTGTGTTAGAGAACTCTCTCTCTCTGTCTATTTGGTAATGCTTCCGAACACATGCACTCAGCACTGGAACTAAATCCTAACTTCAGAGCTACAGTCTCATGTGGGTGTGTGAAGAGGTGGGTCCTAAATTCTGATGGACCTGTGTGCTTCTATGTGTGTGTGTAATAATAAAAGCAGAATCCCTAAACCCGGGCAGTAGCCAAATTGAGACCTTTGTCCCACTTACTCAGATGAACTCCAGAAACATATGGAGTGACTTTTGGAAGAACACATGTCTCTGTTCTATTTTGGTTTCCCCTTAATAAAGACAGATTGGTTTAGTGACTTAATCATCAAACCCTCTTGTCCATTCTTCCATCGCCTCCTGTTGTCAGCCTCTTGGAATCTGTGTACAACACTCCTATACTCACTATTGCCCAATAAGTAATCCAGGTTCCCTGGCATGACTTTGGAAACCTCCAAAATAATGCCCCTGAATTCTGTATCCTCACATCCCAATACAGCTATTTGCCATCCCTAGACATTTTAGGAGTTTTCATATCTCTCCCCCCTTTGCTTATACTGTTTACTTGGCAAGGTCATCCCCCAGTCCTTTAAAGAAGGTAAAAATAGCTGCTGAGATGCTTTTCATTATTTTGGGCCTGTTTGTCCTTCAGCTCAGTGGTTCTCAAAGTACTGCCCCTGAACTAGGGACTAATTCATCACCTCGGGACTAATGACAAATGGAAATATCCAGGCCATTTCCAAACTGTATAAGAATCTCTGGAAGGGGGGCCCAGCAAAATGTGCCCTCCGGGTGATTCCAATGCATGTTAAAGTTTGAGAAGCATGCCTTAGCCCATTATTTGAAGTGAATTGTTCTCCTCTTTGCAAAGCATTTGTTCTTTTTTTCATGACCTTTGTGTTTTGATGATTATTTGCAAACATTTCTCTCTTCCCTTTCCCATGGTGTAAATGCTTAAGATGGAGATTCTCTAATCCACTGTTGTATCTCCCAACCTGATCCATAGTAATCTCTCCATAGTCTATGAAATTAATTCCATTCAAAACATATTTGTTGGCCATTAAATATGTGTCAGCCTCCAGTAACTGACCCTTGAAGAGATTTTTTAAAAGCAATGCATCATGGTATATTGGTCTAAAGGAATTTACAACCCCATTGGAATGTGAAGACTTGCACATATGAGATGAGTAGGAAGAAAACATAAAATAGCATACAGAGGTGCATCATGGGTGCAGGCAGTAAGTGCCACATGAAATCAGAAAGAGGAGACACTGTGGACTGGCATTATGGGGGCAGTTTGTGGAGAAACGGGGCTTGAGCTAAGCCTGGAATGCAGAGGATGTCAGTGGGTCTGGAAGAATAAGGATGCATTTCTTTGTGTGGGAGCAGGGTGACGCATCTATAAACCTCACACCTCCTCCTACACCACTTTCCATAGGGCACTTGGTTCTTAGAGGTCTGAATAAGAACCATAAATACTTTACTTTTATGACTTAGATTAATGTGATATTAATACCTTGCTAGAATTAACCAAGTACATTATAATCTAATTTATGAGAGGAAAATCTATGTGTATCATAAGTTTTCATAATACTGCCTTCACAATGAGTGCCAACATGTACTGTTTCCAATTTCCTTAGGTTTTAAGTGGTGCTCATGAAACCACCTCTTCAATTACACATGGCTGTTGTTTGAGTGCCTACTTTGCAATTAAGCAATTCATCTTCCTTCAGAGCTGCCTTGGGGTGAATAGTGGAGGAGGTGGATTTGGTTTGGTACATTCCTCTGCCCTTGTTGGGGATTCCATTAGCATCAGTTTAATCTGTGTCCTTGTGCTGTCCGAAGATCACCATTGTAATCCAGGATGCCATACTGAAAAAATTTCAACTTCCAGATTGATAGTCTGCAGTTTCAATGCTGGAAAATACTTTAGCAGTCATCTTACCTAACTCCCTCATGTTTACAGTTGAAAGGCAAATGCCCAGAGATGCAGTATGACTTGACCAAGTTTGCACAGTTGGCTAGTAATCTAACCTCTCCTGGATCCCACATCTCTTGCGTCTCAGGTCAATTTCCACTGCCCGCCAAATATATTAGGTTGTCCCTATACCTTGACGTTATTGTCTCTCCTCCTGTCCTCTCCTGCCCCCCACCATCCCCACACCAGGCCACACATATTCTTCAGAAGCTTATATATAAGCCATTAAGTCAATATCCTGATTTTTTTGTTAAGATGAATGCCTAATAGGTTTCCAAGATAAATGTGTGGGGGAGGGAGTTAGAGGGGAAAATGAGGTTGCTGAATAGGGGTCCAATTTAACTAATCCTAAAACTTGACTTTAATGTTGAAGAGATATGCTCTGTGGCTGGGGGAAGGAGCAAGAATGTCTCTGGCACACATGAGGCTACAGAAATGCTCTGACAACCACTGCAGTCTGAAATATGTCCTATGTCATTTAGGATTAAGCCTCTCAATCTAGGCAAGCAGTTTGCCTCGGTCATGAAAATTTTTGTTCCTGTTGTTTGTTAAATTATTTCACTTTACCAAGTGTTTGAAATTAAACATGCTGCCTCACTTTTTCCTTTTGCCTCTGACCCTGTTATGAGGCTATAATTAACGTTTCTCTGGCTTTGAGTCCGCATTCCCTAAAGTAAACACTGGTCTGTTAAATACTGATGCATGTGCTGGTAAGCACTTACCTTGCTATACTCAGATCCCTTACGTACATGCCCAGGATATCATGCAGTGCTTACCATTAGGACTGTGTACAGCACAACTCCAGGGAGCGTGATTTACCTTGTGATATGCTGTACCTTTCAGACATTGTCTATGGTGCCCTCTGCAGTGGACCAGTATGTAATCTGCACAACAGTAAGCCGTGACTCGGGTGAATATTCTTTATTCACCTTGCATGGGTGCACGTGGTAGAGCTAGTTATCATCCATGCCCCTACAGTGAAACCATCCATAACAGGTGGATCGAGCAGGCAACGAGTGTGGAGGGTCTGATGACAAGCACTATGCAGTCCTGACTGCACAGAATTGTGGGAGCATGAAGCAGGCAGACATGCAAATAGGCATCAGGAGACATTGGCAATTCTGGGGTTCAGGAGGATTTCCATGACTTAGGCAGAGGACCTCGCACAGAAAGACAGGAAATATTCCTAGAAGGCTAAGAGTACTGGGAAGGTGACCAGTTGGGGACCTCGATACAAAGGAGCAAGAAAAAGATTATGCTTCCAGAACTCAGTATAAGGTGGGAAGCTGATCTCAGGAACAAGACAGAAGCTAAACTGTAGAGCTGGGTCATATAGTCTAATAGAACTGGCAGCCACAGTGATTTGATTCTGAGTCACCTAAATACTGAATGAGAGCTCTTTAAATCCTCCTGTTTAAAGATGGGATTGGTTCTAGAGCCTGGGGCAAGACTTAATCTGTAGGTGGGGAGTCTATATGTGTCCCCTGCAGTGGGGAGAGGAGGGCTGTGGGAGCAGGAACCAAAACAGGCCTTGACAGATTTCTTCTCCACTTTACTTTCCAGTGATGAATAAAATGCTATGTCATTACTTCAGGAGGTGATACATTCTAAAATGTCAATAGCTTCAGGAAAGGTATAGGTAAACTCATGGATGAGCGAGCAGAATGGATTATTACTAGAAACCAGGAAGTTTTAAGGCACACACTTAACCTTTGGGTAAATATCAGGGAATGACAACCTCCCCGCCATGCAGCACCCCAAAAATGGTGCCAAAGTTTGAGATGGAACACACGGCAGAATGGACCAAGGTTTATAAGTTACATAATAGTGTCTATGTTACTAACAGTCCACTGCTATGTATATAATCAAACATACATACTGTGGCTCATTTATCAAGCAATTGTGTAACACTAATCTCTATTACACTATAATATTCTTAAGGAGAGTACCTAATCATCTTCAGTTCCCGATAAGCAAAGGACATATAGCTTTGCCTTCCCTGGGTCTTGGGAACTGCAGCTGGCCTTAGGCATGGATAGAACTGAGCCAAATATGTATTCCAGGAAAACAGATGAACCTAAAGTTCCATTAGCCAAGTGGTAGGTAGAGAAAAGAAGGGTAGTAAATCAATCTGCAACAGAAGCTTGGCCAGATGGAATGAGCCGGTTTGAGAAGTGGATCTGAGATAGATTCCCAGGAGCAATAGAAGGGGTGTGTGTGTGTGTGTGTGTGTGTGTGTGTGTGTGTGTGTGTGTGTTTTGCTCTTGAAGCATCTCAAACCATACTCAGCTGTTAAGGGTACTGAAGCATTCAGATAGGTAAGATTTATAGGTAATTTGGCTTTTATATTGTTTAGGCTAGTGCTTACACGTTGTACTGCTCACTCTTTGTTGTTGAAAGATTGAGTAGATGTTCCTGCGGCTAATAGGTTGGTACAAAAGTAATTGTCGTTTAAAAGGTTAAACATAGTTGCAAAAACCGCAATTACTTTTGCACCAACCTAATACCTCAAATGGATGCTTGTTCTTCACCTGTTTCAACAAACGGTACAGAAACTCCAAGTTGTTGACCATTCAAATGATAAATCATGCTGATGGTTGAAGCTTCATCACAGAAACTGAGGTTGTGGAAGGTGGGAAAGTTCCTCTTCCCGCCCTCTCGTATTTGTGCCTAAGTCATTGTTAAAGGCGCAGTGGCCTTGCTACCTGTGTGACTGAGATGTGGTCATGGGAGACTTGGGAGTTGACTCCAGACACTCAGTTCACTCGTGCTGCATTTTGTGAAACCTGGGAGAGACTTCTCTTTCCAGGCTTTTTCCGTGTTGTCTCCTGGGCACAGGAGATCCCCGATGGAACTCCAGGAGATGAGTGCTGCTGGGCTGTTACTGGTCTGTTATTTTCTATCTACACTCACTCTGTGGGTGATCTCACCCAGCTTTATAGCTCTGAGTACCTCTGTCAACCACGCCCACCTTCATCTTTAGTCCAGCCCTGTCTTCCAAGCTCCAGACTCGGCCTATTAGTCATAATCCAATGCATCATGTCCAAACTGAATTGCTAGCTTCCCTCTGAAAACATATTCCATTTGCAACATTCCCCATTTCAAGCTCATCTAACTGCTTCCACTGATACCTCCTTGATCCAAGTCATCAGTATTTCTTGCTTGTATGCGACAATAGCCTCCTAACTAGTCACCCTTCTTCTCTCCTCCCCCCTGCCCCCCGCCACCACCACAATCTATTCTCAATCGTCACAAAATCTTTCAATGGATTCCCCACTTCATTCAGAGTAAAAGTCATTTATAAGAGTGAAAACTTCTGCTACTCAAAGTATATGCCATTGAGCAGCAGCACCAGAGGCGACTGGGAATTTGTTAGAGAAGCGGAATCTCGGGCCCTTCCCCGTACCAAGTGGATATGACTCATCATTGTCACAGGATTCCAGGTGGCTTATATACAGCCGGAAGTTTGAAAAGCACTCATCTACCAGACCCCACAGGATCTAAACTGCTATTATGGTTTGACCTCATCTACACGCACACACCCCCACTAGCCCCTCTTCAGTCACACTAGAAGAGTCCACACTGGCCTCACAGACTTTCTCAAACATGGTCTGCATGCTCTTGACCTATGGCTTTTGCACTGGATGTTCCCTCTGCCTGAAATGATCTCCTCCAGACATCAATATCACCAATTCTTCCTCATGTCCTTCAAGCCTTTGCTCAAACATCACCTTTTCAAAGAGACCTACCCAGACTATTCTAAAATTGCTAACTGCCTCTCTCCTGAAATTTCCAACCCCTCTTGTCTGGCTCTTCCCGCCCCCCCCCCTTAGCAGTTATCACCTACTCACATATTCCATAATTTACTCATTATGTCTATTTTTATAATCTGTCTTCTCACTGCCCCTGCCATGAATGTCAACTCCAAAGGACCTTCACTGATACATCTCAAGAACCTAAAATAATGCTGACACATAGTAGGCTCTCAATAAACACTTGTCGAGTCAATTAATGAATGCTGTAGAGACATTCTGCTGCTTGCTAATTGGAGGATGGATATAACTTTCTGCAGCAACCCTTCCATAACAATAGGGATTTCTTATCCCCAGAGAGAGCACAAAGGTCTGAGAGTGGAAAGGAGACAGGACCCCTCCTGGAAGCAGCCTCAGCAGAGGTGGAATTTGCAGAGAGAGTTTTCCTTTCCGTTTGGAAAATCTCTGAGGAGTAGGAGCAAAGTCAGCGTCTCCCTCCAACAGTATCTGCAACAAGCTATTTGGAGCATATGTCTTCAGTGAGTGAAAGGTATGAGCCATGCACAGGACAACTTTTTCATGAGGCTGTCTTGTGTCATTTTGATATATTTTGACTCTGTGGGCCAGACTTGGAGCAGAACCAACAAGTGGTGCAATTATCTTTCAAAAAAATACCTTTTCCACTATGTAGTCATTCTTTCAACCCTTCTTCACAGCCAAAGCTGTAATTTGGGTGGATCTGAAAAGGAAGACAGAGATAGAAAGTTACTTTTGGAAGCCAGAAAACCACACCTCGAATTGTGGGCAACAGGTTGGCTGCAGAATGGAGCCTCAGACCGGTAAGCTGTTGGTTTCTACTTGCACAGCTATCCCCATGGAGCCATATGAAATGGGTGGTTTATGTACAGGAGCGCCACCATTACTTATGGTGACGCTACAGACCCTGATTTCGGGAGTGCCAGCTTCATTTCATAATGGTGTAAGTTATATTGGCATCCATTCACCTTGATTTAAACTTAGCTCATTATCATGCTAAACCACCTAATACTTAAGTTCAGTTGCACAATATGAGTAGCCAGGCCTCACAACTAACTGAAATGAAATTACAAACGGATCCTCTGTAATGAAATGGTGTGCGTTGTCTATTTGCCTTCAGACGATCACAGCGGCCACGAGCACATCAAAGTGACAGAGTCCACTTACTTTTCAATGCTATTGATGTTCTAGTTTTGAATTTAACCATTACTGTCAAACTGCGTTGATTTAACAAAAAGCCTAATTTGCTATCTCATCAATTTGTTGTCCCTTCCTGAGGAATAGGAAGAAACCTGGCATACAAACTGTTCAGAGCATCTCCCCACTGTTCTTCTACGGACAGACAGCCCAAGGACAGGAAAGTCTCCTCTGTCTGGTGGGAACATTGTCAATTACTATGAGTCATAGAAATGTGCCCTCAGCTGCAGCTCTATCAATCTAACAAGTGAGGTGCCTCACTTCTTAAAAGAAATTAGTTAGAAGAGGACATCATTCAGGTGATAAGTATTGATGAGTCATAAGACTTGCTCATGCAAAATAATTACCAAGTGCTAACATATTCTCCTAACAGCTCACCCAGAGCTTGTGTCTTTAATGTGGCAAGAAAGTCCACACTCAGAAGTACCTGTTTTGAATAATGCATTTTGTTGATTTATTTATTTATTTATTTGTAGAAAGAAGAAACACTTTTTTTAAAAAAATAACCTGTAAATGCGTAAGAAGAATTGAGGCTTGTTGAGGGATGTGCTGGACTGAAGCAATTTCCTTGGGTACAGAGCGGTGCTTTCTAGAAAAACACTATTTTCAAGAGCCAGTGCTGCTCTCTAATTTTGTAGCCGCCAGCTGCAATTCTAGGAAAAATAATACCTTGGTCAGTAGAGTTTTCAGGTTCTTAGCTTTATAATGAATAAGGGATGAACCACTATCTATTATCCTTAGATATTCAGCGAAAGACACTTTCCTAGGAGGCAGGTGCATGGCTGCCCTTGCCTTGGCTGCCCGATTTTTCCACTGTGATCACATTGTCAGTTATTGCTTACCAGGAGTTTTCAAAGTGGGTGTGTTGAAAATTAGATCATAGACTCTCAGATCGGAAGGGAGATGTCTTCTAGGTCAGATAGTCCTGCTCTGAAATCCACTTACTTGAAGGACTGGCACAGCAGCTTACTGTGCTTTTTAATAGGAAAAACCTGTTTGCTCCCTTCCATGCATTCATTACACACCTATATTGTGGTACAAGAATGTAGTGAATTCTATTTTGAGCTCCCCTTGTTCTTTTTTAGAGGTACCTCAGGAAACTGAGAGTGGGAACAAAATATAGCCTTAAAAACATTAGAGAGGTGTTTTTGTTTTTGTTGCTTTTGTTGTTGCTTATTTGTTTCCTTCTCCTTTCCCCTCAACCCCCGCTCCCACTCCTCTTGGAAATTTTTATCTGGGAAGAGACTCTTCTCCTGAACTTGGAATGACCTTTAGCTATTATATATCCTTCATGGCATGTTTTTTGTTTTGTTTTGTTTTGTTTTGTTTTTAAGAAGAGTGACATACACCCAATGCTTCTGGATCCTCACCCTGCACCCTCTTTTACCTACCATAGACTTACCTCTACGCTTAACAACTAATAAAACTGCTTTTCTAACATTAGCATGCTAGGGGAGCTGTCTTTTCTCAATCTTCTAGAAATATCTTGAAGCCATTTCCTGCATAGGCTTCCTGCTTTTCTCCCCCATTTAGCCCACACCGACCCACTGTTTGTTTTACAAGCTAGGCCATACCGATTTATTTCAAGAAGTGGATTATCCTGAGGGTAGGGACTACGGCTGGCTTCAGCTGTCTGTGTCCTTCACTGCATAAGAACCCATTTAATGTTGATAATGATAGTGAGATGAGGACAATTACAGATGCCAGAGATCTGGCTATTTAGTTACTTTTTAAACTGGAATTGTATGAGCATTTGTGGGGGTGTTATATAGAGCACAGAATAGCAATTTATTTTTTAATAGTAAGGAGAACAACAAGACTTAGAGGGACAGGAGGCAGTGAGAGGACAAAGTAGCAAAGATATTTGGGCTAGAGAAGCTTGGAGAAGACTTTATCTTATTTATTTTCTGAAGGGTAATGACTAAGCATGAGAAACTTTTTGGCTTACTCTTTTTAGACAAAAAGAATCCAGGAACAAAACTCAGATGCTAATCAGGGAGTGATAAGTAGTTGTTTATGGATGACAGTCAGAGGGTTAAGGGGAAATCCAGTAATCACTAGTTTGTGGAAACCAGGTTTTATGCAGTAAAAAGTATCAGGACAACAAAAATTAGTTTCAAAATATGAGGCCAGACAGGCCTTAATCAGTGATAAATGGTTATTCAAACTGCCATTTATATAAATCAGGTGCACCGACTTGTCTGGAGGAATCCAAGGGGATACAGCTTCTAGGCCAAGTGTCCTCCCTGCCTTTCCCTATAGCTGCTGTTTGGTTACAAGGGGCAAGAAACAATTTATAAGGCTATAGTTCAATGTGATGGCTCACTCTGCTGCTGCCATTTATATTACATTAGTGTCTGCCCTCTTCCTACCTCATGGGGAAGTGGCAAGGATGATTGATGCAAGGCCTATGAAATTCTTTGAGCTTCTTTGGAGAACTACAAGATGTTGTCATTATTATCGTCATCACAGAACGCTTGAAAATGTTTTCACACTGTGCTTCATGCTGGGACAGACCCGGTTTTCAGCATTGGATTCTCAGACTATATTAATCCTTCCTCATGCTGCTGACCTTCCAACTTCTTCTTCAAAAGAGCTTAAGAGAAAGGGAGAAGAGTTTCCTCACAAAGCAAGACATGCAGGACAATACTATGCAGAATCCCCACATCCTCTTGTACCTGTTCATGTGCCATTCTCTGTTTCCATGAAATCTGGGCAGTTCTCACCAGGAAGGGCAATAGAGAAGCTAGTGCCTGATACAAAATCAGTTTTCCTTTGATTTTAAAATGTAGTTTAAAAATTATGTGGAAGAATAATGTCCTGGGAATTTATTTCTCATATAACAAATCCTAATAGTAAAAGAGTGCTGTGGGGAAATGAGACCCAAAGGAGAAGAGGCCAGAGGCCCTCAGCCAAGGGCGGAGAGGAGTAGGAACCAGGTCTCCTGGGATACAAACTAATGTTCATTTCTTTCTCATTATGTCATACTTTCTCAACATGAGAAAACATAAGATGGGCATAATGTGCTTTGTTAGCATTCATTTGATTATTTTTGGACATTCAGTATTATTTTATATTAATTTCAGGTGTACAGCACAGTGGTTAAACATTTATATAACTTAAGAAGTGATCCCCTTGACTAGTCTAGTACCCACCTGGCACTATACATAGTTATTACCATATCATTGACTATATTCTCTATGCTTTCCTTTACATCCCCGGGACTATTTTGTAACTACCAATTTCTACTTTTTAATCCCTTCACCTTTTCACCCTGCCCCCAACCCCCGTCCATCTATCTATCACCCCAACAAATCTAGTACACACCTGACACCATACACAGTTATTATAATATTATTGACTATATCCCTTATACTATACCCTATATTGCATAACTACTTTGTAATAACCAATCTGCACTTCTTAATCCCTTCTTTCTCTTTCACCCAAGCCCCAAATCCCCTCCCATCTGTCAACCATCAAAATGTTTTCTGTAACTATGACTTGGTTTCTGCTTTGTATGTTAATTTTGTTCTTAGATTACACATATAAGCAAAATCACATTGCATCTGTCTTTCACTGTCTGACATACTCCACTAAACACAATACCCTCTAGGTCAGGGGTGTCCAAACTGCAGCCCGCAGGCCAACTGCAGCCCACAATCCATTTTTAATTGTCCCACAGCAAATTCCAAAAATATATTTAGTTTACTTAAATAAACCAGGTGAGGCAATACATACTTCACCTCGAGTGAGTGGCCCGGCTGTTTATGTGTTTTACCGCATATGGCCCTTGGTGAAAAACATTGAAAAAAGTTTAGACACCCCTGCTCTAGGTCCATCCATGCTGCCACAGATGGCAAGAACGCATTCCTTTCCATGCCGAGCAATATTCCATTGTATATATGTACCTCCTCCTCTTTACCCATTCTTCTATTGACAGACACACGAGCTGCCTCCATATCTTGACCATTATAAACAGTGTTGCAATGAACATATGGATGCATTCATCCCCTGGACGTAGTGTATGGGTTTCTTTGATAAATATCCAAGAGATGGGATTACTGGGTCTTTCTTTGTCTCTTATTATAGATTTTATTTTATCTGGTAAAAGTATTGCTACCCCAGCTTGTGTGTGTGTGTGTGTGTGTGTGTGTGTGTTTCCATTTTCATGAAATATCTTTTTTCATCCCTTTACTTTCAGTCTGTGTGTGTCTTTCAATCTGAAGTGAGTGTCTTATAGGCAGCATATATAAGGGTTTTGTTTTCTTATCCACTCTGCCCTCATATGCCTTTTGATTGGAGCATTGAATCCATCTGCATTGAAAGTAATTGATAGATATGTAGCTATTGCCATTTTACTATTCGTAATTTTGATTTTTTTTCCATCATAAATAAGTCCCTCTAACATTCTTTGTAATACTGGTTTGATGGTAATGAACTCATTTATTTTTTCTTGTCTTGGAATCTCTTTATCTGTCCTTCAATTTTAAATGATAGCCTTGCTGGGTAGAGTGGTCTTTTTATAGGTCCTTGCTTTCCATCATGTTGAATATTTCTTTGCCAATCCCTTCTGGCCTGCAAAATTTCTGTTGAGAAATCAGCTGACAATCTTATGAGAGCTCCCTTATAAGTTAGTAATTGTCTTTGTCTTGCTGCTTTTAGGATTCTCTCTTTGTCTTTAACCTTTGCTATTATAATTATAATGTGTCTAAGTGTGGGTCTCTTTGGGTTCATCCTGTTTGGGTCTCTCTGCACTTCATGGGCTTGTATGTCTTTCCTTCACCAGGTTAGGAAAGTTTTCAGTCATTATTTGTTCAAATAGGTTCTCAATCCCTTGCTTTCTCTCTTCGCCTTTTGGTACTCCTATGATGCGAATGTTGTTACACTTGATGTTGCCCCAGAGGTCTCTTAAACTATCTTCATTTCTTTGGATTTTTTTTTTCTTTTTGCTGTTCCGATTGGATATTTTCTGCTATCTTGTCTTCCAAATCACTGATTCAGTCCTCTATTTCATCTAGTCTGCTAGTGATTCCTTCTAGTGCATTCTTCATTTCAGTTATTGTATTCTTCATTTCTGACTGGGTCTTATCTATAGTTTCTATGTCCTTTTTTATGCTTGCAATCTCTTTGTTGAAGTTCTCACTAAGCTCCTTGAGCATCCTTATAACCATTGTTTTGAACTCTGTCTCTGGTAGATTGCTTGCCTCCATTTCATTTAGTTCTTTTTCTGGATTTTTCTCTTGTTCTTTCATTTGGGACACACTTCTTTGTTTCCTCATTTTGTCTGCCTCTTTGTGTTTGTTTCCGTGTATTAAGTAGATCTTCCATGTCTCCCAGTCTTGGGCAGGTAGCCTTATGTAGTAGGTGTACTGTGGGGCCCAGTGACACAGTCTCCCTGGTCACCTGAACCAGGTGTTGCAAGGGTGTCCCTTGTGTGGGTTGTGTGTGCCCTCCTGTTAGAGTTGAGTCTTGGTTTCTATTGGCACATCAGTGGATTGACCTTCAGGCTGACTGGCCATGGGGTGTGGCCACATCCATAGCTTATGGGCTGTTGTGCAGGAAGCTTACCCACTAAGTGGGATTTGTCCCAGTGGACTCTGGTGTCTGTTGAGACCACTTTTTGTGTGTGCCATCTTTGGGGCTAATTGGGCAGTGTTCTGCTATGGTCTGAAGCTAACTTCCAAGTATGTTGTTTCTAGGGCCTCTTGGGAGAGTCTCTGGTGGAGGGCCAGGTCAGCCACTGCTTGTGACTGGTTGGAGGCTACCTGGTAGGAGGTGCAAAGTGATCTGCAGTTGTTCACTACCCGTGCTAAACCTGGAGGCATGTGGGAGAAGCCACACTGTGAACCAAGGATGACTGCCACGTACCAGGCCTGGGGTAGCTCCATAAAAAGCTAGAATACCTGGAGGCTTGCTGCCACATGCTGGCTCCCTTAAGGGTCAGCCACTGATAAAGCCTCATGCAGTACATGAGTTGGGTGAGGCAGGGTCTTAGGGAGTATCACGTGGGGTGGCATGTGGGGTCTCTAGTCCCAGTCCCCACATAAAAATGCAGGATATGGTGAGGCCAAAAATGTACACCCACGGAGCCATAGACAGGGGAGTCTCACTGGTAGCTGGGTTGGAGACACAGGCGGCAGGAGCCACATGATCCACAACCCACCGTCCACTTGTCTCTGCCAACCAACCTCGCTTGCTAGCTGCAATCCGCCTCTCTGCAATCCGTAATCCACACTCCACCATGCCATGCCACTACACCACCCTTTGCTATCTTAGCCGCAGCAGTTATATCAGTGGCTAATGGCTAACCAGTAACAGCCAATGGCCAACTAGCTGATAACCATCTACTACCTGAGCCAGCACCTTTTTATGTGAGGTCGAGAGCCTGGAAACTGTTCTCTGGGGCTCTGTCCCCACAGGGAGTCACTAGAGTGGGAAGAGTTTTGGTCACCAAGTTAATATAGACTCTGGTTTGGTGCCAGTGCTGAATCTGGAGCAACTCAGTCTCAGAGCACACCGAGGCCATTTGCCACCCACTTGGGGCCCATGCACTCTGATAGTTTTCCAAGAAAGAGTACAATGTGGGAGGGGCTGGCTCCTCAAGGAGAAAGTATCTCCAACAGTGTGTGAGTTGAGTGGGGTTGGCTCCCAGATGAGTCAGCAGGGCAAAGCAGCGGAGCTCACCAGGCCAATTAGTTTCAGATTTGGCCTGTGGGGGATGGGCTCAATGTGGGAAAGATGGTGCCCACCTGCCGGCTGTGTGGGAGAAAGACTCCTCACTGGGAAATGCCACCTGTCCTTCAGTCCTACTCCTGAAGCCACACACCTCAGTCTGCCCCCCCATATGTTTCCTGATACCTCTGAGTCACCGTTCCTCTGCTGGAGCCCAACGTGAATGCCTGCGAGAAAGTGAGTCTGTGCGCAGGCCATTTAAGAGGATGTCTGGGTTTCCCACAGCCTTCCATGCCACCCAAACTGTTGGAATCCCCACTATTTTTCACAGCCTGATGTTGTGGGGGCTCCTCTTCCCTGCACCAGTACTCTAGCTGAGGAGCCTAGTGTTGGGGACTGGGATCCCTCACTTCTCTAGGGGGAACCTCCGTGGCTGAGATATTTCTCCTGATTCTCAACAACCACAGGAAGCTTTGTCCCTGTTTCTCATCCCTATCCCTCCTCCCAGTCTCGTTGTGGCTTCTTCGTTGTATTTCTAGTTATAGGACTTCTGTTTGGCTAAACTTCAGATTGTTCTCCAGTTGATTGTCCTGTAATTTAGTTGTAATTTTAATGTGTTCATGGAAGGATGGAGGCACAGTGTTTATCTACTCTGTCATCTTGGATCTCTCCCATAAGATGCTTTAACCTTTTTACTCGCATATTGTATAAGACCTACATAATGTAATTTGAGCTACTAGAAGGCTGACTCTAAAAATTTCACCCCTAACTCCACCTGTCAGCATACAGTAAAAAAATAGCCATGAGAAGAGATACTGCTTTATGTATTAGTTTTCAGAAAATTTTGGAAACTGGTTATTTCTGAGAAGTATCCTATGAACGTGCTATCTCAGCCACATACAGCGGGGCCTTAAAAGGATGCTGTGAGGCAAAGGAGTTGAGGTTGAGGTGTTCAAAAGCCAAATAATGGGAGATTACATTGGAGAATCTAACATCCAGTACCAGGAACCCCTTTTTTTTTTTTGCCTCAGGGAACCAAAGCAAAGGGGAATGGCAGGTGCCAGAAGACACCAGAATCTAGCAAAAGTAGATGTGCCTGCTTATGGTGTCTCTGTACTGGCTGTCTTTTGAAGCAGAAGTGAGTCTCTAAGGACTGAAGAAAGAAGTTGAATTTTGTGTTTCTTGAGCTTCACTTACCCTATTTTCTGCCAGGGTCAGTGGGGTTAGAATTGGGGTAGTGGAAAAGTTGCCTTTTTTGTTTTATCATACCCGATTAGAACCACCTCCTCAGTGAGTTTTGACTTAGAAGTGTCCCACTGACAAGAGTAACCTTGTGCTGTTCGTAAGGCCATCTTGAGAGCACATGGGTCAGTAGGGGCTCATTCAGATTTGCATTAATGCACATAACTTGTCTGGACACAGTCCTCTTTGAGAGCACTTAGAAGGGGAAGAGATGTCTTCAGTAAGGTGCTGGAAGGGCAGTTGTGGAGAGTACCCTATGCCTATGCCGGAGCTGGCACATGGTAAACATTCAGCAAATGTTAGTTGGATAAATGAACGCTCCTTCCACAATCATTGCATAATACCAGTTGAGAAAAAGTTTTCTATACTTTGAATATGCCATCACTCCAGATTACAATCTCCTTAACAGTGGACAATGATCAATTATTTATTTTTTTTTCTAAAAATCCTTTCTTAGAATTAGAAAACAAATATAGCAAAAGATTCACTATCAGGAATGCTCTTTAGGGAGACTGTATCACTTTAACTGCCAGTAATCTGAATATATTTGTCCAACTCAGCTCCAAACCACAGGTGGATAGCACAGTTCTATGGGCACCTGGTCAAATGGACACATGTTTCACAAAGCTGATGTGAAACCAGGGGGAGCTGTGCTCTCGGAGTTTAGAGGGAGTCTCAGAATGTCTCATGCTTTGCAAGAATAATTCAAAAAATTTGTAATTATATTTGGAAATCATGTTTATCAGAATCTTTAAGTATAGAAACCCATACAGGAAATATTTTCTTATATGAACTACAGGATATTCTCAGAAATCTGTCACCATGCATTTTTCCCTTGAATCATTTTATACAATTGTAAATTATATGTCTTATTTATTGTCTGATTTCTCTTATTTGTCTATAAACTTCATCTGGTCAGGGACCTTGCCTGTCTTGTTCACACTCTATCTCAAGGGGTAAGCAGAGAGCCTCAATATATATTCGTTAAATGATGAATAAACAAAAAGTTAAGTGGATCAAAAGTTCTAAATTATATTTCCTTTAGGAGAGAAACCAAAATGGGGTCTTTATAATGTGTGAATCATGGCTCCTACAAGTGGTGATGGAGCCCTCCCACGATAGGGAGGGGGCTTGATGGTAGTGACAGTGCCTTTGGTTGTCTCCTTTGTTCACCAGTTAGAATTAGGGAAGAAAGGCACATCCATCAGTGTCCCAGCAGGAAACAGAAGACAAATCCCATACCAGGTAATTAGGGAGAATTTAATGAATGAACCTGTACTAAGATATGCACACATTAAGAGACATCTACAAGAGATGATGAGGTCATCTATGCCTAGCAATGAGAGGTGTCCTCACTATCCTTAGACCTCTATGAACAAGGGAGTGAGGGGTCATGGAGCCACAGAGGGAAAGGCTATCAAAAGGACCATGGGCTTCCAATAGTGGGACAGAGCTAACTGACCAAGGAGACAGTGGAAATTTGATGAGGGTGGGTGGGCGTTAAGTATCCCTTTCATCTTCTGGTGCCTAGTGGTGTCCTTCATTGGCTGAATCCAACTGAGAATGCTCCCAGACATCCCTTTAGTGATGACTGCCTACTCCTTTCAGTGTAAAAGGAGCCAGAATTTCTGCCTGTCGTTTCCAGATTGCTTCCTCTGCAGGAAATTGTGTCAATTCATTTGGACATTTGTGGTTCCACTGTACTCCCCGAGCCATTACATCATGATGTGGTAACTCAGAACTCTAGTGGCACATTATCAGAGCCGACTATTTCTGGAAGCCAGGAGATAACAAAGTGGCTTCATTTGGCCTATAAGCATGTTAAACACCCTCAGCAGAGGACAGTGGAATACAAATATGCCTTCTTCCTGACTTTTATCAAGGAGAGGAGAGAGACATGGGATAGATATAAATTATGTGTCCTGCTTCAGCCCAGGGTCTATCATAAAATCTATTGCCACCGACACAAACTGGCTTCACCGTATAATTTAGTGACAGTTTTGTGCATTATGTCTCCTTGCTGACAAGATTGCTGCATGGTAAAATGTTGCCTTGTCTAAGTATTGATGGAACTGCCTAAAGATTTAAGCCATTTTATTCCATCCTGAATTAACATGCTCAGCCTAATCCTCATCTCCCTGGGAGACTGAGAATAGGGAGGGAGGATGAGCAGAAGGCTTTTCGTGCAGGTGGCTGGGGCCTGTGTTTCCACTTGCCTGCATACCATTTTCCCTTTTGAGGCTGCTGATTGAAACTTACTCAAAGATTACCTTGGTAATAATTGGAGCCTTATCAGGGAAAGAAAACACAACAAATTAATGAGGTTTCTGACGATAAAAGAAATATAAAGAGCTTATTCTCTTAAAGATGCCTGATACCATGGATAAATCATAGACAAATAGAAAGCTTGCTGTAGTTTACGCCTAATTATAAATGACTTAATACCAAGTCAGACCCAAAAGATTCAGGGGTGTGATCATTCTGAAACCTAATTAGTTAGAGGGAGACAGTACCACAGTATCAAAATTTTCATTAATGCAAGCAAATCTTTTCTCCACTCATGTTTTGCAATATCCCTATAGCAAATAAGGAAATTTTCCTTCCTGAGTAGATGAATTGGGCTCAGGCTACTGAAATGTATTACTTAATAATTGCATTATTGGACTAGGCCACCGCAGCAAATATTAGGGCCTTTGCTGAGACCAGTGATACAGGCGGTGTCTCAGTCAGTTCGGGCTGCTGTAGCAGATACCACAGACTGGGTAGCTTGAACAACAAACATTTATCAGTTGTGGAGGCTGGAAGTCTAAGTCTGGTCAGGTTCTTGGTGAAGGCTCTCTTCCCAGTGTGCACATGGGTGTCTTTTTGTTGTGTCTTCACATGAAAGAGAGAGTGCTCTAGTCTCCTGCTCTTCCTGTAAGGACGCTAATCTCCTCATGGAGCCCCCACCCTCATGACCTCCTGGAAAGCTAATCACCTCACAAAGGCCCTACCTCCTAACATCATCGCATCAGGGTTCGAGTTGCTGTGTATGACCTTTGGGGAACATAAACATGCAGTCTGTAACAGAAGGTACTTACGTCTACCAGGAACCAGGTAGAGCATGAGCATAATAATGAGATGACAAAGGATTTGCTCTTGAACATGGTAATGGACCAAATTTAGTAACAGGCATGGTGACCTAAGCATCTCTCTAGGCTGTTCTTTTCCTGAAGAGTGGAAGGCTGGGCAGGAAATGGGCTCCCTTTCTGCGTTTTTCTCTCTTCACAGTCACAGAGTGTGTCTTCCTCTGCCCGCTTCAATGTCTTCTGCTGGCATCCTTCCATGTGCTTTGCCCCTAGCCACTGATTGTCTCTCTCTGCCCTCCCCCTTTTGTCACAGGTGATCTGGATCAATGCAAATAGGTGATAGAAAGATATGGAGAAGATGAAAAATGATTGCCTCTAGGGTAGTAGAAATTAGAGATTTATAATTATTACAGCTGTGGTCCTCATCATTTTGCAAATAGCTCCTTTCGCAGTGAGACACCGTAGAAGGTTTTCGGTGCTTTCAGGTCACAAGAGGGTAGACCCTCAGCTACACAGCTAGTTGCTTGAAGAAAGTCTTCAGGGCTTCCTCTTGGACTCTTCCAATTCTTCTGCCACTTGAGTAAGTAGCCCTTCTATTTCCTCTCTTTATGTTCTCCCCTTTGTCTTTATCAAATCTTGCTTTTCAGGGTAGATTTTAAAAAAGTCTCCACAAAGAGGGGTCAAAGTTGAAAATAAGTATTACCATTTTAACAGGGAGGCTCATGTCCAAAATAATTGTTCTCTATTACTCATTTGCTGGAGAAGGTTAAGAAAGAGTCCCCAAATTGGCTAGCACCCGGTTTAAAATGCTCTCAGACATCTGACCTCCCTGTAAATCCTGTAATTCCATTTGTACGATTTTAGCTACCAACAAGGGTAGGAGAGGTAAGAAAGTTTCACAGGGGTCTCTGAAATCAGAGAGGCAGCTTCCTATGTCACTTGCTCATGTGGCCATTTAAAATAATCTTTAAAAGACAACCAACCAAGCAAAACAACAGTCCAGTGATGTGGAAGAGGGGAGGGACCAGACCACCTAGGGTAGAAGCTCTCTGCATCTGCTGGAGGGAAAAAGCTTCTCAGATGAAACATGCACCTGCTTTTTGGTGAGCTGAGGAATTTCTGTAAGCAATGCGGTAAGAAAAAGAAAATGTGTGCTTTCAAACTACTATAGCTTGGGTCTTTTAACAAGCCAGTTTTGGGCATCTTTTTACCTCCAATGTCTGCACTTTAATTCTTTAATTCCATTCTTGTTGCTTTTCTCCCTGCCATCAGCTAGTACCCCATTTCTACAGGACTCTGCTCTCAGCCAGCTGTCACAGATATTCCCCTCATTCAGAACTACTAAGGGCCTATGCCCATCCTTGTTTGAACTATTTGCCTTTTATTAGGGAACTGAAAGAGGACCACAGAAATTGTTCTCAGTCATGTGCCATCATTCAGAGAAAGAAAACTGGAGAGGGGTAAACTTTTTGAGGGCTCCAAGTCCAGAGGAGCATCTCTAAAAATGTTCCATGTACACAAATATTACTCATAGAAAGCTGGATTTGAGGTAAGCTGTGGCTAGGGAAGCGCTGCTGGGGACCTGAATGTTATTCATTATCATCCTCAAGAACCAGACTTGCTCTGATCCAAGCATTGAGCTAACCCTTTGGAGACGTGGCTGTATTCAGCCAAGCCTGTTAGAAGGTGGTGAATATTTTAATTTTGAAACTATAGTCAGTAGATTGTATCATTATGGTAGTGGGCAACCTGCTGTCCTGGCTTGCTAGCATTATTCTTTCTTTGTCTGTTTGGGGTTTGGTTGTTGGTGGTGGTGTTTGGCACCAAAATGGAACTAGCGATTCTTAATTGGACTGTCCTTCCTTTCTTCAGTGTCTCAGAACCTTGCTCAACAACTGCCTCCTGACAGAAATTGTTCCCAAGAGAGGAAGGTTTGCCAAATACATTCAAGTTCTGTCAGGTTGAGTGGTTGCAAACTGGGCCTGAACCAGGGTGATTTTCTAATAAAAAGGCAGAAGCAGACAAATTAGTCCCCTCCCAAAAAATAATGTGTTAATTTTCAAATGGACAGTGACACAGTAAATACATACATTTACTAAAAGGAAATTTTGAAAAGAAAAATGAATAAATGTTTTGTTTATATTAGACAAGTGTTTTAAAAATGTATGACCATCATGGATGCATATTTTGGCAAAAGGGTGTGTTGACCAAAAATTGTATGGAAATGCCAAAAAAAAAAAAAATCTTATGATGCCACATGTACATTATTCTGGAGTTAGTTATAGATCTAGTTCCAAATGGGAACAAATAAACCAACCTCTCAAAGTTTTTCTGTGAAAGTGATTGATGAAAGGTGTTCTTATATATGTGTGTTTTTATGTTTGGGTTTCCTTTTCTAGAGAAATAAAGTGTTTGATTGAGTTCATAGCACAAAATGAGGAAGGCAATTTTGTATGCCAATCTTGTAAAACTCATAGCCTTTCTTTATTTGCCCACCATGTCTGTTTCCTGTAGGGCATTCTGAACAGTGGGAGAAAAGACGGAAACTAAATTTGTATTCTTCTTTAGATGCTTCCTGAAGAAAGGGGGGGAAAAGAAATACTGGGAAATGCATGTGAATTTTATTCATGAAAATTTCTGTAAAATAATCCACTGTTGAAACTGCTAACAGCTGTTTTTTCACACTCTATAACCCCCAGCAGGTAGGAAAATCCCCTGCAGATTTCAAATATTGCATGTCAGTGTAGTAAAGTACAATTCTTTATTATTATTTTTTTTAAGACCAGATTTTCAGTATTACTTCAACAGAGCTATGTGAGTAACTGTTTCCTAGCTGACAAAAGGTAGTCATTTTATTGCCCACCAGACTCTGGATGGGAGGAGCAGCACTTCAACTCCTCCTGCTTCACTGCACCCAAAACAAAGCCAAGGAAAGTATAAGGCTCCTGGTGGATGTAATCCTGAATCTTCGTTTTAAGCTTTAATGTGGACATTATGTTCGTTTTCAGCTGAGGACGGACAATGCTTCTTCAGCTGTCCTTATGTCCATTCACTATATAAATAGTCAGATGCATAATCAATTTTATGTATTCTTTGTTCTGTTTTTACTTAGATAGTAACCAAGGAGCAAATTCCAAAGAGGAAAGCCCCCCCCACACACACCCATATCTAGGTCTTTCTCATCACTCCATGTCTCCTAAGGTCAGACTGTTCAATCCTTCTCCTAGGGTACCTAAGAGTACAGTCCTCAAACTTTAGTGAAAGGAGTTCAACTTGGAGTAGCATTGAAAAATAAGCAAGGTTGTCTCTGGGACCATTTAACTTGTGTCTGACTTATATTTTGTCTTATCTGCATCCCTCTCAGTTGGCCAACATTTAGGAGACTTTAGATTTTAAGCCTCCCTTGTAATTGTAGAATGAAGGAATATTTTGCTCTCTGGGGCAACGCCCTTAGATGCGTCATCCAAGTAGTAACAGGATGGAGCAAGGGAAAGGCTCCTCCTTTAAGACTACAATACAGAAGTGTGAGGTTCTTGTCATATCCCACTGATCAGAACTAGGCATCATTTACCTGCAATGGAGGCTGGGCAATGTAGTCTTTCCCCTGGGTTCCTGTGCCCAGCTGATAATTCTATTCGTATGCAAAAAAGAGAAAGTAGGTATTGGGTAATAAGATCTGAGCTGGTAGGGGAGGCTCAGAGGTGGGAGGGTCAGAGAAGGTAGGTTTCCGTATAGGCTGTCATCTACTTTCCTAAGGCCAACGTATTTACACTCAGAAAAGGGGTTCCTGTTCTTCTGGGTCTTTCCCTATTTTGGCTCTAAGTAATTGTGGCACTAAAAAAGTCCCAGGCTTATTTTGAGGCATAGTTTTTACTCTTCTTAGTTTATTTTCTCAATCTTTAATTAATAATTTCTTCAATGCCCCTATTTGGAAGGAGCTTTTGTTCCACAAATGAGAATAATTGGTATAAGCCTCTTGGAGACAGTAGGGTTTGGGGAAGTATATCACATTTATTTTTCAAAACCTACCTTTTTCTTTATCTGTAGGTTATTCCATGTGAAAGGGTGATTGCTTCATCAATTTGCTGTAAGTGCATGTTCCAGAAAGATATTTAAAGTCTCGCACATTTTTTTCTTTATTCTTTGGGTGATAGTCTCAGTCTGAAATGCAGCTCCCACCGTAAGTCAGGATTCCATCCTGAACTTACCGAGTTCCATTAGGAGGAGGAGATGGTCTCCATTGTCCTGATCAGTTGCCAGGATGGAAGCTGATCATATCTCTTGTTTCCTCACATGCTTTTGGACCCAGAAGATGCTTTTTCAGTTATCCTCTCAGGCTCTGAATCACACAGCACAATAGGAAAAGCTGTTTGCTGTAACAGACACATACCACAGTAGTAAAGAAAGGGTAATTCCAACTCAGTAAGATCTCCTTTAGAAAAGGTGGACTTCGTATATTAAAAAGTGTCCTAGTATTTTTTCCTGTCACAACAAACTCCTTCAGACAAAACATCTAACTTCTGAGTAATTCAAAGTGACTTGAACAAATGCACTAACATATTTCATTCTGAATACCAAACGCTCTCATTTAAAATGACAGAATTAGGCCCTTCACGATCAGCCAGTGATCCCCTAAAGTGGAGCATTTATACAAATGCTTATTGTCCTATAATATACACACCTAAACTCAAACAAAGCCTCCTTTAAAATTATCCTTTATGATTATTATTATTCCTTTAAAAATATTCTCTATGATTATTTCCTTGACATAGATTGTTAGTTCACAAGACATTTAAAGAGACCTCAGATGGATTTTGAATATACTACATGTACCAAAGTGCATTTCTAAAGCTGACAAAGTAGAAGTGATGTTTTTAAGATATAGTTTCCCAGAATACAAATTTTATTAAATCTTAATAAATCTTAAATCTTTATTAAATCTTAAATCTTCTGCTTTTATTGGAGATACAGAGAGAGAGAAAGTAGTGTGGCACAGTAGTGATGATGGTAAAGTTCGGAGACAGGCAAGCTTGAATTGAGTCCTGCCACTATTACTAATTAGCTGGATGATTTTGGAGTAAGTTGTGACACCTCTCATAAACCTCAGTTTCCTTATCTAGAAGATGGGGTTAATCATGATGCTTGTTCCATTTGGTTGTTGACAGAGTTAAATTAAAAAAATAGGTCAAGTTAGGAACTTAGCACTCTATCTGGCCAAGATAAACATTCAATAGTTGTACATTAGCATTGGTATTATTTTACTCTATGTATTTACATAAAACAAATTTACACAAAACTTTAAAAATAGGCAAAAATGAATCATGACCATCTATGTGATTTGCCATTGTACAACTAAAACAGAATCTAAGTGAAAATAAACACAGGTCAAAGATGTGCACTGTTTATATGTGTCTATAAAGTTTCCTACCAAAGTAGACTCCAGTGAAGAAAATTACATATTGTCAATTTGTTATAAATACACATATAGCAAATATTTACTTTAACATTATATGTAAAATATCAGTCTGACATTAAGATTGTGATTTGAAGTGCAAAGGAAACTAGGATTCAAACAGGAAATCCTCATTATAAACTTATTTCTGCCCTTTTGCCCCCATATGCGTAGACAAATTATATTTGGGCTTTCATTACATGACCACACACACTGGACTTTGTAACATAGTTTTGACCAAAATTATCAGGTATTAGAAAGAAGTTGCACATTCGGCAGATTCTATTTTAACTAGCACTTTATATCATTGCATATATTTCCCAGCAAAAGGACTGTGCACACATACACATGAGTTTGTGATTGTCCCCTTTTTGCCTGATGAATCCAGTTCAGCCAGTGCTCCCTCTATATTGTTCATTAGAACAGGGATGGGCGAGGATGGAGGGGGCCACCACTAGCCTTTATCCAGACTCATTTTCTCTCACGGATCAGTGTCAGCACAAAAGAGAGTGTTAGGAATGAAAAGAAGGGAAAGCTCTGGCTGGTTATACTGCCTGCCTTCCCTTCTTTCTGCTACCTCCACGCCTGCCATCAATATTGAGTCACTTTGTAAATGAGCTAGTTTGGAGATCATGTTGTTGTGTATTGGTGTGTGTGTTGGGAGAGGTGGGGGGAAGCAGGAGTTCTGATTCTAAAACACCTAGTGAACTGATAAAATGTTCCTTGTGGTAGAATGCTACCCATACTCTTCTCTCCACACTATACACCCTAGTCCCACTCACACTGCTTAACCCTACCCGTTCTCTCGTGGTATCCAAAGATATTGGCCATGGCAGGATCCTGCAGAACTTTTTCAAGCATCAGTGTGAAATCAAATCACAGTCCAGAGAGGTGTCTGGTAATGAGCATTAATATATTTTAATCCTCTGAAAATTAGCCAATCTTAGTTGACTAGATATCTTTGTCAAGGATAGTTTGATTTAAAAAAAAAAAAAAGGAAAAACCCTCCACAAAAAAATAAAATAAAATAAAACAAAGGCATCAATTAAAAGAATACAAAAAAATCCAGTTCTATGAAGTACATCTGACTTGCTTGGAACTTCTGTCCCCCTTTTTCTTTGGGTTTACACGGTAGGGTATATCTGTCCATTTGCTCCCTTTCCTCTCACTGCACACTGACTTAGGTCTAGCTAGCTCCTATCACATTGGCTTTCATGAAGCTCTGAGTTGTTATGGCACTGATTCTGTCCCCAAACCTTTATCAGATGTCAAAGTCAAATCCCACCTTGTCAATCTGGGTCTTACAGTTCAAATTCTTAAGAGGGAATAATTAATTGGCGGCTGGTCAGTAAGTGGATTGATTGTTTCTGGGTCTCTTGTCCACTACTGTTCCAGTCTGCAGTGGCTGACTGGTCAAGGTCCTGTGAACAAATATCCTTCAAGGCTATTATCTAGGGCAGAGTAGACAGACAAGGGGGGAAGCTGAATATACCTTGCAAATTGACTAAATATCTTGACTTCACTAAAATCTTTTATTAAGCTGAACATTCCAAATTTCAATACTGCTGGATAACAGAAAATTCACTATGTATACATTTTAGTGTTCTCATTACGAATTTTAGTTGGCATGGGTATAAAGTGAAGTGTACATCATTCAGTACAACGACATTCCAATTTGATCATTTAATAAAAATTGCTTGATAATACTGATGATCATAATGATAATAATGAGACTGATAAGCCTGAAGAAGAGTCAGCCGAACTTATATGACACATTCACAAATAAAATAAAATTAAAAAGTCCTCAGCTTTACTAATATGTTATGGGCTACCACTGATAATCTACAGAATGGCTATAATAAAATTGAGAAACCGTTGGTATCTAAAATGTTTATTCCTAATATAAGGTTGTATTTTCTTTTCCTACCTGATATATTTGTAGATTAGTAGAGAATTATAATGATCACTTGTTTGCAAATTTGTAAAAAGAAAACTTAAATCTAGTTCAGGAGATATAGGTACAAGCCAGTACCCAATAAGAAAAGGTATTGCAGGGCAACAGCGAGATAGCCTCCACTTTCTTCTGGAAATTATTACAATGAATAAAAAATATATATTCAAAAAGAAAACAACAAAATCTTCGATAATAAGCAAGGTGATAATAAATTGAATGTAGTATGTCATCAAGATTAGGGCATTCTGAACAGTGGGAGAAAAGCATATCATCGAGATTATTAATTGACTGTTTATGGCTATTTTATCTTTTGAAATATCATAGAGAGTACAGTAGTCAGCAGAAACCTTTCACTTGGTCATTTTCTTTGAAGCTCAAAATGAAGCCTGTACATTTACTCTCTGTAGGGTGTGTGGAAAGAACAGGAAGTGAAGACAAGGAGAAGTGACAGTTCACTGAGCTAAAATGGGCAATAAGGGGCGGATGTCTGCCTGAGAGGGTGAGAGCTGTTACTGCTGCCAGAACAACACCCCTTGATTTTACCCACACCAGGCCATTCTATTCTATTTGTGGGATGACAGTGGGTCAATTGGAAAAAGAATGTGCAAAGAGAAGCTTTTTGTCTTCTTAAATGGATGGAGGATGGCTGGAACTTGTTTACTGAGTTTAACATAAAAACCCAAACTGGGATGTCACATAAAAGACTCAAAATTCAAAATGGCAGAATTGTGTCAGATTTGTGAATAATATACGTACTTTTAAAACTTTTACTGGAAGATGTTACTGGGGTGTTAACTTTAACTGAGGTGTAAAGATGTAGCGATATGTATTTGATATTAAATCATGATATATGAAATCAATCCAAAGTTATATAGTTCTCTGTAGTTCAGATTGTCAGGGTGCCTGATACCTGAAGGGGATAAAGGCGAAGAGGAGAAAGTGGAAATAGACTAAGTGTGTGTTTACCTGTAGTACATCATTTGCAAAAATGCGTATAAGACAACAGTGACTACTTATTCCCTAAATCTAAATGCTAAAACAGCCTAATAATTTTCACTGAAAAGAAATAGAATAGTTACTAACATTAATATACTTATATTAAGGAAATATAAATGTGTTGACTGTCATAAACAAATGTTTATGTAAATAAAAAGTTTGGGCTGACAGTATCCCACTTTTGAAGAAACCATGTAAGGCTCCTGAATATTTCTGATTCTTTAAGAAGTTTCTCAAGCACAAAGGCAGTTTTTCACCCAGCATGAATATTTGCCCTGTCTCATACCCCTTACCTACAAACACATGCACACACACACACACATATACACATACACAGATGCCTTTTATAATACTGTTTCTATCACAATACTGCCTCTCCTATATCTCTCCCTACCATACTGATAAAAACAAAACAAAACAAAAAGCCACATTCATCATTTGCATATTACAGATCTACCATTTTGTTCTATATATGGATATTAGCCTGTGCACAGTAAATGTCAATGTAGCTTTTTGTAATATTAAACTCAGGAAAACTAGAAATAAATTGTGTAAGGATTAGAACAGCTATGGGGAGAAAATCATTCAACACCATGTAAGTCAGGCTCAGGCAGAGTGTTACTCCCTTCCACAGATAAGAACATGGAGACAGATAGAGATCAAGTAACTAGCTCAGGGTCACTGGCTAGTAAGAAGCAGAGCTGGCATATAGACTGAGTCAGTTGACTTCAATGTCTATGCTACTAACCACTATACTACACAGCCCCTCAGGCTGGTTCCTAAACTGGGGCAGAGGATCTAGATATTTCTTGATTCTGGGAAACCATTTTGTTAGCAACTCAACAAGTATTTTTTAAGCACCTATTATAAACACTTATAAGTATAAGTCCTAGGTGCCTTTGCGAGTAAATAATACATCAAATAGGTCACTACCGTAAAGGGAGTTCAGACAACTATGAAAACCACTATCGAGGAAAAACTGATGGTTGCTAGGTGGGAGGGGAGTGGTGAAGAGGGCAAAGGAAAGGGATTAGACAGTGTAAATTGGTAACAATAAGATTGCCATGGGGATATGAAAGACAATTTGGAGAATATAATCAATAATGTTGTAAAGATTTTGTAGGGTGTCAGATGGGCACATGTCTTATTAGGAAGACCACTTCATGGATGGTGTAGATGCTTGAGCACTGAACTATACACCTGAAGCTGAAGTTGAAAAATAGTGTATGTTAACAATAATTTAATATATATGTGTGTATATACATATATATGTGTGTATATATATGTATGTATGTGTATATATATATATAGTCACGGGATATGGAGTACAGCACAGGGAATAGATTCAATGGAATTGTAATAGCTATATATGATGTCAGAGGGGCGATAGATTGGGGGAGGGGTTTATCACTTTGTGAGGGGTGAATTGTCTAACTATTACATCGTTTTGTACACCTGAAACTAATAATAAAAATAAATAAATAAACAAATAAACAAACAAACCACTATAATACTAGGTAGAATGCAACATAAATAGAAAAAAAGGAGACACTGGTGAATGGTATGGGAGTTCTCAAAAAAGAACAATTCTTTTCTAATTAGTAATGGTTAGGGGATGTGAGTAGAGAGAAAGAGGGTATGAGGAAAAGCCTCGTGAAGGGGACATTCAAAAGGTAAATTGGATTAACACATTTTCATTAGATATGTGAAGATTAAATAAATATTCAGGTAAGGGAAAACAGTGTTAGAAAAATATGGGTGGATATAGGGAACAGCAGGAAGTTTGTTAGCCTGTGTTGGCTTCATGAGGAGCTGTGGGCAGTGAGGCAGGAAAAGTGAATAAGGTTGAGACTATGAGAAGCCTTTAATGCCTCACTAGAGTATTTGGATTTTATTTAGTTGGGAACTATGAAAATGGTTCAACCAAGTTTCAATGAGATTAACTCGGAGTGGTGTGGTTCCATTAAATGCTAATGTCTGGGGTGGATAAAGCTGTTCATTTGTGTTCAATTCAATGAAACAATCGTTTATCTAGAACCTCCTAGGAACATGGTTTTGTGATATGTTAAGGAATTAGAAATAAATGACATATTGTCCCTGACTTTGAGGAGCACTGTACAGGTCTTGTGTTAAAAAAACGTGCAAAGTTCTGTGAAGGCCAAGAGGAAAGGGGTATCAGCTCTGACAGGAGCACACTGAAGGCTGCTGGACCATAACTTGTGAGGAGACTCTTCCCTCTCTTTTAGCCAACACAAGTTCAATTGCAGTTGTCAGATTCTACTGTTGGCTCCAGATTCAGACCAAATGACTTTCCACCCCTTAGTAATTTGGAAGAATTACTAAGGGTGCACAAATCTGCAATGATGTTTATTTAGGTCCTCACGTAGAGAGTGTATGTCATTATTGGTCTCAAGATGTCTTTTCCAGGATAAATATTGATTATGAATGACTATTAAGAAAACAAAATGTAGTCAAGAACAAAACATACAACCAGCTGTTCCACATTCATTATAACTAGGCCAATTAGAATGTATTTAGGTCATTAACAATAAAATCCATAATTTCCAATGATCATATTACTCCACAAAGCACAAGTCATGGAGAAATCTGCCAAGATAGAAAAACCAAGAAAGTTACCCAAATCAAATGCACCATCTTTGAATAATCTCTCTATGTACAAGCACTACATGTTTTTGTTTGTTTTTTTAATTCCTATTGCTTTATTTTACAGAATGTATTCTTTTTCTAATAAATGTCATTTTGTATTCCCAGGTCTAAAGGGGAATTTTTGGAACTACTTCGATTTTATTAAATTTATTGCTTACAAAGAGTAAAAATAATTCAAATCATTACAACTTGTCTAAGTTAAAGAGTCTTCATAATACATTTAAATACCACTGCAAGGAAGCATTTAATTAATAAAACACCTGTGCGGTCCATCTGTAAGCATTTAGATATGGTCAGAAAGGACCAAGTGATGTTAGAAGTGTCTTAGAAGAACAGAGCCCGTGATTCTTATTAGGGAATGCTAGTTGCCACACTCTCTTGAAGATAGTACATAATTTAGAATATCACAATAAATATGAATTAATTTCATATTTGGAAAGAGAAAAACATTCTTATTTTCATAATTCAAATAATAGAGAGTAAAGTTTGACAAATGTATCATGGCTAATGGATAGATTTAACAGATTCTAAAACAACAAAGTAGACCTAAAAATATATATATATATATATGTGTGTGTGTGTATATATATATATATATATATATATACATATATATATATATATATATATGCACATATGTACACACACACACTCAATTTGTATGGTTTAAGAGGATGGGAAGAATGTTTTTTTTGGTCAGGAAACATGGCAAATCAAAATATAAGGTAAAGCTAAAGGTTAGCCCAGCATGAGAAAGAGGCAGTGGGAACATTGCTTAACTAAGTTAGACAAAGAATTTAGATTAATGCATAAAGTATTGGGCAGCCAGTATAATGTGTTAAAAGGGAAAAAGACATGTTTAAATTTTAATTTATGGAGAATGTAATAGATGCTTTTAGAAGAAATCGAAGAGAAGAAAACGCGGAGCCTGGGGAAACAGACCAAAGGCTCAGCCATGAATCAAGTTTGCAGCCACGTAGGCCTGGGCCACGATGTTGGTGGTTAGAATGAGAAGATGGAGGCAAACTTGAGAGTTACCTCAAAGGATAAGTCATGGGGCTTGGAGAGAGACTATCTGTGGAGGTACAAGTAAGGAAGATGTCAAAGCATGCCTCAAGGGTTTCTACCTTTGTGTCTGGGACAATACGTGGCTGTATTAACATAAGTGGGGATGCTGGGCTATAGAATGGGGGAAATATATAGTTTGCTTTTAGATGTGTGGAGTTGTAATTTACAACAGATTATCCAAATCTAAAATATGGGGCCTTCATGTAGAACAGTCAGTTTGAAAATGATAGAGCTGTGATCATGAAAGATGAGATTATGTGCTTTTCAAGGGGGTGATTCAGGAAGAAGCCAGGATGAAATACCAAAGCTTGAGAGCACACACATAACTGGGGCCCATGTAGGGAGACTGAGGAGATGTGATCAGAGAGGTAGAAGGATAAGCATGATGAGATATTTTCTCCAAAATTATAGTAATTTGATAGAACCATGTATTTTCTAATCGCTCAAGACCCAGAACATGCTGAATATAGTCAATGCTTCAAATTTCTACTCCCTCATTTCTCTTTCCATCCAGAACCCTCCTGATTCTGCTTTTGTTACACATCCATTTCTGTTCTGCTCCTTTCTCTTTGACGAATCTTGGCCTGTTCTATCATCAACTTCTGTATCTTCACCACAACAAATTCCATATGGTCTGGAGATCAAGATGTTGAAGTCCACTGTAAGTTCTATCAACTATACTTTCTTTTATGTCTCCTACCCCTTCTTTGCTTCTTCTTCCCCCTTTCTTTTCTGTTGTTCTATATCTCTCTATTACCTATTATTTTTCTGCTTGTCCTGAGCCGTCAGTTCTATGCCAGTCTTCTTAACCCTCCTTGAGTTTCTACAATAGAGCAACTTAAATTTGTTCTCAGTTACTTCCTCTTTAGATTAAATCTGTTACAAATTTCATCAAATTATATTTCTCTCCTTGGAAGCATCTACTACAGATGTTATTTTAATTTTTTTAGTATGATTATCTGGGTAACATAGTTTCTTCCATTTGCTTCTGAGACATCTAGGGACAAAGAGTGTGTTCGTGTTGGCTCATATTGCAGCTCCTACATCTAGCACTAGAAACTGATCAATAAATGTAAAAAAAAAAAAAAAAGAAAAAGAAAGACTTATAAGTTGTCACAGTAGGTTAGAGGTGTTTGACATATGTCTCCCCACCTTCCAATCTAATTCCCATAAGACCCAGGAGCATACGAGACAAATTGAAGGCCAGAAGAGCCCCAGGTATTTTACAGCTCTTTGGGTTAAAAATTCAAACTAAGTCATAGTAGTAAACTTGGATTATACCAGCTTCCAAAAAGAAAACTAATAGCTTAGTGAAGGTATCTTGTAAAGTCAAACTATTTATACCAGAATCCACTGGTCTGTTGATTGGTGAGGGGGATGAGCACAATAGCTGCTGATACTTATGAAGTATGAAAGAGTGTGGTTGTGGTTGTTTAAAACAGCAATGAATAGGCTTAGGCTTAATGTTTTAATAAAGAGTCCTTTTTGTTGAGATTAATAATAAATAATCTTTTCAGGATTTTCAAAAATCTACTAAACCTATTATTTGGTGCCAGCATACTGATATGGCAAAATATTAGCAAATATGTATATATATGTAGAAAAGAGTTATTTAAAGAAAAAGAAAACACTGATACACCTTCAACAACCATGTAGAGAATGTAAACCCAGAGGAAGAAAAGAAATAATTTCCCTAGTATCAAGATCTATTTAAAGCTCACGGAATAAAATTAAGAAAAGGGACATTAAGCTAAGAATCCTGAAAAACCCTCTTCTTATTGAAAATGTTCAAGCTGTGACTTAAGCTTCAGGGAAATTGATAAGCACACCTTTCCTGGACAAGGTGTTGAAAAGCATATTGTAAGAAATATCCTGCTCTGCCGAATTTTATGATCTAGCCAGGTAATTTAGAACATAAAAATTTTATTTCAGTCTCTTCTATATTGTGATATGCTTGTCATCACCTGGTACTGCCATGGAAATTTCTACTAACATCTGCTTATAGCTATGTCACTAGCTACCACATGCCCTGGTGACAATTAAAACATTGTAAATTTATTCTCAAAAGAAATGAGCTCATATAATCAATCAAAAGATTAATAATATTATAATAATGTAATTTTAAATGCCTCTGAGACGAAGTCCATTCACCATATAACCCTGGGCTCAGTTTTATGCCAAGGAAATAAATATATAAAAAGAAAGGAAAGACGTCCCTTGATTAGGTGTTCTTAGCACTGTTGGAAACACAAGTACAACCATAGAGAAGTGTAGCCAAAAAGATAACGGACAGAAGACATGGGTCCAATTCTGATCCAGGAGACAGTGGATCTGGGCCCTTCTCTGTCATGTTTAAGTTTCATTTCACTGGATAAATAATTGATCATGTCAGTACCTGTTTTCTCATCTGCAAAAGGGGATGATACCAGCGTCCTTGGTCTCATAAAATGAAGAGAATGAACTTTGGAAAGTCTGAAGGACTCTACTTATGTAAGAGATGAGTAGGAGCTTGGTCCAGAGCTTTTACATTTAGCTCTATAATGTGCTTTAAAATTTTTTTATGTGTGTTTACGTTTGAATATGGATGTTTGGTGCTTTGGGAATTCACAACACTTCAAGCCATGTAATGAAGCCACACTGTGAACACTTAATTAATTTAGAGTAGGCACTAATTCTTCATAAGAACTTTAAAACATGGTTTATAGTGAATAAACCATAAATCAGAATCCACCCACATGTAAATGAGATTTGCCTGTAGCTTAGAAAGATCCACTTTAAACAGGATCTGAATAAAATATCTGAAAACTTTATATCCCAGGTTTCTATAGTGAACGACCTCTAAATGTGAGATAATATTTCAAAATTAGAAAAGCATCCATTGCCACCAACAGACAAGTCAGTAAGTTATTTCATCCACTGTCACTAAAAATAATTCATTGATTCATTCATCCATTCATTTATTCATTCTTTCATCCACTGACTCTCTCGGTTTGTTCAATAGATGGTAATTAAGTGTATGGAAGCTGCTGGGGTTGGCAACACAATCAGGCTGTACTCAGCCACCATGCGTACTCTAGGGGGACTGGATATGTGTGGCTGGTGTCCTCATTGGTCAATGCTTGTGTTATCACTTCTGAATACAAGAATGAAAAGATGAGGCTCTGGCCCCAGGGAGTGTTCCATCTCATTGAAAGGCAATACGATCAAGCCTATAATGAAGTAATTCACACTGTCCTCAGGAAGAGCTGGGAAAAGGGCATGCAGGGCTGCCCTGGGAGAGTTAAAGAAGGCTTCCAAAAGAAGGTCACCGTGAACAGGAAGGACAGATGGAGCATCCCAGATGGAAATGGAGATCATATTCCAGACAGAGGGAAAGCTTTGGTCTAAGCAGAGAAGTGTGAGCCAATGAGGAGCATAGCAAGAACAAGGAATTCATTATCGCTGGAGAAGAAAACTGAGGGAATGGCATGCAGGGGATAAGACTGAACAGGAAGTGAAAATCAAGTGTACATTATAAAATTTAAGACAAAGACAAAGGGGAACCATTGAAGAATGTTAATGATGTGGTCAAAGTTATGTTGAGCCCCACGCGAGGATGCCGTCTGTGAGAAGAGATGTGTAGACCCTTCCCTCAGGGAGCTTTCTGAAGTTCAGACATGACAAAGCATTCATGTGCAACATAGTAAAGAAAACTGCAAATAAGAAATACTCAAGGTTATGGTTCTGAAAGTGCTATTAGGTGGGCTGGAGATGGGCTTCAAGTTTTTCAGAAAGGTATTTTAGATCCACTACACTGAAAAATCAACAAAGTAATTTGACTCCCATAACTTCTAAAAGTGTTCCTCTGAAGACCATATGAACATAAACAATTCTCCAAAGAATTTGAGCTGAAAGAATCCCTGTAGTAAATAAAGAAATTTCAGGCCCAGAATCATCAAGGTTCTCTTAGCCTGAGCCTCCAAAACATTCTTGATCTCTACTTGGTTTTGTGTGGACTCAGCTAAAACCGATGTTGCTCAGTATGGCGCTCAGTAAAATGGTGCCAGAGAGAAAAGGTAAAGAGGGAAAAAAGAACTGTGAATGAATCCTCTTTGCAATTCTGGCTTTTCTTCAGAGATGGCCGTGGTTTTGCCCTTTGCAAAGTAGCATTTAAAAACAGAATCCTATATGTACAGATGATCTGGGAAAGTAGCCCAGCTGTGCTTTTCATATATGCACCTAACTTATTTCAAGGGTGTTTTTGTTTTATTTTTACAGCTGCAAAGTGTTAGCAATCCAAAAAGAGCTGCCAAGACTACAATCAGATGAATTAGCTTAGGGCTGGTTTTCATGGTATATTCAAAGCTGTTCTAAATAAGTTCCCTGTGTCGTTGCTGAATACACTGAGTGATCAGAGCTGTTTCCCAAACAGAGTCGGAATGGTTATTTCCCCATTTGCAGCTGCTTATTTGATTTTTAAAAAGACCCTTCAAAACATTTTTGCATTCCCTTAAAAAACTGTTATATATGCATAGTATATACAGAGAGGGATTGCTGTTATAACAAGCAAAATGAAGGCCTCGATAGTGAAACTCTCATGAAGACCAATCACAGAACTGAATTGCAGGTGTGCCTCAGTTTACAGACATGTTACAAAAATCAGCCAATCGTAAACTGCTATAATATCATTTTCTATTTTTCTCTGACTTCCACTATAATATTCAACAAATATTCCTCTCCAAAGTGAAATGACTTAATGGTCTGACAAGAATATTTTTTGTTGAGGAACTGATTAGACTAAAAGGCAATCCTGTGACATCTGGAATATGTAATCCTTGGAGCACTTCTATGGCTTCCTGAACTTGGCAATGTCACCCCCCTTAGGATCTTTTTTCTGCTGTAGCTGCACGCCCATTTAGCAGACCACAGAAATGCTTCTTATTCCTGACTCTACATGTGCAGTTCTTGGATGGTGGTCCTTGTGAAGCTGCTCTTTTTGCCTGGTTTACAAAGGCGAGTCAAGCCTGTGTGCAACTCACTAGTAATGACACCATTGAACACGTGGCCTATTTAGGTTTAACATTTTACAACCAAGAGGTTTTGGCATTTTCCTTCTTATCCATTCTAAAAATTTAGAATACTGTTTGGCTTAAAGCAGTGCTATTATTTTTTTTTCTAAGTTTTTTTTTTTTTTTTTTTTTTTTTTAGTCAATCTTTTCTGCTAGTTATAGTCAATACTACATGGAGTAGAATGTCACGAAAGCACTAGTGTGACTTCGGAGAAAACATAACCAGTAAGTCAGATATTCTCAGCAATGATCCCATGTGTCTGTTCAGCTTAGCAATGTGGCTTAGAAGAGAAGCCTCAGCTCAGGTGTCGCTCCTGACCTCAGGTTGAGCTAGGTGCCCTGCCAGCTGTTCACACAATGCCCTGTAGTCTGACATTTCTGGGAGTTATCTGTTTAGACATCAGTTGTGCTCATTAGACTGTGAGTACCCTGAGGGCAGGGACAATGCAGTAGGGTGTCTTCAATCTAGGACTTTCTTGTATCTCTGTTATTAATGCTTTTGCAGTGACTGTTACCTTATAGATGTTCAATAAAAATAGGGTTAGAATGAATTAATGACTTCATGAGTAAGGATGAACTATCATGCTACAGAAGAATCTTGGAATAGTATTAAAGGACCTAAATTTTAGTCTAAACTTTCTGTGTCACCCTGGAATAATTGTTATGTCAAATCTGGTTTTGCCACTAAAGGGTTTGAACTAAGGGATTTTTAGTGTTTCATTCCAGCTCCAGAATACTATGACTATTGGAGGTTATTTCCGTCCAATGATAAGATGTTAACCTGCTAAAATTGATTCTGAGTGCTTTCACAATGCCAAATTAAGAGAGGGGAGCATAACCAAACAAATAAAGCTAAAATAATGTTTGTGAAAGATCAGACAGTGAAGAATTTGCCAGAGCAGAAAAAGAAGTAAATTACCAAAATGAAGATACCACAGTTGGTTGCTTGGAGTATTCAGACGTCTACCATTGATCAGAAGTTTCCCTGTTCATCTCTAATATATTTGATAAAGAAATAAGTTAGTTAATTTTGATCAATGGAATCAACCAAACTAAAGAATGTAGGTCCAAAGCAAATTCATAGTTACAGAGAACAAACTGATTGTTGCCAGGTGAAAGGTAGGTTGCGAGGCTGGGTGAAAAAGGTGAAGAGATTAAGAAATACAAATTGCAGTTACAAAATAGTCATGGGAATATAAAGTATAGCATAGGGAATACAGTCAATAATATTGTAATAATCGTATGATGTCAGATGGGTACTACTAGACTTATCAGGTACTAGACTTATCACCTTATGAGTTATATAAATGTGTAACTACTATGTTATACACTTGAAACTAATATGATATTGAATGTCAACTGTAATTGAAATATTTTTTAAAGATAAAAGAATGTAGGCTCGAGATTAGACATTTTAAATTCTATTAGAACATTTTATAGCCTGCTAAATGGATGTAACCATGTATTTTATAAAAACCTATTTTTGTGAAATTAATTTTATTAACCTTACCTGTGGTAATCAGGCAACCAATAATATGTAGCATTCAGCATACCTTCTGGAGTACCCCAATCCTAAAATACCCCATTTGAAGTGTGCTCTGCGTTTTGATAACCCCATCATCATATGTACTTTTGAGTTAAAAATATGAAGACCCTCTTTAGAATATAAACAGGTATCATGTTTCTTTTATTCAACAAATAGCTATTGAATACTTATGGGCTCAAAATTGAGTATTTACTAAATGTCAGGCACTTAGCAGGGAACTTAAGTCTCAAAAGGAAGTTAAAAAATGCTATGGTTCATTCTCTTATGGAGCTTATATTTTAAAATATCAAAGTATAGTATATGAGGCCAACATAGCCCATTACCTCTAGTCAAATAATTCACATTAGTGATTTCCTCCAAAAAGTCCTAGGAAAATGGAACTCAGAGGGTAGTTAAACTCTGTCGGAAAAGGGAACCAGGAACACTTCTAGAATATGAAGAACTTTGGAAATACAGAGTAGAGTAGGGTGCCACCATGTGTGGCTTTGGGAACACAGACAACAGCTGTCAGGAGCCAGAAGAATCAAACAGAAAGAAAAACATATGAGCAGGGGTATATTTACTTTGGATGGTTTCAGTACAGCTACAGCCTTGAAGAAAGTACATTTTTGTCTTAAGAACTCAGATCAGCAATCTATTAAGTTACCTGAATGGTTTTGTCAGTCAATAAGTGGACAGATACTTTTTAAAGGTATCTATATAGAAAAATATAAACCTGAAGAAGGACAAGTTGTCATTAAAATTATAGATTTATCTAAAGCTTCCATAATGGGAAATCATTGTATATGAATTGGGTTCTTTGCAAGATGGCATTGGGTTGGGGAAGAGGAAATGGACTTTTAATTGTACAATTGGGTCAATAAACAAATCCATAACTCAGAACTTGCCAGGGAAATGAAGACATATACCAAAGAGTTTAGTTTTTATTTCCAAAATAAATAATGCTTTAGGATTCTGAAGTGACACTCAATTCACTTTGATTGAAAATTGATTAACACTTTGGGGGAAAAATGTGTAACTAATTGAATTGCAAATTAAGGTAAATTAAAATAGGCTGCTAAGTTATCCATTACTGGGTGAATAGACACTTATCAATTTTCACTCTATCTCCCAGTACCTTACTCTGGATTGGATGATCAACAACTAAGATTGTCAGTGGTCTGTCCTGAAAGACACATTCCTTAGGCTATAATACCTAATCAGATTAGAGTTTGCCTCACGCTACATCATCCTTACCACAGGGCAGTAGCAAGACATCATATTTTCTTGATATTAATAGATATTTTTATAACTCAACATCAACATGTATTCCCAGTTTGTCAGTTTCTGAACTGAATTATGTAGGTTTTTTTTTTTTTAACTTTGCATGTCCATGAATAGGTTGCTCTAAATCTAACTTCTAAGATTTAAGTAAACACAATCAATTTTTAACATATGCTCATAGTATCTCTCTTATATTTAATGAAAGAGCCAAGAGATGAAAAAAATATATCTTCTGCCATTTGGAGCACAGAATGAATGAAAGGAGCCCTGGAATGAGCACCTGAGGACATCCTGTCTTATTTCAATTCAGATGTTGTCTTCCGTTCTTAGCTGGCAACACCACTTTTTTCTAGTACTTCTGCCTCATTTTCTTCTTCCCCTCCCATGTTGCAACAGTGTTGGGCTATGGGCCATGTGAAAGGCCCCTTCCAGATGGAAGCAGAAAGCTGCACAAACCTTAAGGTGGAAAAGTGAATGGGCATGGGGATCAGTACTGCCTTAAGCTCTTATCCCCAACACATACATAGGGCACACATTTACTACATTTGTTTAGGGGTTGGAGGTGGGGTGGGGTTGGAACTGACCCTACTGGAAGCGATAGGGGAGTTTTCAAAGTTGTTATTAATTGGCATAGGGAATTTTTATTTAAGGAAACTTAAAACTGCAAAAACATGAAAGTGAAATGAGCTGGAAAATAGTATGACTGATCATACTGGAAAGACAAAGAGGAGTTCAGAGTATCACCAATATCAAACGAGAAAAAGACAGGTATCAAATATGTGCTATTTTTTGGTTTGGAAAAGAGTCTCAGTATATTATTTGAATTTCCCTAGATTACAAAACTAGAAAGTAGTATGGAATTGGGATTCTAATTTAAATTTGTCTGATGCAAAGTTGAGCTTCGTTTTCACTGCCCTATTTTGCCTTCCTAATTATGAAATCCAGCCAGTAAACCCATATTAGACAGATGTAAGTATCTATCCATAAGTATATTACAGCTCTAAGTATTTTAAAATAGGACTTTCTCTCAGTGCAGCACATGGCTTCCGATTACAATCAAACCGTGGCTTAACAGTTCCAATGTGGAGGAAAAACCCCGAGGAGCTCTCCTCCCACTCCCTGCCAACCCTTTACATTAGCACACGTGACCAGCACATTGTGGCCGTGAGGTGGACCCCCACTGGTGTGGGGCGTGTGCTTTTGGTATTTATCTCAGGGGACATGATTGATCATACTGGACCAGTAACGTTTGGATTTCCCTTGAGGTCAACCACATTCAGCTCCCAGTCAGATGGCCAGGGGGCATCTGTGCCCCTAAGACACAGTTGTAGCCTCTGTTCAAAGCTAATTGGTGTCCAGCCTGTGACCCCTGTAGCCCCATCACTCCATGTTCCAACCCAGTTATGTCTAGTAGTTGTGCATCAAGAGCCAGACATTCTAGATGACAGAAATAGGCTGTTCCCAGCTTAGCGTGCTCTGGGGCGTCGGTGGTGGGATCATTGCTTATAAAAATACACACACACAAATGCCTCTGACTTTATGTACGCTTGTGTAATGACACTATTTTTACCTGTAAATAAAATCATACATACGTAAGTACTTGTTGGGAAGATTATTATTCTTTCTAGGGGATCCTGATCTATGTTGCTGGGGAATCAAGACAACCTTAAAATATGAGTACAAGGGGAAAATGAAGCAAGTACACTACTCATCAAAATCTACCAGTTTATAAACCCTTATACCACACGAGCCCCCGATATGCTTCCAGAAACATTAGCGACAACACCATTATTGCTAATCTCAGGAAAATTGTTAAGAGGCTAAATTAATACACATCGCTTAGTTTTATATAACCCAAAGCTTAAGAGAGACCTTACCAAATGCCTTGTTTTCCAACTTTACAGCTAATTTTTGTGAAATATCTTGACTGGGATTTTTGCTTTTGTTTTTCTTCTAAACATCAATTTCCAGCACTGCTCACATTTCTGTGCTATATTGGCCTTTGACTTTTTTTTTTTTTTAACTTTCAACATTTGGTAAGCCCCAGTAAAATGGAAAAAAAATGTGTTCATCCATCTTTGTTCTTTTTTAATAGAGATTTGTTTCAATCATGTTGTTATCTGCACTTGAAAATAGCAGGCTCATAGGATTTTAGTTTGAAGCTCAAAAATGTGCAAACTGCATAAAGAAAAGCTTAGAAAACCAGACACATTGGCCCAACACCTCTTAAACCCTTGTAAAAATGAATGTCTAAAACATTATTAACATCCATCTTCTACCTACACGAAAGCAATCAAAATGACTTTGTTTCAGCTCACTGTGGCTTTCTCCCACATTAGCCAGATAAAGAAGAAAAGAAGACTCTATTTTCTCACCTACATTTGTGCTAATAAGTTTAGTCCAGAAACAGAAGATTCTGGAATTTCCCATCTCTGAGGTGAAAACTTGTTTTCCCCCAAAATATGTAACTGCTGACACATTGTTTCCCTCGATTCAATTTTATCCCTATGTCCTTTTATTTGCCACAAGCTCTTAACGGAAAAATGGTGTGCTTAAGATAAAACTATGTTCTCTGCCTACCACAGTTGATGAGAACCGGTGTTGAAATGAAGAGCTTTCAAACTTTCCTAATTTAGTAGTCGGGAATCCCCAGTGATGGGCTAAGTGGTAAGAAGATCAAATGGTTGGAGACACAGAAGTGGGCCCGCTTAGTTTCTGAAGCCAAGAACACTTCCAAAGCAGGTTTTAGTATGTAGCGTGGAGAGGCAACTGCTACTCAGCTGAGGTGACTACTGGCTGCTACATGTTTTTATTATCTTAAAATCCTCACACCTGCCAGAAACACCTCCTTTTGGAACACAGTCAGCTCTTTCTTGTCCCTTTCCTTTCTGGAGGCAAACACAGAAGTACAAAGTGTAGGCAAGAAAATTTGCACGTGTTAAAAAATATGGAAAGAGCCATCGCCCTTTCAATGTAACTTTCACAGAATTCTACTGGGTCATCCTAGTTGCCATTTGGACATTATTCAAAACAGCATGAACGCTCTTAGGACAGCACATTGTGCTCCAAAAACATGCGTGATAGAATAAGAGAATCCCCTTTAATATAATGATATCTATATATCCATATCTGTAGATAAATAGATACCTATGTCATAAATAGGTCATGTATGTCACACACATGTGAATGTATACATACACATGTAAACATTATACACATGTACCCATATATAAAATTTTTGACCCTAAAATAACATGTGCTTATTGTAAACATTTAGAAAAATACAGGAAAGTATGATCCCATAAAATTATAATGGACTTTGCTGGGAGAACTTCCTGTCTATTACTATCATTTATTATTACTAATTATAATATTATTATCATCAATATTATTAACAACACCAACCACAGAGCATGAAACATGACATCCACACTTTCGAAGTCACCTCATGAGTTATGAGGACATGCTGCCGAAAATCATTACACTTTGATCTGAATCAACTCATTCAATTCTCAGGGCTGAAAATATACACATTTACTTAGCTATGGGTATGACAGGGTGTTCTTCAGTCCCTGTGGACCCAGCCATGTACTTTTCTTCCCATGGCAGTCAGCAAAGAAAACACATGGCAGGAGGGCCTGCAGTCAACTCATGGAGTGGGGATGGAGGGCCTACGAGGCTTCCTGGCTAGAGGAAACCTAGGAAACTTTGTGCCAGCTGAGTGCAAAAAGAAAAGCTTCCCAACCTCCTGGCAGCAAGGTCTTGGTACCCTCGATGGTCCTTTGCTTTCCCCAGAACAGTCAGCTCATTTCCTGTAACACTCCTGTCAGGGCATGAAGCCACTCTGTGAGACGTCTGTGGGAAAGCCAGATTCTCTATGACTAAGTGCTATTCCATGTCACGGACCTAGTTTGGGCTGGAGGAGTCACGTAATCCATCCTATAGGAAATGGAAGAAGGTTGATTTTTTTTAAATCTAGAAGATTTTTAAATGAAATAAATTCATTTGTGTGCTACTAAATAGAATAACCATAACCTAAGTCAGTTTTAGAGTTATGGACACAAAGATGATCATTATAAACATTTACAGTACTGAACTTACGACTCTTCCTCCTTCCCAGATGTTTTAACTTTAAGAAAATAAAAGAGGATCCAGACGTGTGAAAAGTGGGTCTTTCTTATAGACCTGGGCAGGTGTCATTCACCCTTGACAGTCTCACTCTTCCTACGAAAGTCTTAATACTTGCCTTAAATTGCACAAAGGATAGTGGCGCAAGTCATTGAAACATGCATCACCCACTTGGTGTTCCGTTCTGCATCCTAAAAGTGCTCCATGGGAAATCTAAATTCTCATTAAGGAGAAAGAAGAGAGGTCCTACTCTCCACGTGCTGGCCTGTTGGAGAGAACAGAGGACAAGTACCATGTTGTTATGGTACTTATAACCTTTGAAGAGATTTTGCTTTTATTATATCATGGGAAGCTAAAGTTGACAGAGAGTGAGCAAAGTGATTGAAAAAATACGTTTTTGAGCTAGTTTCCTTTCGTCCCAAGTTTTGAAGTTTTGATCCAGGGGAAGAATGACCGGTCATCTTTACTGGGTCCATTTTTTAATATTAGTGGAGCAAAATAAAACAAGACTCAAATACTCCTCTAACACCGTGTGGGAGGTGGGAGCGGCAGAATTATTATGGACAAGGGCAAAAGAGAATCATTCCCAGATAGCGTGTCCTCCCTCACTTCTCTCCATTAAACAACAAATGGCTCAATGCTTTTTGCTCCTGCTTTTGGTTAATTTTGCATATAGATCTCGATAGAAACAACACCTTTTTTTATAGGGCACAAAGTGTGTTCCCTCACGTGAGAACTCAGCTACGGCACAGGAACACAGGAATGGTCTTCTCGTGAGAACCTCTATGGCTGAATTCATCTCCAGTAATGGGCTGATCTACTGCTCAGTGGAAGCCTCTTTTTCCCAACCACCCATCCATGTGGGCTGCAGTAGACAAGTGAGGATCAAATTCATGAAATGTACATATAGAGCAGTTCCTTTTTCAAGCTCAAGTAACCTCCGAGCTCATTTGCAAGAATTATTCTGGGGATACGTGGTGCCTGTATCATTATCTCAGTCACTTTTTTGTGGCTGGGAAAGTGATGCCTTATAAACCCCAAGAAGCTGACACCTGTGATTGTTGTCCCAAGCAGAAATTTCCCAAAATGAGGGCAAAATTCTATGTGGAAGAAAACGTAAAAGTAAATATGGCCTTTTCATTTTCAAAAGTGCACACTTGCTATAAAATAGACATACATTATTCATGAAATTACAATAAAAATCAGACTAGAACCACCATATATGAGAGGTTAAAGCTATGATTTCCTATACGAGCTAGAACAACTGAAGATATCATGAAGCTTTGCTCCTTACACATCCAGTTTTATGGAGGTTTTCACCTTTTGATTACATTGATTCAAACTGATTTCTGTCTTGGGCTCCTAAGTGACTCGTGTGAAATAAATTGCTGGCTCTGGTGCAGTCTCGGGTGGAGATGACCACAGCTCATGGCCCGTGTTGGTGGGAGCTCAGAGAGGGCATCCATTGCTGCCAGGTAGGAGCACACTTATTCCCTGTGCTGTTCTGCAGTCCAGGGACCTGCTCCATGTGTGGCCCCATGGGCAGTCCTTTGTGCATTTGGTTAGAGGTGGTCGGTAGGGTTGCGGGAGGGATGGACTGAACATACACATATTTTCACTATGATTTTCAGAGGTAGTTAGACCATGGCAAAAAGTCAAGTGAACCAACAATAATATACAGAGGCTGGTGTTCTGTCATGAATATATGAGAATGCTACCTCTTCAGAAGCTGGGACTTAGGATTGAGGCAGTGAATTAAAGGAAAGAAGAGGAGAAAGTGAAATGAGAAAGCGTGAAGACCAAACTGTACATACTCCATTTCATTTTCTTTTGCAGCGTACTCCTTCCAATACATAAGGGAAAATATTTGACTGATTTCTCTGCTCTCTACCCCGCTCCAAGTTCATTGTCTGCAGCTGTGTGTCTGTGTATGTACTTGCATTTGAATGTTGTGATATTAACACCTATGAAAGCTACAGGAACAAAAGAGCTTCAACCAAGGCCAAAGATTCAGAGACATAGTAAATGCCTTAGAATTATGTATAATATTGAAACCATATAAATAAGCGTGTCGCTACGATATTGAAATATACAGAGGTATAGATGAACTTACATATTGCTAGAGGTCATGTAAGTTGATAAAACACTTTGAAAAGTGATTTGACCTTAAGTATCAAAAGCTACCGAAGTAAAAAGTTCATACGTTTTAACCTACTAATCCCACTTGTGGGAACCTAGCCCAAGAAAATGGAACAAAAGAAAGAAAAAGCCATAAGCAAAGAAATGTTCATCACAGCACTATGTGCAATAATGAAATACTGGAAACCATCTAAGTGCCCACCTGTAGAATAGTATAATGAATTATGGTGCAGTCAGTCAGAAGAATATTGTGCAACCTGTTCAAATGATGGTTGTGAAGACTATGTAACAACACTAAAAATCCATACTGTAAAATATGGAGGAAAACCACAAAATCGTATATACACTATAGTTGTAATTGTGCAAAAATGTAAATGTATTAAGCAGAGACAAAAATGGTAATAAGCAACAATAAAATAGCTATGTAGAAGATATGATAGTATTTTGTACGGTTTATGGCTTCAAATGTACTTTTTAACAATAATGGGGGAAAGTATGAGCTTATGCTTAATCATCAAGAAAATGGATATATATATATATATATATATATATATATATATATAAAATAAGGCAAGGCATAGAGAAGCGTATGTGTGTGTGTGTGTGTGTGTGTGTGCACATGCTCATTTTTCAGTTGTCTCGGGGAGATGGTATTTTTAAATCTTAAATTCCAAATTGTGGTTGAAAAATAAAGATTTTGAGCATGAGAACTATGACAGAGACATTTCATGAGCATTAAATTCAAGCTAAATTACAAGGAGATAAGTTTGATTTTATTTCACAGTGGCAACCTGTTTCAATTTTATGCCCTTAGTCACAGAACTAATCTTTCAAAAGTTGTAGGTGAAATTACTTTAAAATTTGTCACACTTCAAATGACAGTTTTGGAACTCTAAAGAACATAAATATTTTTACTTTATCATATAATTGCCTCTAACTACTAGTTAATTTAACTATATGACTATAAAATTGTTTTCTAAAGTGATGATGTCCCAGTGGGGTTGCATAAAACACCTTTTGCCCACACCCACGCCAGCACTCTTAGGCTTTTCGCTGGCATATTACAGCCCTGTTAATAGCTCACACTTCCTGCCTGCAAGAGACATTTTAAAGCTGCTGATGTATTGTACCAGCGAATATTGGACTTGAAAGAGAGAACACCAGGGGTGTAAAAAGACTTTTAAATCATTATGAGAAATTAAGTTGAAGTTGTGTTTGGGGTGCATACCCAGGCTTTATTCAGCTGTGTGTGAGGACCAAGCATTTTGTCTATGTTATTCCCATCTTAAGAAGGGCATTTCAGTGTTGTTTGCTAAGAAAGCAAAAGAATAGTAAAATGTTTATAAACAATTAGATTGTATCTGAGGGGCTTTCCAAAGCTCTGGTATAAAAAGTGGGTTAAATATAAAGATGTTATTAGAGAAATACAAGGTCTAGGAGAAAACTATCTCAGGGGCAATGCATTCCAGGTGCATTGTGCTCTTCGCACCATGTTAGGAGGGAGGGTGACAAATGGGTGTAACCAGAGGAGAAAGACAGCATGCAACCGGATGCAGAGCAGCAGGAGACAGGAAACAAACTTCTATTTAAGTGCAAACTGTGTGCCAGGGAGGCTATGTGTGTTCTCTTTTAGCTCCCTGACCACCCCATGAGGTAGCTATAAATGTCACTACGTCATTCATGAGAAACTGGACAAAATGAGGGTAGAATTACTTGCCCAAGATCACATCTCACTGCTGCTGGGTGGTGGAAGCAGGATTTGCACTCAAGTATTCCAGATCAAGAGCATGTATTCATAATCGTTATTCTCTCCAGCTTCCCCACTTAGTCATGAGAAGAGAGTCAGAAGACCACAAACACTCAGCCTGGAGAAGAGCACGAACAAGGTGTGAAGGCAAGTTAGATGTGGAAATGAGGCAGGTTGGTCAGTGGAGGGCTATAGAGCACAGGGTTAGCACAGTGGGAAGCAACATGTTCTTCGGAGAGGAAAGGGTGTAGCAGTGGAAGAAAACATACTTTGTCACTGGACACATCTGCCTAGGGTTGTTCGTGGGCTACTTAGACAGGAAATATTAATATATTGATGATTTCAGCATTCGGTTCTCTTTTAATGCCCAAGAAAGCAGCTTCATGTTTTCACCCTTTTGTCATCCTGCTCATTTTTCGCAAGACATGTGGCTGCAAAGCCCAACCCAAAGTGACACTGATAATGAATGGTGGCATTACACGAAAGGTGCGCAGACCCAAGGTCCTCCATTGTAAGTCGCTGCTGTAGGTAACGTTTTTGATAGTCTCAGGTGAAGATTTTGTGTTGGTCATGGAGCTTCTGTGTATTTTCTCTAATAAGCCATCAGTAGGGAAGTGCTGAAGCAAGGAGGTGTGTGTTCTCAGGGGGATTATGGTGAGCCTGGGATGAAACCATGCTCAGCAGGGCTCAATCCTCGATAAATGATTCATAATTATATGTGAACACAAGATTTGAGCTGCACATTATTTTCAGTCTCATTTAAAATAGCTGCATCTCATAAAAAGGCAGTGTTTTCTGGACAAGAATTAAGGCTTCCAAGCAGGCTCATTTTAAGGACTAAATCCCTATTGTACATTCAGAGAATGGGTACATCAGCCTTTTACTTCCAACAAGGAAAGCAGACTGAACCCACTTCCCAAGGACATTGACCTGGTTTTAATGTATAGCACTGGTTTATGTCGTCCAAGAGATAGGGAAGTTTTGTTTTCAGAACCCAGATTTTACCTGTCAAGGAGTCCTAACACTGCTCTCCCCCAACCACCTCTGTGCTAGCCTCTCTTACCTTACAGTCACATTCCATCTTCTCACAACTGCTTTCTGTTGTAAACACTCAACTCCCAAGTCCTAAAGAACTTGTTCTTTCAAGGTAAACTGATAAACTAATTTAATCTAACATGTTAATGGCATATACCAATATAAAACACTACGCCTTACATGTAATACATTTGCGTTTAAATACCTTTCATTGTTCTAACCTGAAATAAAGTGAATAATATGAACTAAGTGATCAATCTGAAGATGGTAATGTATTAATGTAATCTTTGGTTCATGAAGGGTAGGGACAAGATGGGGGTATATTTTAGTCTGGGGATCCTAAAAAATTATTGATCATCAGAAGCACCTGGAAGGCTTGTTAAAACACAGCTTTCGGGGCCCACCCCCAGAGTCTGAGGGTCTGGAGTACCTGAATTTCTAACAAGTTCCCAAAGTTGCTACTCAGAGATCACACTTTGACAGCCACTAGTTTAGGCCTTTCTGTACCTTTGATCATTGTCAAATCATATGATGTAATTGGTAATGACTGAAATTTGAACCAAATTCTATAAAGGAAGGCAATATATAGATGCTTTCACAGTACTCAGTGTAAATTATTTAGAAATGATCTACAAAATTGTGCTTATCAGGCTCTCAGGCCCACAGACCACAGAAGGGCTTCTAGTGGAGGGGCTGGAAGGATGCCCGGGACCCCTCAGCATCCATGTGTTGAGATGACCCTCATCAGCGCTCCCCTCCAGTTACACAGTTGATTGCAGATTGACTGTACTTTGTGACAACAGAAATAAAGACCTTGCTAGAAGCCAGAATTCCAGCAGAAATAGAAATGCCACATTTATGCTTCCTAACGGTGTTGGCACACACCTTACATGTTTTATTTTTAATTGGCATTCACTGTTATACTTTTTAAAATTATTTATTGAACAAACAGCACCAAAACAGCTTTAATAGGAACCAAATGGAAGAAAAAAAGCATCCCACAATCTCACCACACCAACAGATTATTGCTTCCATTTTTGTACTCCCTTCCAATAATTTTTCATATGCACTCAATTTTTCCCGTTGTAATCATAGCATGGGTAAGATTTTATTCTCTGCTTTTTCTACTTAACATTATAAGTGTGCATAATGAATAGACAAAGATTATCACATGAAATAGACCAAGAAATGAATTTTTGTGAGAACACTTCCTTATCAAAAATGTCAAATTTGTAGATAGGTATTGCTCGCCCATTATGCATAAGGCATTGTGCCTGGCATTGTGCAAATAATAACAATAGAAAAAGGTTTCTTGGCTTTCTTCATATTTTTTATTTTTGTTATTGTCTGTAGTCTGTGTTAGAGAAGTATGTACCCTGGGTGGCTCCCCAAAGGTATTTTGCGCAGACAGACCTAAATGAGAAAAATTATACAAAGTCCCTTTTCCCTGATTGCCTTTCCCTGCTGTGGAGCCCCGTTCCTCAAAAAGAGAACCTTGGGGCTACACCAGAGCTAGGGCTCTGTAATTCTTTACCCTGGGATTAGGAAAAGGAAGATGGAGAACAATAACTAGGGGTGATGTCTTTGGGGTCCTCAAAGTCAGAATCAAGAATGAAATATGAAAACAAGGTGTCAGTGCTAAAGCAATCAGGTGTTCAAAACCCCTCTTTACCCCTTACCGGCTATGTGACCCTGAGCATGTCCGTTAATCTCTCGAAGTCTTGTGAACATGACCTCTAAAATGCATGTAATAATGCCTACCTTAAAAGATTTGTCATGATTAAACGAGACAATGTAAGGCATACAGCAGAGAGCCTGGCACAAAATACATTCTTAATAAGTGAAAGCAGTTATCTCTTCTTATAGTCTTCTAGAAATAATAGGAGGAGTCAGGATGGTGCAGAGGAGCAGAATGAGTACAGGGGGAGAGAGCCTAGGAAAAATTCGACAGCAGCTTATTATAAGATGTAAATGTGGGTTGTTTTAAAAGAACAGGTGGAAAGTATCTATCTGTGGGGTGCCTGTCATACTCTATTAGTACCCTTTCCCTTTCCCAAAGCACCCTCACCCCATTCAAATGAAAGCATAGATTTGACAGTTGTCTACCTAACTTAATTTGAAGAACCTGCAATTGTGATTTTACTGTTTCTTTAATTTGGGCTTAACATGCTCTTAAACACCAGCAGCCTGGCAAACACAATGTACTACTGTTAGGTCTGAACCAGATATGTAGATAAGCTTTTGCTCAAAGTTGATGTCTTGGGTGCTGCCTTTATTAAGTACAGCTAGGATATGGCCTGCATTAGCTCGCTAATGCCCGGCCACCTGCCAAGTGCAGTGAAATCAGCCCAAATTCCAATCTTTATAACAGATGACCCAAGGACTACTAGTGCCCTCATCAAGCAGAACTGATATTGTCATTAAAGTTTAGTAGCTGCATACTTCACAGAAAGCAGGGTCTATTTGCTCTCTTTTTTGGTTAGGGAAATCACATCAGGTTTATATTTTCTTGTTAGTTTTGAATTTACTTCCTTGTTAAGAGCCAGTCAATACATTGGGGTCTATTAACATCTTTTCATCAAAGGAAAAGCCTTGGTTGTTAGACCTGGTAAGTCTGCTGTTAGAGTGGCCCGTTAATTTGTTACTCTACCGTGAGTGCAAGGTCAGCTGTACTATTAGTGGTGAAAAGATTTGAATAGAAATTAATTGACATGAAGAGAAGCGCTAAATGAAACTTGGAATTCTGATGAAGCCAGTAGTTGTTTGGGACTTGTGCAAAGCCAGTTTCACTCTGCATCTCTGAGGGAAGAATGGGCAAAAGTATTGGAAACAATCTCATCAGCCATTCAGGGACCCCTGCTCCTAATTCAGTGGACCAAGTCATTTCACCTCACTAGACCTCAGATCCCATCTGGAAAGGAACTATCCTAGATCATCTGTAAGATTCTTCCCAGCTCTGACCCCCTCTGACTTCACAGGGTACACGTTCTATATTAAACCAATATATTCTATAACTTGAGTGTAATTTATAAACCCAAGGTTGAGCCTCATTTATTCGTGTAGTCATTCATTTATTCACTCATTTAGTATACAAGTGCCAAGTCGACTGTATAGCAAAGACATTCTACCAATGAGGTTGCAGAGAGAAATCCTTGTCCGAAGGTGACGTTCGCATCTAACAGGAAAAGACGTGCACATAAGCTATGGTGCAGGACAGAAAGTGATAAACGCCACAGACAAAGTACAGGACACACTGCAAGTTCAGGGTGGAGGAATCAGGAAGGGCTCATGAAGGAGGTATTTTATCTAGACTTTGACAAGTAGGGCGATTAAGCATGCCGAGACTTGCATGTGAAGAAGAGTGTAAAACATCTTTTCATGATTCCAACTTTTCTAAAAGTATAGGACATGATCACCAATCAGGCAACTTTTCACTTGACTATATTCGGTTCAACCTACTAACTCTAAATTGTGCACTAGTTATATCTAGGATTTCAGTAACATCTACAAGACATACAAAATAATAATAGCTTTGCTTCTGCCTTCAATAAATGTGATGTCCCTGGGGAGATAAGAAAGAATGATGCATAAAAAGAATAGTTAGGAGAAGGACGTATGATAAAATCTGTGTAATTTCCAAAAATAATGGCAAAAATAGAAGTCAAAGCATTCAAAGAAGAGGGAAATTGGAGTGGGTTGAGGTAATTAGCAACAACTTTATAAAGGAGGATGATCTTGAACAGAGTGTTAGAGCAGCAACTTGTTTGAAAAGAGGGAGATAATACATTCCAGAGAGCACTAATAGATGAGAAAACTCAGGGGTGCTTAAATAAGCTTGTTCTTTTCTGGAGACAGCGGAAGAGGTTGCAAATGAAGGTCCTGTCCATTTTGTTTGGTTCAGCCATCTCCAGAATCAGTGTAGTCCACCTCCCAAGCTGCTAGGATAAAAGGCATTTTGGGAAAACATCATTGTAAGAATACAGCAAAGAGTCAGTGTACAATGCTGAGAAGACTGCTAACACAAACAAACTCCTGAAATAAGAGATTCTATTTAAGCATGACAGAATGGGGAAGTAAACAAACTCTCTCCTGAAAAGCCAACTATAAAACTGGACAGAAGAAACAACCATTCTGTGCCATTGAAATCAACCAAAGGCATACAACAAATTAAGAAGCATTTATTCTTGAAAATACTGGTCTTCTGCTAAGAACAGTATAAATCTGCAGTGCTGTTGTCAGTGGCTTCTCCCATTTCTCTCTCTCTCTCTCTCTCTCTCTCTCTCTCTCTCTCTCTCTCTCTCTCAACTTTATTAGTTCATCCAAACCAGCAAACTTGCTACCCATGCTGGAGAATGCTCACCTGTACTGGAGCTTTGGAAGTTAAAGTGGTCAGCTTAGTAGCAGGCAAATAGGGAGATTCAGGGCCTATGATAGCTTGAGGTTGCTGTCCTATTTGGGGCAGTCAATGGCCTGGACTATCAGAAAAGCTACAGGTTTAACAGGAGTTCTGGGACATAAAATAGGCCTGGGAATTTATAACCATTCCCTATATCCTGAATTGATCAGACAGTATGCAGATGTACAGGAAAAACTGGGACAGGCTCAAGCCATCCAAACATACCTGGCCAATGGAGCATGCACACATCCTCAGAGAAAATAGAAGAGATTCTATAGAGAATGACATGCATAGCAGGAAGATTCTGGAAGGAAGCAAAAACCAGGAAAAATTTGGAAATGGTTTGAAACTTCGATGAACTCCCCAGCCTACACCCAGATCCATTATCTGAGAACAGAAGTCTTACTGGCTCACAGTGTTTGAGCATAACTTCTGACCAATCTTTGCCTAGACACTAAGTTATGCAGACACGTAGGAAGTTGGCTTAAAAATAAAAACAAAACAAATGAAAACACTGAGTAGAGACATCAGCAGCTGTAACTTGCAAGGAGACAGAGTTCAAAGACTTTAATCCATGCAAATCAGTAAAACAGATGAATAAAATAACAATAAAAACATTCCTCAGGGGAGAAAAGTCAGAATTCAGGTTTACTATAATCATTATCTAAAATATATTCAAATTGTTTTCAAAACATCTTAAAAAAAGGAAATATGATCAATATCGGGAGCATATTGATCATATCCTCCCAATATGACAGCAGTTAGTAAAAACTGTTCCTGATTATCCACAGATGTTGGATTTGACAAAGACTTCAAAACAGATTTTATTAATAAATTCAATTAAGTAAAGGAATCTGTGTTTAAACGACAAAAGGAAAGCATGGCGACAATGACTCAAAAGTAGGGAATCTCACCAGAAAGACAGCAATTATAAAAAAGGGACCTAAGGGAATTCTAGAGTTGAAACTCATGATATCTGAAATAAAAAAAAATGTCACTAGAGGGCTCAAGAGCGGATTTCAGATGGAAGCAGGAAAATAAAAGTGTGAAATCTAAGATAAATCAATAGAGATCACCGAATCTGCAGAACAGAAAGAAAAAGACTGAAGAAAAATGAACAAGGCCTCAGAGATGTGTGGAACACAAAGCATACCATCATCCACATCACTGGTGTTCCAGAGGAGAGGAGACAGTGAATTATGTTTTCCCCAAAAGATGATGAAGTTCTAACTCCCAGTGAGTGTGACCTTTTTTGGAACTAGGGAATTTGAAGATGAACAAATTAAGGTGAGATCATTGGGGGCTCCCTAGTACACTATGACTAGGGTCCTTACAAAAGGGGAAATTTCAACATAGAGAAAGACATGCGTAGCAGGAAGACAAGGGGATGACACAGGGAAGGCAAGAAATGCCCCAGGTTACCGGAAGCTAGGAAACAGGCATGGAACACAGTTTCCTTCACATCCCTAAGAAAGAACCAACCTTGCCAAGGTCTTGACTTAGATTTCTAGCCTCCAGAACTGAGAGACAATACATTTCTATTGTTTAAGCCACCCAGGTGACAGCATGTTATTACGTAGCCCAGGAAACTAATACAGAGCAGGAAAAAAAAAAAAAAAAAAAAACAGCAAACTTGAATAGTTTAAATGTTTTTCCTAAATTTAAATTTAAAAATATCAATCTACAGGTCCAAGGAGCTCAATTAATCTCATTTAGAAAAAACCCAAGGATATCTACATGTAGACACATTATAGGCTATTTGTAGTGTAAGGAAAAGAGAAAATTTTCAAAGCAGCAAGAGAAAAATGACTCATTACAAACAGGGGAATGACTAACAGCTAATTATCATGAGAAACAATTGAATCCAGATATCAGTGGAATGACACCTTCAACTGAAAGAAAAATAAAACAATCTAGCCAACTATATATTGTGTCTCCAGAAAAAAAACATTCTTCAAAAATGAAGGTGAAATAAACAAATTTCTAGATAAAGACTAAAAGAATTTGTTGCTAAAAGACATTCCTTACAATAAACACTAAAGGATGTCATATAGGCTGAAAGGAAATGACACCAGAGACTAACAAAAATCCAAAGACCTGAGGACTACAGAAGGTTTTAAATGTGAGGAAATATAAAATATTATATAAATGTATTTTTTTTTATTTCTCCTTCATTTGTAAAATAGGTAAGATTGTAAAAGCAATAATTAAAACACAGTGTTGCTGAATTTATAACATACCATAGGTAGGTATGTTGTGTAGGACAAAATAGCACAAAATAGGGGAAGACATATTAAAGTTTCTATATTTTACCAGAACTAAGTATTTTTCTGGAGCATATTGTAATAAGTTAAGATGCAAATTATAATCCCTGGAACAACCATGAAGAACAGTAAGAAAATAACTATATATATAATTATATAAGTATATATTATATATAATATATACTATATATTATATAATATCAACACAGCAATTTAAAATATATATATACACACACATATATATATATATATATATATATACATATATATATATGCGATGTCAGAGGGGTAGTAGTTTGGGGGAGGGAGGTTATCACTTTGTGAGGGTAGGGATATAAATGATAAATGTCTAACTATTACATTGTTTTGTACACCTGAAACTATACATATATATATGCAGAGCAATTAAATAATAAAACAAAATATTTAGTTAGCATAAAGGAAGAAAGTAAAGAAAGAATAGAGGAACAAAAATGACATCAGACAAATAGAAAAAAATAGCAAAATGACAAATGTAAATGCCACCATATTATTAATTACAATAATTCTGAATAGACTAAACACCTCGCTCAAAAGGCAGAGGTGATCAGACTTGATAAAAAAAAAATGCAAAGACACACTTTAGATTCAAAGACAAATAGGTTGAGAGTAAAAAATGGAAAAAGATACACCATGCAAACAGTAACCATAACAGAGATGGAGTAGCTATTTTAATAGCAGATGAAATAGACTCTAAGAGAAGAAATATTTACTAGAGAGAAAGAGGACATACATAGGTGCAAAATTCCTTAACAAAATTAATTGACTTCTGCAAAATATCAAAAAGATTTAAAATCATGACCAAGTTAAATTTATCCCAGGAAGGTATGTTTAGTTAGCATCCAAAAATAAATTAATATACTAAAAGATAAAAGCCACATGATAATTTCAATAGACACAGAAAAGGCATTGAAAAATCCAATACTCAATGACAATAAAAACTCTAAACAAACTAGGAATAGAAGAAAACTTAGTCAATATGATAAAGGACAAAAACCTTATGACTTCACTGATATTTGGGATATAAACTGAAAGCAACAAAGAAACAAGACAAACAAATAAATAAGCAAAAACTCATAGACACAGACAATAGTTTAGAGGTTACCAGAGGGTAAGGGGGGCGGGGGAATAGTAGAAGAAGGTAAAGGGGGTCAAATATATGGTGATGGGAGGAGAACTGACTCTGGGTGGTGAACACGCAATGTGACATATAGATGATGTATTATAGAATTGTACACTTGAAATCTATGTAATTTTATTAACCATTGTCACCCCAATACATTTTAATCATAAAAAACCCTATGGAACATTATCCTTAATTTTGAAAGACTGAATGTTTCCCCCTAAAATCAGGAACAAGGCAAGGGTGATCCTTCGTGCTGCTTCCATTGAACGTTGTACTCGAAGCTCTACCCTGTGAAATTATTCAATAACAGTAACAAAAATAAAAGCTTCTAGAATGAATAAACAAGTGTGACAAGATCACAGGATAGAAAATCAATCTATAAAAATCAATTTTGTCTATATACCGGCAAAGATAAAACTGAAGATGAAATTAATGAAAAAAACTTTCTTTCACAATAGAATCAAAAATAAACTAAATTAAGAATAAATGTAACAAGAAGTACAAGGTTTATGTGGTAAAAACTACATGAAATTGCTGAGAAATTTAAAGATGTAAATGGGGAAATATTTTATTTCTATGGATTTGAAGATTCAATATTTTTATGATACCAATTCTCAACAAATTGATTTATAGATTCAATGTAATTTCTATTAAAATCCTAGAAAGATTTTGTCACCTGGGCTTCTGACCAACCAGCAATAGACCAGAGGATCCAACAACCTCTTCTTCAAGTTCAATTAATAGGCTAGAGTGGCTCACAGAGCCCAGAGAACCATTTTATTCACTTTTACTGGTTTATTACAAAAAGATATAATAAAGAATACAGATGAATAGGGCAAGGTATGTAGGAAGAAACGTGGAGCTTCCATACCCTCACTAGGCACGACACTTTCCCAGCACCTTCAGGTGTTCACCAGCTTGGAATCTCTCCCAACCCCATACTTTTGGGATTTTAGGGAAGCTTCATCACGTAGGCATGATTGATCATTAGCCCTATTTTCAGCTTTCCTCCTCCCTCAAGGGAATGCGGAGTAGAGCTAAAAATACCAAGCTTATAATCATGACTTGGTCTTTCTGGTTACATCCTTCATCCAGAAGCCCAATCCAGAGTTGCCTTGTTAGAACAAAAGACACTTCTATCACCCAGGCAATTACAAAGTTTTCAGGAGTGCTATGTGAGTAAGCGCTGGCAGAGACCTAGATATATTTCCCATTATCTCACAATTCTCTCCTTTGTGTTAACATTAAGTCTTCATGTGCCTTATCTCTTCCTTTATCTCTTCTTCTAGAGGGCATTATGAGAGCAAGAAATAATCCTCTCTTATTTTTGTATTCATAGTAGGTTCTAGTATTATACTGGCTTCACTAATATTTATGGAATTAATAAAAATATCATATTTACCATCATAAAGATCCATCCATTCCCAGAAAGACTCTGGCAGTAGGTAAGGAACTGCCCTCAAACATTCCTTCACCCTCCCTGGCAATGACAAGAGTTGGCAGGTAGAAGCCTGTCCTTTTTTGTGAGTATAATTTGCAATCAGCATCTACTATGTCATACATCTTTTGAGTGGTTCTGACCACCATCTTAATTATGAGCTCACAGAAGAATGACGCTAGCTCTTATGGCATCTTCAAACCATCTTTTTTGTGCTCATTTGTGAGCCCTGGCATTCATTCATTCGTAGGCCTTTAGTCTGTGTACCATGTACATACTGCTGTGCAAGGCCTCCTGGAATATATTAAAAATACAAAACACAAGTGTCAGCCTGCCTGTATAAGCTTATCGTCCATCTTATTGAGAGAATGGACACCTTCCCTGGAGGCACGAATGAGAAGAGAGGGTGGTGTTGAGGGCTTTGGTTTCCACTCCCATTTCTGGCACGGAACTGTGGGAACTTAGGCAATTACTTGAACTCTAAGCCTCTGTTTCTTCATCTGTGATATGATAATACAGGATATTAATGTAGATCCCCAATCCCTTATCTGCAATTTTAAATTCCAGAAATCTCTCAAAACAGAGCCCTGTTTTTATGTATATATAATTCATTTGATGTCAAAACCTGACCTGATCTGAACTTGGTTGGCTGCAAAACCTTACTTGAACTTACCACAGGCTATTTATAGTCTTCATTTAATCCTATTTAATGAGAATATTCATACTTTTGGCTGAAGAACTACAAATGTGTTTGATTACAGGATGCTATCCCAGATGCTGTTGGGAATGTTTTATAATTTATGATACATGTACTGTGTTGCCTTTCTAAAATCGGAACAATCCTGAATCTAGGAGACATCTACCCACAACTATTTTAGATAAAGTTCTGGGGTCCTACCCCTACTTCTTAGGGTTTTTTGGAGGGAGAAATTAAGTAAATTAACAAATGTGTAATGTATTATGCATTGATCTCTTACTTTCCCCCTTTCCTATCTCCATCATTGTATAATTTCAGAAAAGTACCATTGGGAATGCAAAATATATTTTATTCAGTGTAAAGCAGGAAGTCAGCAAAATGTGTCTTCTTCATTCCCTCCACTTCCCTTTAGACCCTCTCTCCATTCATTTTTGGTGTTTCTCTTTTAGATATCAACCTGTCACTACACATACGTTTTTTTTCTTAGTTTTCAAGTGAATTTTAAAAGTTTAAATGTTTTTTTAAATATCTCAAAATCCCAAAGAAATACTCTCATAGTGTAATAAAAGAAGCAGCTCATCACACCAGGGCTTCAGGCCATCACAGTCACTTCCTTTACACGTGACCTTGGGTTGGTCACATAATCTCTCATGTTTCAATGACCTCATGATCAAAATTGAGATAATGTCTGACACCTGACAAAGACTGATGACTGGATGAGGTGATCTCTTGAGGACACTTCCAGCAATAAAATATGTGAGCTTTGGGTCCACAAGAGACAGAGGACATTCCCAAAGTCTTTGAATTACAGTGTTTGGGCCTCCACCTGCTCCACCAACCTCATAATGGGTCCAACTCGGGCCACACTGAGTAAGGGAGATATCCCTTCTTGGCAACAGTAATGAATGGAAAGGGGATAAGTCAGGTGATGGGGAAGAGGAAGAGACAATGAAGAGAGAAGGCTGGAGTGTGGTCACTTGAACTAAGTGTGCTTTGAACCAGCCTATATAGTATTGAATGGCAAAATGTGCGTGAATCAAAGATTCGGAGCCCAAGACATGTTCCCACATCTGCAGGGACAAAGTATGTCCCTGGGGTTTTCTGAGTTGAAGTAAAGCACAAGGGTATTCCTGAGAGCTTCTCAGGCAGGTCATTTTGTTCTAATGCTAAGCGGGAGCCTGTTTGAGATCAGAAGCACCTGGCTCAGTTCTGGACTGTACTATTTAAAACTGTGACTGTGAACAAGTCACGTAACTTCCTCGAACCTGAGTCCCACATCTGGAAAGTGGTGGTAATGAATACCTCTCCCAGGGTCATTATGAAAATCCAATGAGCTAATACATGGGAAATACTTCCTGCAGTGCCTGTCACATGACCGTGTCCAGTAAAGCCTAGTGGTGATTTCTTACCAAAATCTGAGTTTTGAAAAAAGATGGAAGGTATTTGTTTGTCTGAGGAGAAAACAAAATGCTGTTACAGTGAATGGCCCTTATCTTTTCCTCTTTTGGACAAGGTGTGAAAATGTCAGCTTCCCTTTGCTCTCTATTATGAGATCATTATTGGAAGCTGAAACTTGCAGTTTGGAATTATCCTGCCACCGGGGTTTATACTGGCTGTGGAGTGGCATGGAAGGAATTACTAAGAAAAAGACAATCAATGGAGAAATCTACAAACATTGTAAACAGGTGCTGCATAGAAGAGGGAACGCATGTGGCCAATAATCATATGGAAAAATGCTCAACTTCGCTAATGAGAGAAATGCTAATTAAAGCAATAACATGATATCATTTAATCCCTATAGATTTTTAAAATTTCAAAACAGGCCAATTCCAATTTTGAGGACAACATATGTATATAAAAACTTTCACAGACTGCTGGTAGAAATGTAACTTGGAGACAAAGGTGGCAATATCTAATAAAACTGATTATGCTCATACCCTGTAGACTAGCATTGTCTCCTCTGGAAAAACTATTTCACTTATGACTATGTTCCCTTTGATTGTAGCACAGAACAGTCAAAAACCACCTGAATGCCCATTCATAGGAGAAAGGATAAGTTGTAGCATAATTAAATGATGCAGTAATATTACGTAGCAGGAAAAATAATTTCATGTTGAGTGGCAATGCACGTTGGACATGACGTGTGATATCTCTATAAATTAAAGTTCAAAACAATTCTTTTTTTAATTAAAGTTTACTGGGGTAACAATTGTTAGTAAAGTTACATAGATTTCAGGTGTACAATTCTGTATTACATCATCTATAAATCCCATTGTGTGTTCACCACCCAGAGTCAATTCTCCTTCCATCACCATATATTTGATTCCCCCTTACCCTCATCTCCGTCCCCCCACCCCCTTACCCTCTGGTAACCACTAACCTATTGTCTGTGTCCATGAGTTTTTCTTTCTCATTTGTTTGTCTTGTTCTTTTGTTGTTTTCGGTTTATATACCACATATCAGTGATATCATATGGTTCTCTGCTTTTTCTGTCTGACTTATTTCACTTAGCATTATAATCTCAAGATCCATCCATGTTGTGACAAATGGTCCTATTTCATCTTTTCTTACCGCCGAATAGTATTCCATTGTGTATATATACCACAACTTCTTTATCCATTTATCTATCGAAGGACATTTTGGTTATTTCCATGTCTTGGCCACTATAAATAAAGCTTCAATGAACATTGGACCACACTTGTTTTTATGGAGAAATGTTTTCAGATTTTTGGGTAGATACCCAGGAGAGGGATTGCTGGGTCATATGGTAACTCTATTCGTACTTTTTTGAGGAACCTCCACACTGCCTTCCATAGCGGCTGCACCAATCTGCATTCCCACCAACAGTGTATGAGGGTTCCTTTTTCTCCACAGCCTTTCCAACACTTGTTACTATATGTCTTGTTAATGATAGCTGTTCTAACTGTGGTGAGGTGATACCTCATTGTGGTTTTTTATTTGCATTTCTCTGATGATTAGTGATGGTGAGCATTTTTTCATATGTCTGTTTGCCATTTGTATATCCTCTTTGGAGAAATGTCTCTTCAGACCCTCTGCCCATTTTTCAATTGGGTTGTTGGTATTTTTGTTGTTGAGTTGTATGAGGTCCTTGTATATTTTGGATATTAGCCCCTTATCGGAGGCCCTGTTTGCAAAAATCCTCCCCAAAACAATTCTTAGTCATTTATAAATGAAACAAGAATCTGGCCCACATTGCATTAATTATATCGGTTCCTCTGAGGGGGGAAAAAAGAATGAGATTCAGCAGGAAAATGTAGGGGAATTTTCTATCTGTAATTTTATATTTCTTTAACAATTGCATCTCAAGTAAATATGACAAAATAGTCATACTTACTCATTTCAGATGATAAGAACATAAGGATTTGTTATGTGTCCTCAAGTGCTCTATTTGAATTTTGCTTTGTTTTCCCAAATTAAAAAATATCAACAAAAATAGGCAGCGAACTTATTGGTACTGTGTTTAGAGCAAGTTGCTTCCTCTTAAAAATTAGGATAGCGACTTAATGCACTTCAGGTTATTTCAGAGATTAAGTTAGACGACATACATAAAAGTGCTTTTAAAACTATGGAGCAATATGTTATTCTCATTATTAATGTTGTTATTATCACCACTGTCAATTCTTCACTCCTGGGCACTAAGTAGAACAGTGGTTTTCAAACTGCTGCCTGGAGCTCCAGAGGTTGTCATGGGACCCCAAGGTCTCTCTGAAGCCTCTTCAGCACTGTCTGGGGAAACAAGGAGACAGGATTTCAGGCCTTGTGACATATCTCAATTTGAAAAGCTTTAATTTTTGTCTGTTTTCATTTTGGGCTTCCAAATAAGATTTCCTTAAAAAAAAAAAAAGTATATAGCTCTGTAATAACTATACATTTTCAACCATCACATGAAGTTGTAAGAAAGGTCACTTTTTTTTTAGTCAGATTAAATCTGATTCTGATTCTGCATCTCCATTCCACCTGGCTGATGAGAAATTCGGTGTTTCTTGTTAGTGGCTCTGCCTTTCGGCCCTGCCCTCTAGCTCCTAGGAGCATGCGAGGTTCTAGACATCTATGCAAAGCAGAACTTTTCACGAGAACCCTCTGGCCTAAGTGTACCTGATTATTGCTGATGTGCCTCTCGTACAAGCTGATAGGAACCCTGAAGTGGGTCAGTGGATCCTGAATGACCAGGAGCCCAGGACACTTACAGTAGCTGGACACTAGGTGCTTGGATCAAACTACCCAAGGGGACCATGCAGCAATTTTCCTCATTAAACAGACACCACTCCCAGCAGAGGTGCCAAACAGAGGTCCTGGCTATTGGAAGACCCCCAAACATATTCCCCTCCTAACCTTGGAGCTTCACTCCCCCGAAATGAACTATTTGCACTTTTACAGAATACAGAAGCAGGCCACCTTCTTGGAATAGAGGAGGGAAATGCAATGAAAGAAATACACAAACACAAACTCATACACACACACACACACACACACACACACACATTAATACTTTAATAATTATCTTGTGGTGGATGCTTTTGCAAAGGTTTGAAAATGACTGACCCAGCACAACATTTCCCTGTGTTTTCCTTTCTTTTTTTCTTTTTAGTGCAAGGCCATTTTTTTTAACATCAAAAAATTTCAGAGCCCTTTGCTGCCCTACTCATGGCCCGTTGACTGCCCCAGCAGTTACTTGTTGTGTCTCTTGGGTGAGGAAGTGCAGAGACCTGTGTATTCATGAAGCCCTTCTGCTGCATTCCCTGCCCCTTATAGGTGGCTAATGGGGCCATCACTCACCTGGATCAGGCTTTTGATGTCATCTTCAAGTGAAGTGATGTATACAGTTAGGGGCATGTACTAACTGAGTTGAAAGTAGTAGTTCAGCCTTCAAATTAAATTGTGACCCAGTACCAGATTGTACTGCATATAGTGAACTCCACAATGATATAGTTCTTGTAAGTCCTGTAATTGCCTTGTGAACAGTACAATTGTATGGATTTTTTGCCTAATTGATTTTTGCTTTGTTTATATGCAAATATTTAAATATGCCACAATTTGTGAAATGTCATTTTGGTTTTTCTCTATTTTTTAATATATCTTAAGCTAAAAAAGGAAGGAAGGAAGGAAGGAAGGAAGGAAGGAAGGAAGGAAGGAAGGAAGGAAGGAAGGAAGGAAGGAAAGAAGGAAGGAAGGAAGGAAGGAAAGAAGGAAAAAAAGTAAGTTACCAGTTGACTCCTGAGATGCCCCTACATCTCTCGGCATCAGAAAGGATTGGGCCTCTAATTTGATCATTGCCTCCCTTCTCATCCTCTGCCCCCTCAGTGCCTCTCCTCTCTGTGGCCTTAGCCCTGGCCCCATCTGGTCAGTGACATCCTCCCCATGCCTGCCACCACCCCGGCACCAAAGTTGTATTCCATTCGGTTCTAAGTCCAAGAGGCTGTCCCTTGATGCAAGACAAATTGGGGTACTTTGCAGCTCTTCCCAGACTGTGCTATCCCAAATGATTAAGTTGTGGCCAAAAGACACAGCAAGGTCCAACCTAATGCTTTAGCCGGTGGGAAGAGGCCCGGGGAGTTGCAGTGATGGAGTGGCCTGATGCTGTGAGAAAGGCGCAGTATGTTTCAGCCACTCTGAAAAGAGTCGCCGAGGTGCAGACGCTTTTGTGCTCTGCCAAATATACATCTGGGGCTGGGGAGTCTTAGACTCTGTGAACAGATCCAAAAGCTGACATAAATTTTAGGCCCTATACAATCCAAGATGGAACAAAACAATAAACTTCATCCAAATCCCCCCCCCATGCCCACACCCCTCTTGCCTGTCTGCAGGATCTGCCTCAATCTTTATCTCGCACATTCACCATGACTTTTTTTTTTTTAATTGGCAGGGTCCTAAGTTTCTTTCTCGCTCCTCAGCCCACTTATTTGAAATATATTTCAAGCCAATTTTAAGAGCGTAACTATACTCACTCTGTAACTGGAATAGAAAACAATCCCAGAGCCCAAATTGGAAGAAAGCTTTTTGAAAATAAAACAAAGGATATTTTCAGAAGCTAATGTTCCTGGAATTTGTACGAGTGGTCACCACGGCCACTGGTCTTGAGAGTGCCAATTACAGATGTTTTTGCTGTCTGATCAGGGAATTCTTGAGTTCAGAGCACTGCGTTAAGTCAAAGCGTTAGGTCTTTGAATTCAGATTAATGAATTTGATTAACCACTTACAATTACAAAGTGATTTAAAAACATCCCAGCACTGCCACTGATCTTTAATCTGAGTTTAAGAAAGCTAAATATTTGATGCTGAGACCTATTGTGTGGCTGGTACGTTTTCGTGAAAAAGCATTGCAGAAAATAGTCTGTGAAATAGTTTTACATAACAGCTGTGGTTTAAGCATATTTAGAGTTCCATAGACATTGGATAATGTTCACAGGAACCACAAATATTAAAGTTTTATAAGATCATATTTTAGTAAGGAATAGGGAATTGCCCAAATGTTGGTTAAATTACGAAAATATGGGGTCTGAAAACTGGACATTCGAGATTGTACATGTGCGCGCGCACACACATGTATATCCATTAGTCCATCCTTACCTGGAACTAACAAAAAGATGATTTGTTTGTCTAGCAAACAGTCCTGGAAAAACATAGCCTGTTACTTTCTGGTTGGAGCTGAGTTTCCTATGCAATATTTAGTTCGATATGTAGTATTATAGAAACAGAAGCCAAATTACACATTGTCGTAGGCTTAGGACACCACTCTTGCGTTGAGATAAGGTGACAGATTTCAGCTTAAGAAACATCTCCTCGATCATGAGACAGTATATGTTTCTGAAAATAAAGACCATTCAGGTAGCGCAATCATCTCAGGATGAGATGTCATCTCCAGAAAACAACTACATCCGAAATTTTTCTTACAGTGAATCTACGATAGTGACTAGTTTCTTCTAACCAAATATATAGCCAATGAGGGTTGCAGGTCATTTTTTAATTTTTAAAAGACTTTGTAAGCCTCAACTATTTTTAGAAATAAATTATTTGTGTACTACTATCTATCACTTTTTAAACTTATTATTGTGGTATAACATATATGCAGAAAAGTACACAGATACTTTATAATTGTATCATTGTTTTATTAATTAGATTGTGGGCGTTTTGCAATGTAAGGTTTTATTTTAGATGGTAATTTCTGTGTTGAGCACAGAGGCTGTGATACACCTTGGCCCTTCCTTTATGGGCACACCTCTGATGCCATCTTTCTAAAGGATACCTACCGCTCTCTCGCCTGCTTGCCTACATAGCTGGGATCAACTTTCAGAAACAGGCACATCTCTAGTGACACATTAAGAATCAAATCACATGCATTCATGCACTTGGGCATACAAACATGTGCATGCATAGCTGTTTCTTTCAATACAAGAAAAATACAAACACAGAACATGTACTATTGCTTTTCCAGATATTCTTTACATGTTTAGAGCTCTGTACTCATTATTTTTTAATAAGAAAATATTTATTCAAGTAAATAAATCATTCATGTGTTCAATGAATGTTTTCTCAACCTTGGCCAGACACTGTGCTAGGTATGAAGAGAGATGTAAAGTTACATGTGGCAGACTCTGTTCTCGTAGAACTATATTCTAAAGGTTAGTCAAACCAGAGCATTGGAAAAATGATTAAATATTAATATTTAAAAATTTTTGACACTTGAAAAAACATAAAGCTTTGTTTATAAAATCAAATTAATCACTGAATTATTAAATGTTCTACATGCCCAACAGTTCGATAAGTATTGTGTGTGATAAAAAGAAATCAAAAAGTATTTAAGATGGAGAGTACCTTAAACTCAGGAAGAAACAACTAGCACAAAATAGTGGGGACAAGCATAAATCTGTAAGTTAAATCAAAGGAACAAAAAAAATCATTATTATGTTTTAATGTAACAAAAATCAATAGCTGAATTGTGAAACACAATTAAAATGAAATAGTACCCATTAATAAGAATATTTTTAAAACAACTGACAACTCATAAAGTTTTTATTCTACAAAACAAAGGTAGGGAAAAAAACCTAAAACACTAAGAATAAACTTCATAAAACAGGCAAGGTTTAGTCACAAAATGCATGATGAAGAAATTATTTGAAATCCCCAGTAGATTGAAATCATTTTAACATGATAGGCTTTCATTGATAGACTACTGTTCTTGTTAAAAAAAAATAAAAAATAAAAAAGTGACCCTAAAATGTGATCCTGTAAAAATTAACAATGATCCTTACTTCAATCAGTCAAATCCTATGATTTCTCCTTTTGAGACATCCAATGAAAATGCCCCATTTTGTCCATTTCCTCTGCCGTGACCTGGTGCAGACCTTCATCTTGAGTCCTCCTGAGATTACCATGGTGTATCATTGCTGGGCTTCCCTTCCATCTCTCGTAGCTAACGTGGCACTGAATCTCTCTAAAATGCCACTATTAGAACATGTTTCTGGCTCACGATCAGCTGGACAAACCACATAACAAACCACATCTGAACTCAGCCTGGCTTTTAAATTTCCTCAGGAAATCAGTCCTACCTACCCAACTTTATTTTCCACCCCTCCCAACTATAAATCCTCAGTCTCATAATGTTGACATCTAGGTGACGTCCAAACCACTTTATCTATTTCCTACTCCATGCTTTTGATTTCACTGTATCCCATCCCAGCTGATGCCATCTGTGCTCCACTATGTCTACCCAGCTCAAATCCATCACATTTTCTGTGACAAAACCAGTCTGCATTGAGCTCTCCTTTCCACAAAATGTTCATTTTCCACATAGTATACTGTTCTCCTGAGCCTGTTGTCATGTCGTAGGATTTCTATTTCCAGACCCAGCACACAAGGCTTGGGCTCCGGTGTCAAGCAAAGTGGGTTTAAATCCTGGTTCCACCAATGACTTATTTGACTCTACAGAAGTCACATGACTTTTGTGTCAATAAAGATAGGAAGAGTAATAATACCTCTCCAGTCGAGCTGCTGTGAGTTGGCGAGATGAAGCACATGAAGCCTGTCGTGTGTGCCTGGAGTACATTAGAACTCTGTGGTTGATCATTATCTTAATCATTAAGCAAGCACCCTAATGATGGATCTTACAGGCTGATACACAATAAAACAAATAGTCTCTATCCTTTGGATAGAGACTGATCTCATCCTCGCTGCCCTGGTGTCACCTGGTTTCCCCACAATAAGAATGGTCCGTATTCAAAGAGTAGTATTTGTGTGGTCTTATTTGGATCTGAATACATTGATCTACCCTGAAAATGACTAGTGGATTTCAGTTTGGGTGAAATCTGAGTTCAAATAGTAAAATCCAAAGAATGTTTAGCTTCTTGACAAGCAAATATAACATTAAAAATACGATACCAGAATGATTATTGAATGAGAAGACTTTCAAATGGTGTTTGCTAAGTTCTGTCTATAAAGTGAAACCAGATCTGGTGATCGGATCATTGAGTGGATGGAAACAAGGACACTGCAGACACGATTGCTGTTTCATTCATCGAAACAAATTAATCGTATAAATTATGTAGTATTCTGTTCCAATCTATCTCTTAATCCTTTTGAGGGTGCTGAAAGAAGATCAGTGTATGCATAGCTTTCTCCGGACATGGACTCTTTCTTAAATATACAATATTGAAAAGCTGCTGGGCAGGGAGGGGGTGAAGAAGGTCATTAAGAGAGTCAAGACAGTGTTAGCTGAAGTTTCAGCAAAACCCAGATGTGAAGGAGGCTTAAAGGGCCCAGGCGAGGAGGCACGGAAGGTGCAGGATGGATGTTGGCTTGTACAAGATGTGAGTGTTCTAGAAGTCAGGGTTTTCAGGTAGCTCCCAGACCTCGTAAAGAAATCAATAAATACTGTGGTATCTCACCTTTCCAAATACAGAAGCTAGGTGAGGGACACGCAGATCTGAAAATTAACAGAAAGGAACACATCGTAGGGATTCTCCATATATTATTTAAATAAATGCATGCCATCTTTTCTGTCTTCCAGTTTTTCCAATCTGACTCTAAAGGAGCCATGACAGAAAATTCTGGATTTACCCAAATGAAACATTTTCATCACAAAATTTTTATATGACAAAATGATTCACAGTGATATTATTCCTTTAAACAGCAAATCTTTGACAGCATTACTAACTGATCATGATTTATAAAAAAAGAAAAATTCAGGAACCAATTTATTGTCTGTACTTCATTTTAAATTTAATTGAAACCCCACCCCCCCTTTTGTAATCTTTAGAATCTAGTTGGGAAGTCTTTTTAAAATGCCGAGTAACGGAGACAAAGAACTGAAATAAAGAGAAACTAAAATGACATGTTAAGACTATGGTCCAAATGCAGCTGACCTCAGCACATCCTCCCATCCCAGGTAAAGGAACCCAAGGACAAGTACCTGCAAATAGAGGCTAATGCAAGTGCAGGCTCTAAGGCAAGCCCCCAGGTAGCTTCAGACTCAAAATGAAGATGTTGATGAGTGTGGTGGCAGTAGGGTTAGGTGATCTGATCACCTCCCCACCTTTGATGAATTCAGAATTTGGGCGAGCTGACATCCAATTGGCCCCAAGGAAGGACTGCCCTTGTCCTTCATGAGGCTCAGAGATGACTTAACCAACAGATACTGGGTGTTCATTCTGCTGGAAAATCTAGGATTGAATTAGAGGACCATTAAGGCTTCTTACATTCCTGTGATTCTGTTTCTTTTATTTAACACTTCCTCCCTGGGCCTGAGCTAGGCACTAGCAGAACACTTTCAGGCAGGGTTTTCTCTGGCTTGGTGAAAAGGACTAATCCTCTTTAATCCTGTGTCCAGACTATGTCATCCAAACCTTTTCTGCATTGTTTATCAATCCAGAACAAAACGAGCCCCCTGTGGTTTTCAGATCTGAGCAGTTGGATGTTCCCTTTTGTTGTTGAGCTCTTGTGGCTTGTGATCATATTTTATGTGCATGTATGTTTGTGTACTTACAAAAATACCTCTCAGCATTTATTCACACATGGAATGCTTGTTCTTACCCACAGAAGAAACCTGCTGTCAGCAAATGCATTAATTGTGTTTCTGTTTATGCTTCTATTCCCCAAGCTAGGGTTTTTTTGTTTGAGTAAGAATTTGTACCTTAATTATAAACATTAGTAAGTGAAAAATGTTTGCATTTAACAAATGTATATTCTGTTTCACCATCTTTATAGCAGAAAGCCAGGCTCATGAAATATAAAATTTACTGTCCTTTTCCCCTGATATTTTCACTTCAACATCAAGAGTGAAAAAAGTTATACAAGCATATGGGTTCACCCTAGCAATCATCATTAATCTCTGCTTTCCTCATCCCTGTTTACTTTAAGATTGAGTTAAAGTGTATCTGGACTTTCTCAACTTTTTCTACAGCGATGCTTCACATTTCTGGAATAGTCACTTTCAACAAAAGATGGCAGGAAAGGCACATGAGTGTTTCTGAGAAAAAGAGAGATCATTGGCAAGTGATAGAAGACTGGTATTTATGACATTTAGGATATTTTTTAAGCGAGGGCATAAGAATCTCTAATTCACTGGAAGAGGCAGTGGATGGCCATAGAATTATTTCTCTCCCTCCTGGGATTGAAGGTGCTCTGGGGAAACAGCCTTACATCTCATCATTCAGAGAGGATGGGGGAAGGTAGGGAGGAGTGTGAGACAGAACTGGACAGTGATTGAAGAAGGATGGCTAAAATTAGTTCTTGCTACCCCTCCCTTACCATTAGCAGACAGTCTGCTTCTCCAGCTGGCTTCTCTTGATGTCAGAAGTTAACCTTTTCTCTGCCTTTGCAAGGACAAAGCATGTTCTACTCTTGCCTGTCAGTGTGCTTAGAGTTTTTTAAATGTGAGAGGAAAGATAAGTGTAAAAATTGTCTTATTGATTTTTATTTTCAAAATGGGCATGCAAGAAAATGCAAGTGCCAAATATATAGATGTGGTATTTTTATGTTTAATACATCAATAATAGCTTATTTTTTGAAACTTTTATAGCTGGTAGCCGTGTTTGAAGCACGTTGCATGCATTATAGTATTTTTTTCCTCAAAGTAGCCCTCTGAGATAGGCCTTACTATTATTATCCCTAATTTTCAGTGAAGAAAGTGAGCCACACAGGTAACTTACCCATTGGCTTAGTTCATTCAGGCTGCTGTAACAAAATAGCACAGACTGAATGGCTTATAAACAATAGAAATTTATTTCACACTGTTCTAGAGGCTGGATGTCTGAGATCAGAGTGAGGCTGTCTGCTGGGTGGCAGACTTCTCATGGTATCCTCACATGACAGAAGGAGGACGAGATCTTCCTGAGGTGTCACTTATAACAGCACTAATCCCATTCATGAAGGTTCAACTTTCATGACCTCATCACCTCCCTAAGGCCCCACCTATTTAAGTCATCACCTGGGGGGTAGGGGGCAGGGTGGGGTATAGGATTTCAACATATGAATGGGGAGGTACAAACATTCAGACCATAGCACCCATGGTTTCCTAACTAGTAAATGGTGAGACTGGGTCCACTGAGTCCAGATCCTGTGTCCTTAACCACTCTGATGATCTATGGCAATTAAGGAAATAAGACTTGTTGAATGAATGGGTATAGAAAATAAAATTACAAATATTCCTTGACTTATGACGAGGTTATGTGCTGACAAACCTATCACAAATTCAAAGCATCATTATTGAAAATGCAGTTAATATACCTAAGCCACTGAATGTCATAACTTAGCCTAGCCTATCTTAAATGTGCTCAGAACACTTGCATTAGCCTGCAGTTGGGCAACTGTCTTGAGTTTCATCTCAAGTCTTCTTTTTCTCCTGCTGCAGGAGACACAGATGGGCATTTTGTAGACATGATGGAGGCAAAAACACAAAAATCAATATCCAAAAAATGCCAGCAGCACAGTACACCGTAGGGTGTCACTTGTTTGTCCTTCGGAGCACAGGGCTAGCTGGGACCTGTGGCTCACTGCTACCGCCCAGCACTGTAAGAGGATGTTGAACTACATATCACTAGCCCAGGAAAAAAAATCAAAATGCAAAATTTGAAGTATGGCTTCCACTGAATGCATATCACCTTTACATCATTGTAAAGTCAAGAAATCGTGAGTCGAGTCACGCTGCATAAAGTAAAGGCTCAGGGAATATCTGTTGAATAGTCTGCCCTGGTTCTGACCATGAGACGAATCACTGTTTAGGCCCTGGCCCTTCTTCGCCCTGCGATTTCTCTGATGGGGTGTGTGTGTGTGTGTGTGTGTGTGTGTGTTCACTAAACTCTAAAAGATCTAAACTGAATTGGATGTAGGTGATCTATGTACAACAGAAAATTCACAGGGAATATTCAACATATAATAACAGGTCTATATCTTTATAACAGTGGGATTAAGGATGCTTCTCAAAGTATGATCTAAAAAGAACACAAACGTCAGTCAAAAACAGAAAATGTTACACCACCTAGGCCCCCTTTGTTTCCACCTGTTGTACTGAGGTTATCCTGCTGGTCAGCATATTTTGTGGGTCTCCGGCAGATGCCCTCTCCCAGTAGTGCACACATGAAGCCCCTCAAAGACTTCTGAAAAGACAGACCCCATTACCTCAGCTCCCAGAGTGGGTCTCTCTAGGTCTGGGCTGAGGCAGGAATGTCTGCATCCTTAATGAGCAGCCACCGTTGAGAAATGTTGATCTAGTTCACTGAGGAAATGCCCTAAGTTAAGAGGCACTGCTTGTGTTTCCTCTCCCAAGACAGAAGGTAGGTTCCCATACATTGCTTTGTAAAACCCCATGCCTCATTTTGTTTTTATGAAATAAAATCTTCATTGCATTCATTTTGCGTGGTAAGTGGCATGTGACTACAGTACATAGTAATTACATGTTCCTGAAGACTACTTGGTAATTTGCACTTAATAAGACCAAAAATAATTACCCTGTACTCCAATCTAGAAAACATAAATAATCGTAAATATATGGTACTCACCATGTAATTATTTCGCCACTCCACTCAACTCTCCATAAGATTGAGCAGTCAATGAGGAAGTAAAGAATCATAACAAAATATTCCCCATTTTGCCTGATAAACTAAAGCAACTCAACCACAACATTTGGATTTTCTGGCACATTTTCTTAGGTTCAGAATTTAAATCAGAGAAAATTTCGAAGATAGAGCATTTCTTAGCTCTTTTGAGGTTTTCTGATTTGACCTTTTACTTCGTGGTGCTAGACAATTTCCCTGAAATTCAAACAATTTTCAAACCCCTTAGGAATATGACATAACCCACCTGTCTGGGGTGACCTTTCAAAGCCACTTTTAATTCAGTTCTCTGACTTAGAAGAAGAGTGATTAAATCCTAGGTTTGAAACACACTTATATGGAAAGGAAGGATAGAACCAAGAGTTTTCCAGCAAATTCGCCTACTTCCAGGTAGACTTGAAGCTTCTTTCATTCCTAATGGAATAAATTTCAGAAGCCTTTCTTCACAACGGCTCAGTGCAGTGTTTTGGGCCCTACCTTTATCTGTAATTCTGCACTGACTCTTCAAAACAATGCCTAATTAGAGTCATGCATTTGTAATGGATAGAAGGAGCCTTAGACATCTTCATGACTACAAAGGTAGAAGGACCTAGGTGGATATCATAATTATTTGTAGTCGTTTTTTCTTCTTTCTTTCTTTCTGTTTTTGTCTTCAGAGAACATATGACACCCAACACAGCAATTTTGAAACCCCTTTCATCCTACTATTACGCCTTTCACCAAAAGCAACCACTACACCGATGAGAATCACTGTAACCCTTGAAAGGGTATCACTAGTATGTAGAGAGAAAAGAAAGTTGAATTTATTCATTTTTTCAACCAATGTTGATTGAAATCTTGCTACTGTGCCAAGCTGTTCAGATGTTGGTAATATAGCAATGAATAAAACAGAAAAGTTCCCTGATCTTACGGAGCTTAAATTCTAATATGTGAAGCAAACAAATGCCTGTTTTGAAAATGTGAATTTATTCCAACGTAACTGATATATTAGGGAACAATTTGAGCACGATGCAAATTTCATGTTTGCTTATGCATGATTTCATCTATGAGAAACACTAGAACGCAGAAAACTGCACCTAGCTTAACCGAGTCATATGGGAACCTGCAAAATGCACATGCGTGTAGACACCTCAAACATCTACCTGCTATCTCAATTTAGGTGTGTTATGAACCACACCTGGCGTTACAGCTGTCCATCAACTTCACATAACCCTTTTTCCACCATTTCACAATAACTCACAAGATGCAACCCTCCCCATGCCCACTTCCACAAGCAAAACTTCAGGTTTTTGTCAATATAAAGTGACATATTTATTGTAGTATTCATGTATGTCTTGGCCAGTAAATATATATAAAATTGTTTTGTTTTGTTTGTTTGTTTGTTTGTTGTGACATTCTTATTGTTTACATCTTTTTATTTTTTTTAATGGGTCACTGATGAAGTTTCTGAGTGTTGGGCCCACAACCCCCCTTTTCCCATAAGCTTTGTGGTTTATATTGTGCAATTTCACATGTTGAGTTTTAGGAATGTGTGTCACGTTATAGCAGAACTATTTGAAGGCAAGCAAACTACCAAGTAAACAAGATATTATAATTCCAAGTAATTTTAAGTGCTTTGAAAAAAATAAATCAAGGAATGTGGTTGAGGATGTCTGGATGGAATGGGGTAGTACTCCTTTAGATTGAATGCCATGGAATCCTCTGAGAAGGTCACATTTGAATTGTCACTTGAATAACAAGAAGGAGCCAGCCAGGCAAAAATCTGGGATAATAGCATTCTATGTGAGAGGTGCCAGGGGGTAGCCAGGCAGTATGTGCAAAGGTCCCAAAGCAGGAAAAAGCTTGGAGTATTAGAGGAACAAAGAGGGCCAGAGCAAGAAACAGAGTGTTGGCAACAGTGGCTGGGCCCCAAATCACATAGACATAATAGGATGTTGTAAGTAATAGGAATTTTAAGTGTGACGCGAAGCCATTGGAGGACTTGTCACTCCTGACAGAAGAACCCACTCCATTTCCAGATGAATATGAGGTCTGGAGAGTTTACTCTTCTTATACAAGTTCAGGTCACCTAGGTCTCACATCTTTTTGCGTGGAATAGGCATACATATGCAACAATCCTTAGGTGAGACCTTCATTTGAACTCTGGGGAAGAAGACAATTGATTGGGAAATTTTCCCAGATTGTTCAAGACAGATTCTGGATCCATTTATTGCTTCCTCAAGCACGATGGTATTGGGAAGAAGTCCAGTTTAACCGATGTCCAGTGGCCTGTTTCATTCCACTGGGGAAAGGAAAATAGACCAGACAAACTGTTAACTAAGCCATCATAGATATGAACAAGATTTGTAAGGCAGTTAGTCTCGCTTAGAACAAGTGCCAGAGTGAGCCCAGAGCTACCCACCAGAGTAGTGCTTTTAAGAAGTCTAATGATGCAGTTAGTGGATGTGGGGATTGCTATCTCTGTTCTTCTGCTGACTTGACATCAGACACAAGGCATGAGAATTTTCTGACAATGGATTACAAGGCCTAGCAATGAGTCATTGAAAGAAGTTGTAGGATTTTCTTTTCTAAGATGCATTGACACTTGTTTATTATCAAAAGACAAAAGATGAAAGAATAAATTTCACCTGGCAGTAGGCTAAATGCCACAGGGTAAAGGCCTTGGCCAAAAGCGGTCCATTTGGGCTTTTGCTCTCCACTGAGCAGAAGAGGTAGCTGCCTCTTGGTGATGGTGTGAACAGTTTGCTCAGTGTCCCTGCAGGTGGGAGCAGGCAGCCCCTGTGTGCACCAAGCTTTCTCAGCTGAGTGCTTCTCCTCAGCCCTGAAGTCCTGCCTTCAGTCTCTTTCAGGACCTTCTTTCCTTTAGAAGCCTGGGGAAGAGGGTGAGTTATGAGATGCTGAGAAAATCTGTGATACTCAGGCTAAGGCTCAAGGTGTTTCTTCCCGATTCCGCCCCTCACCCTCAGCCTGTCAGCTTCTTCAGAAAAGGCACGATCGCTGTGTGATTCCTACTCTCAGCTTCTAGACTAGTTCTCTACCACCTCATTCCACATCTGTATAATCTAGAGTCCTTTGTGTAGACACCGCTACAGCTTTATACGTCCCCCAAAGCTATTACTCACCAAAAAAGATCGCCAAGCCCTCAACTCCCATAGGGTACCAGAAGGCAGGGCAAGTCCTCATTCATGAATTCCATCAACACATATTTACTGAGTGTCCAGTCGGAGCGAAGCAGTGTTCTAGGAGCTAGGTGTTCATCGATGGACAAGACAGACACACTCCTGCTCTCTGGGCCTCCTCTTTGGCAGTGCATCTCCAGGGTGGCCCTGTGACCACTCCTCAGAGGCTGCTGTGATGCTTGTTCAAAATTCAAGTTCCAGGACACACTCCAGACCTCCTGAAGAAACAGAGTTTACAGGGATTGAGCCTCGGAATCTGTATTTTTTCAACTTTCCTGGGAGATTTTCACACAAACGAAACTTTAAGAACTACTGCTCCATGGAATGAAGGACTGTAGCTGAAGAAATTTTATCTCTTCCTTACAGTCTAGCTTGGGAGCTAAGGCAGATCTTCTCCTCCTAGTGAGACCCTCCAAGGATGTTTTCTCTGGAGACTCCTCTCCTCCTAGGTAGCCAGGGCTGGAAGTTGTTTGGGTCCTAGATTTGAGGAAATCTCTCACGCCAACAATAGGCCTCCGGGAGCCATGCATGTTGCAAGATTGCTTCCTTTGTGCGCAGGCATGGTCCTTCTTTAAATACATATACTCCTAGGCATGCCTCGGTAAAGGCAATGGCTACTTATTTCTACGTTGGTGTAGATAAGGGTTCCAGTCGCGGTTGTTGGTGATAGCTGGCAGACAGCAGCGTCCCACAGAAGGGGGCATATGTATCCCAGACCTTGTCACCAAGATGGCATGCCAGTCTTCTTGGGAAGGTGAAGCCAGGCATCTGTGACAGCATTAGGGCTTAGAGTGTCCAGATGGGAAGGGAGGCAGAGTGCCAGGAGGGCAGAGGAGGAAGGCCAAGTTCTCTTTCACAGCTTTGCCTGCAGCCTGACCTCCTTCAGCTGGTTTCTCTTTAGGACACGCCATAAGCAGATGCAGTGTCCCCTGACCTTCTTCCACTGCACTTTTCTGCATCCCCTCACAGCTCTGATGCCTTCTGCCTGGCGTGGGGGAATTCAGGTTTGTGTCTTGTCCACGCTTCACTATCACATACCCTTGTCCTAGACCCCTTTCTCTCAGGTGTAAAATTCTTGAGGGCAGGGCTGGGTCCACCTGTGATTTATTTTGGCCCCCTCCACACTGCCTGACAGCACTCGCATATGGAATGTGCTGAATAAATATTTGTCAAAAGAATGAATGAATGCAAACTGAACGTCAATGTACGGAGATCAGAACTTGGCTCTGCCTGATTTATTCAGCGCGTGGCATAACATCTCATGCAAATAGCGATTGAATAATTTTTTCAAAGATCATGAAGGTGATAACAAAAGCCTGCAAGGGATGTCTGAGAATAAGGCTCTTTACTGTTGGGGGTCTGTTGTAGAAAGTTACCACAAATCTTTGTTAGACGTGGGCAGCGTATAAATAATGAATAAATGAGTGAATAGGGCTTTAAACCCTTGGGGCTCCTCCAGACTTTGCAGCCCCTCGCATACCTCCAGGGCAAAGCAGGCTTCTGGGGACAGAAGGTGAAGATCATGTTTTCCTTCATGTATTCATTCAACAAATACGGAGTGAAAGCCAGACCACGGTTCTCTTAAGCAATAACCTTGCGTCAGGGTTTCTAGATGTAGTGACTTCTTGAGGTCTCTTTCAAGGCTATGATGCTTGATTCTGCTCAGAAATGTTAGGGATATCGATGAAGCACTATTGATCAAGTCCCACAAGCATCAGAGATTTAACGGCTCTATGAGGGCACCGTCATCTTTCTATTTGTCTTAATATACTGGCACCTGGTGGAATTGCTTCAGTGCTTTGGTTGCCATCTGTTTGTCTCAAGTCAAATCTTCTCCTAACACCCAAATGAAACCTGATGTGACCCTCACACCGTGCAGTAGACGTGTCATCTTGTAGCAAACCCTGCACAAAGGTCTTACTTGATTTTTAAATGTGTAAAAACGGGAATTGTTTATGATCAGATTTACCTTTCCTAAGCATTTTGCTTCCGGTGGTAGCTAAATTATACCAGCTGATTAAAATAGGCAATCAATGTCTGCCTGTCGGTGGTGTCTTAACTTGCTATATATTCTTTGGGTAAATATCACAACATTATTCTAATCTGTAAATCGAATTTGTCAGGTCTGATTCATTTAAATGTCTCACACGCCCCAAATTCTCTCTGACAGCCCCAATGTGGGAGCCTGTCCTCATCTTGAAAACGTAATACTGCCTGGGGCTTCTTGCTAGCTTAATCGAGGTAAGAACACTGTGCAGCAAGAAATAAAAGATAGACCACCTTTCCTCTAACAGGTTTCAGCAGGTGTCCAACACCTCAACCACGCAGCAACTTTTCACAGACATTAGGAGAGGGCTGACTGAGGGAGTGGAGAGGTCAAACATATATTGTTTATATAAATAGCACTGCTGATAATAACAAAAATAAAATGTATCCATAAGTACTTGTGCGAGGCAGTGTGCTAAGGAATTTATAAAAATGAATTTTCAATGTCTATAGCAACCTTGTAAAGCAAATACTATTTTATATGCACAGAAGTGCAAGTTGAGAAAAGTTAAGAAAATTCGCTCAGAATCTATCTAGCTTCATCCTGGGGCCCTGATCATCAGGCACACAAACTCTCTAGTGGAGTTATTATAATTAACTGACTTTGTGAAGGGACGATGGGTCCGCGGGGGACCATTGGTTCAGGATTACATTCCCACCCAAGGCCCCTGTGGTGCCCCCCAATCCTGCAATGCCCAACCTATTAGTTTGTTTCTCAGCCTTTTTAGATGAGCAGCCCTAGCTACAGCTTAAAAACATAAACAATTACTTTTAATATTTGCTGATGTTTAAAATGGCAAAGGGTGCCTGTGAAATGAATTAATTATATACTCTTTGTCATGGCTTCCTCAGATGTGTTTGCGATATATCCTTTCTCTAGTGTACAGATAATTTTTGGTGGGCATAAGAATTCAGGGGCTTCTCGCAAGTAACGATAGGGGGCCCGTTATTAGATGAGAACCAGTACTCTAACTTAGAAAACACAGCAAGAATGCTAGGAAAAATTATAAGAACTTAGAAATCAAAGTCTTGGTTTGTGTCCTCTCCTACCCTTATGCAACCTTGGTTAACAAAGCAGTTAACCTCAGTGGGGCTTAACTTACTTATTTTTCCAAAAGAATAGCATTTTACCTAACCCCCAGATTGGCTGGGAAGACCAAACATGATCGCCTCTTTGAAAATGCTTTGTTCACTGTAAAATACTACAGAAATGCAAATAAATGCAAGGTGGTCCTATTAGCCAAATGATCTGATGTCCGGTCGTTGCACACATAAGCTTTTACTTGGAAGATAAAACCATTTTTAAACGAACACATTTGAAAGTGGAGTTCTCTGAGCACAGCCCTCCCCCCGCACCATGCTCCAGCAGCTGGGTTATAGTAGTAGTGCTTTGCTGAATTAAATGAATTTTCTTCAGCCAAACGTCCTGCAGAACAGATGCATTCACAGGCCCCCAACCCTGTAGCCATCCATTTATAAAGAAAACTCTGTTTTGCTACTTGTTTTGTGCTAGAACTGTGTTAAATGCAGGGTGAGATTTTCACAATGAAATTTGCCTAGTTTTTTACAAAACCTGACTGTGTTTGTGTTCCATCTCTTCTCCCCCCACAGTGTTTCCTCCCGGGGCCAGAAAAGCTGCCAAAGCGGTAGGCTCGAGGTAGAAGTCTCCAGGGGTCTGGGTTTGAGCGCCAGGAAGGGAAGAGCAGAGGGTGATCACAGCATAGGAACAACAAACTGGAAGAAGGGGCTTTGGCATTCTTGGATGGGTGACCATGGGAGGAAGCCCCTTCCTTCAGCTGGAGATGCCTCGGGGCACAAGAAAGCAGCAGAGATGGAAGGAGGCAGGATGGCTGGGAGAGGAGAAGGGCCCTGGGACACAGGGCTCCCTCTGCTCTGCCTCAGCCCTCCTGTCACTGCCTCTGTCCTGAATTTTCAAAGTAGACTCATCACGTCATCTTCACCTCTTCCCCCCAGGCATGCTTTGTCTCACTGTTCCCCTCTCCATCTTACGTCCCTGCAGACATGAGGGTCCACAGTAGTTTCTGATGGCAGTGCTCCAGACCTCTCTGAAAAGCACCATTCATTGGAAAAATTAATAAATCTAAACATATCTCCTATAAAAACTGTCGGTCTCATATTGAAAACCTCCCACTCTGTTTAAGTATAGCTACAGCACAGAGAACAAAAAGCAGACGACTGAAGGGTATATTAAAAAAAAAAAAAAAAAACTGCCTTCGGTGTTCTGGAGCTGGGTTGGCAAACTTATTATGTAAAGAACAAAATAGGAAATATTTTAAATCTGTGGATCATATGGTCTCTGTCACAACGAATCTATTCTGTCATTTTAAGGAGCCCTAGACAGTATGAGTGTAGACGTGTTTTGATAAAGCTTTATTTACAAAAATAGGTAGTGTCTCAGAGTTTGCACTGCTCTGGAACAATAACAACTTTTTTTTTTTCTTTTTAATAAGGTATCACTGACATCTCGGTAAATTACAAAATGCCTGGATCTCCTTCCCCTTGTCCATTTGCTTTAGCAGTGAGCTTGCTCTTGGAGCTAAATGAGTTGAGCTAGAAACATTGATTTACTCAGACAGATGTATTCTCTCTGAAAAGAGTAGTCGGGAGGTCGCATGCGCGTATATTCTTCCATGGGAAAGTGCTGGAGAAAGAGAACGGGATACTTAACTAATAAAGAAATTCCCTCCCCCACCCCTTTGGAAAGACTGATCTGAAGAGGCTCTTCTCTTTGCTCCTGCCCCTCTCTTAACATACTCCCAGTCCCTCTAGTAAGAGTTGGCCTGCTCCAAGGATCCCCCAAAGGACTCCAGCCGTGACCCCAATCAAGTCTCTCCTCCCTCCAAGAGCTGCTTCCACCCTGCCCTTCATCTCTGAGGCACCTGAGGCTTGAGGATCTCCTCCCAGAAACAGGTCAGGCCTACCTTTCCTGGGAACATTTCCTTTCCAGAAAGGAGCAATGAACTCAAATGAAACGCCGGCAAGGCCAACTGCCTTGGGGGCAGAATTTGTGCCCATTGTTCTCTTTTTCTACCCCAGTTCTTCAGAGAGTAGCTTACTCTCTCCACTAACTTCACAGGAGTTGAACTCATGATACCAGCCTTCCAACAGCCCACTCCTGCCTTTCCTTTTTTGTAAGCCTCGCTCCTCGGGCTCAGTACAAACAGTCATGACTTGAGGAGAAGTTCCCAATCAGCACAAAACCTGCACGTATCTGAAAACACAAATCACGCATTTGAGTCTGCAGAGGACTGCCCCTGAAGGCGTTGCAAGTGCAGAGTGAAGACCAACATCTGGATGTTGTCTGAAAGGCTGAGGCTCCGTGGTGATTCTGCCTGCGAAAGAAAGTCAAGTCCCTAGAAGAATTTAGAGAGTGGGAGAAGGCAGTTACAATTAGACATGACTAGTGGTTCCTAGAGAATTGAGTTTTATAGTCTCTTAGTAATAAGCAGAAAGCCTTAGAGGGGGGTTGTTGCTCGTGAAGTGAAAGTAATGGGTCTCAGTAGGAGGCAATTTGGAAATGTCTGGAGACATTTTTGGTTGTCACAATGCCAGGCAGGGGGCATACTTATAGCATCTTGCAGATAGACTGCAACAATGCTGTTTGTCTTACATCCTACAATGCACAGGACAGACCCCACAGCAAGGAATTATCTGACCGCAAATTGATAATAGTGCAAAGGTTGAGAAATTCTGAATTAAAGTTGTTTCTTGTTCTGATCAGCTCTGTACTATCAGTGGTTAAATGATATCTGAGCGAATAAGCTGGATTAGTCCCATGAGTGTCCCCTCAGCACAGCCTTCAGGTGTGAGGGTGGCCAGACAGTGGAGGACACCACGTCCGCCTGGATTGTGGCAGCAGGAAAGGGGAAATGGATGGGAATCCCTTTCATGGCTTCTGCTTCTGTGCTAAACGGTGTCCCTCTCTGTCTGTGGAGTCCACCTTTACCAAGAACACTGTCCCTTGTGCCTCTGGCTCCAATATCCAAGGTGGGAGCCCCCCAAGGAAAGGTCCCACTTTATTTTTGTGACAACAGTAGGTGAGGGAGCACATGTCCCCCAGCTGCTCTGCATGGAGTGGGGGATGAGGAGAGGAAGGACAGTGGTGCCAAGCCTGACAGAGCCCCCTGGCCCTGCCCTCTGAGCCTAGCTCTTCCCTGGGCTGCATGGAGCACCCGTGCTCCCTATTGTCATGCTCCTCTCCTCAGCCTGTTGAGCTCTGTATGGGTGCCTTGGCTGCGTTTTTGCTTCCTCCTTCAAGCCAATTCTGTATGCTTTCCTTCTTTAAGAAATGCTTCATGTTTCTGGTCTACTGATGTCACCCTTCTTTGTTTTTCAGGGATTTGATGAATTTATTCTTACATGCAAATTTCTTTGGTTGTTTTGATGGTCTTGAGGGAGGAAGGGATGTAGATATATAAGCTACGTCACCCTTCTAGAACAGCACCTCTGTCCATTGGATTTAACACCAAGGAGATCACTGGTGACCTCGGGAATAGAGTGTGTTGGCAGAATCCAGACTACAGTAAGATGAAGTGATGTGAGTCAAGAAAGGCATTTTGGTTATCTCTTGCGATGGGATAAGCCATCCTAACATTTAGTGGCTTAAAACCATTTATTATTATCTCTCACAGTTTTGTGGATTGACTGGGTTCAGCTGGGTGGTTCTAGATTTGTGGTTTGTTATGGTTGAATTGTGTCCCTCAGAAACATATGTTGAAGTTCTAATACCTAATACCTCAGAAAGTAACCTTATTCAGAAAGAGTCTTTATAGATATAATTAGTTAAAATGAGGTCATCCTGAAGTAGAGTGGACTGTTAATCCAATACGACTGGTGTCCTTATAAGGAGACAAGAGAAACACACCAGGAGAACACCATGTGACAACAGAGGCTGGAATGAGGCAGATGCAATGCAGAGAATGGCTGGGATTAACGGCCACCAGCAGAAGCTCGGAAGAGGCAAGGAAGGATTTCCTCTGGAGGTTTCAAAGGTGCACGGGTGGCCCTGCTGACACCTTAATTTCTGAGTCTTTAGCCTCCAGAACTGTGAGAGAACAAGTTGATGTAGTTTTAAGCTACCCAGTCTGTGGTATTTTGGTACAGTGTCCCTCAGAATGTAATGCAGGCTTTCTCGTACAGTTGTACGTCAGACTTTGACTGGAGCTGAAATCAGCTGCCGATTCTGTTGGGCTGAATGTCCAAAAGGGCGTCTTCACCCACATGGCAGATGCCTCACCTGGGATGATAGGAACTGCTAGGGGCTGCATGAGCATCATTCGCTCCCTCCACATAGCCATTTTGGGTTTCCTAACAGTACGGTAATCTCAGGTTAGCTGAACATTTTACTTGGTGACTAGCTTCCCCAAGAGCAAGTATTCCAGGAGACCGACATAGAAAGGGCAGGACCTTTTTTGACCTAACCTCAAAAGTTACACAGTGTCGCTTTGCTGCATTCATTTGGCCAAAAAGTATATCAGCAGTCCAGCCTGGCTTCAAAGAGAGGCGACTAAACAAGGACGTGAATACCAGGAATGGTTGAAGAGTCATTTTTGTGGACTGGCTAACACGGAAGCTAACAATGAGCGGAAGCACTTCTTAAAAGAAGTTTGATTTCCAGGGAGTAGGAAGGTTGATGGAAAGTTTTTATTTGTTTTTCTGATTTGAGATATTGATGGGAAAGATGCATTAAAAGTTGAAAATGCACGAGAGAAGAGCTATGAGAGGATGGGATCCAGAATTCAGTTAGAGGGTTCAGCTTTAGACTGTAGGAGAAAGACCTCTTTCATGGTAGCAGGAGAGAAGCAGGTGAGGACAGGTAAAGACACAGCAGATGTGCGGACTAAAAATGGGATGTGGAGGTCGGTCCAGAAGTTTCAGGATGTCGAGAGAGTACCTGTGCATTGGCTTGTAGTGTCTCTAGGTCCAAAGAAGGAAGATTAACTGCTGACACTGGTAAGACTTGGAAAGGCTGACATTTTGAAAGAGCCACAGTGAAGAACAGGTAAGAAAGCTAACTACAGTAAACATATGCCAAAAGACCTCAAGACCTGTCAGTATAAAATGATAAACTTTGGAAGTAGAAGTGAAATCCAGAGGAGAGCAGTTGTTTCCTGCTGTCAGTGGCATTTCTTGGTGACATTTTCTGAGTTTTCCAGTTCTAACTTAAGTCTAACAGTCACTGAACTGGATGTTATTTCTAAAATCAAGGTAACGGGAGTTGGGAGGATGTGATCAGTATTTCATAAGTACATTTCATTAAAAATCAATATCTATATATTTGGTAGGTCACAGAGAAGAGTTAGTAGGGAAGAAAAATGTTGTGAAAAAAATTCGAGCATCTCATCCAAACATACTTAGGGAATAGTTTATCGTTGTGAACAAATTCTTCCCATTCTTTTTCATCGCATCCAACTGTATTCAGAGTGGGAAAACAGGACCAAAGATACAAATTTTTTTCCGACTCAGACAACACAGATTAATTTTATCTCATCACAAAATTGTAGTCGTGGTTGGGCCATTTTGCTGTGATTGAGTGCCTGGGTATGGGTGAGAGGCAGAGCCATTCCCTCAATATTAATTTCAGCTGTAAGTGTGGCCATTTTTGTCAATGATCATGGAGTGAGCTTCTGTGATTAGTTATTTACTGTATGGTAATTGCAAGCTAGAGTGTTTACAACAAAACTCTTGCTCAGGAGACAGAGGCTATGTCAAATCATATCTTATGAAAATTACATAAATAAAAATTTGCATCTACAAGGGCCCTTCATGAAAATTATGAAAAGATTGTGACATTTTTATTTGTATTGTATAGTAGCTCCATAATTGATACATTGTAACTACAGTCCATAATACTTTACAGCCAGAAATTATTCATCATAACTGCATATATAGGGCCTGATTCATTATGAAAAGTAACAATGTTGACAATCACATTGTTTTTCTTATCAGAAGAGTAACAAAGTACCATAAGGATCATAACCTTCCAGAATGGATTCACTGATGAAATACACCGAGCTCGGTCTTGGTATAGGACAGATGACAAAAAGATTGGCTTGCCCTTTTGCCTCTGCCTGAGACGACAACAGTACCACTCATTTCTGCTAAGTGTCCTTGATTCTAACTTGGTCTGAAATTTCAGAAGTATTGATTCATTATTCTTTGTTCCATGATTAGTCAAGAAAAGATCTATACCCTCAATCCAAACAGGGAATTACATGAGAAATTTTGAAAATGAGCCTTTTAATTTAAGCTCTTAAATTTGGACAATTGCCTGGAACGACTTTCATTTTTTAAATAATCAGAAGAAAAGCTACAAACAACAGGACATTCTCCCCTCTTTCAAAAAATTGAAAGAAGAGACTTCAGGGTGAAGTAGCATCACAGCCAAGTATGCCTGAGGGAATTTAAACTCATCAGTGCGTAGACAACGTAATTCACCATCTCCTGCTCAGCAAGAGGGACAGGTGCCAGTAAACTTGGAAGGGTAATATTTGTTTCTCAGTAGAGTTGAAATCACTATTACAGGACTCATTTTGTCTAATTTCTCTAGATACAAACACATTCCTTGCTTTGAGCATAGAAATTTCACTTGCTTTGCCCTGACCCCAGGATTTTTTTCCTGCTTTTTTCCCCCTTCTTATTTGGTTCTTTAAAGGCCACTACTTATTCTGCAAATCTGTTCCCATTTCCAGACTTAGCAAACCCAACACAATCCTAACAATTAAGATACTTCCATGCATGTTTCTCAGAGACACTCACATTGGAAGTAGGTGTTAATTACAATCATTACATCCTTGAGAGAATTTACAGGAGACATGCATTTATTGATGCTTTAAACTGGCCATTGTTGGGTACCCATCAGATACTGGCATGCCTTCAAGGACCGATGCTTCAGGATATGTACTTCCTGGCACATTGAATGATTATCAATGCCTGTTTCCAAGAAGTTCCCCATCTAAAGCAGAAGGCAGATTTGTACCCAGAAAATTATCATACCATTTGATGAGTATTCTAGATGCATTCTAGATGAGTATTCCATTGTGGTAATACCTACAATGAGTGCACAAGGAAGCCAGTAACCAAGCATGAGTAAGTTGAGACAGGCCCTGCAGAAGTGGTGTGTAGATTAGATTTTGAAGGATGAGCAGATATTTGTCAGGTGAAAAAGAATATTGGAAGAAATGTGTTGGAGGGAAGTGTGGTAAGAGGAATCTGAACATAGGCATTTGTGGGGACAAAGCCCCAAAAAACAGTTTCCAGGCTCTCGGCCTCACATAGAAAGGTGCTGGCTCGGGTAGTAAATGGCCATCAACTGTGATCAGATGGCCAGCAGCCGTGGCTAGTTGGCCGTCAGCTGTAACCCATAAGCCATTGGCCACTAATATAACGGCTGTGGCTACGCTAGCAGAAAGAATGGGGGCTAGCAAGAGCGGATTGCAGAGAGGCAGATGCCGCCAGCGATAATATAGTGATATGACTCCCCTACTTATGGCTCCGTGGGTGTTCCTTTTTGGCCTCACCGTGTCCTGCATTCTTATGTGGGGAACGGGACCAGAGACCCCGCCGGACGCCCCGCACGACAAATGGCGCAGCGAGCAGGGTCCCCTGCATGACAGCATTCTAAGCAAGGGGAACAGTGTGCACAAAGGCATGGAGACCGAATCACTGTGGTAAGTTCTGGAAACAGCGTTCATTGCAGCTGGGATCCAGAAGGTGTTCAGGTAAAGGACTGAGGGATAAGTTAGGAAAAGATAAGAACCAGATATTAAGACTCTATGACCTTCATTTTTGTTTGGCCTTTGCCACCAGGGAGTCAGGTGATAGTCTAGTAAGAAAGATAAAAATTACCTCTAAAACAAAACAAAACAAAACAAAAACAGATAACTCAGCTAGTTAGGTGGGGATGAAGTAGGTTGGAATCAGTGGACTGGGCAGAGGCCCTTAGGAGCATCCCTGGTGGAATTGACGAAGGCCTGAATCAGGCCTGTGGCTAAAGAACTCAAGAAGAGCCAGCTTTGGAAAACATTGGTAGCAAGTCATATGGGATCACGTGTACAAAGGAAACATCCCAGGGTACAGTGACTGAAGCATCTAGAGAGAAGGAATCTGGATTCCCGGATGACTCCTTTGGACCCCTTCCAGCCCTGTACCACAACCTTGGGACCAGTGGTTCTGAAAGTTTAGCATCAAAATCACCAGGAGGGCTTGGTGAACCTCTGATTCAGTAGGTGTGGAGAAAGTCTCAAAAATTTGCATTTCTAACAAGTTTCCACGTGATGCTGATTGTCCTCCTCGGGGATAAGCTTTGAGAATCACCACTTGGGACTATGTAAGTAACTATGTATAAGAGAGAAAAATAAAAGTTATCTTATTTCAGCCACTGTTATTTTGCTTTCCGTAAACACAGCTGAACCTACCAAATCCATCAGGAAGAGAAAAGGCCTGGGAGACATGGCTCACATGTCTCTAATGGGAGTGGGAGGACACCACCTCCCTGTGAAGCCTCAGCCTTCCTCCCAGGGCTTTATTTTGGCCTTGGAGCTGCCACCTGTAGGGGTAGGCTCACTGCCAATCTACTTAACTAATATTTCTTGAGTACAGGTCACAGAGTCCTCCAAAGTGACCACAGGGCACTGGGAGAACGGTGGGCCTGTTGACTATAGCTGGTAGGTCAGGCTGTGGGGCAGATTTGGGGAAAGCATGCCATGCAGAACACCAGTATTACAGAATGTTAACACCAGTATAACAGATGCAATGTGCCAAAAATGTTTCCCAGGATAAATGACTTTTTAAAATAATAGACGAAATAAAGTTAACATTTTGCCTATTTCAAGAGAACTCAGAATCTATATTATTATTCACTAAGAATCTCTGAAAGGGGGATTATACTGTCAAGCACCTACCACACATTCTTTTGTTCTAAAACCAGGAAATTCCCTATTTAGAAGCTTCTCTGGGGATGAGTGTTGTGTCAGATATCCCCAGGGAAAATACTGCCTCTAAGTTCTTTGTAGAACTTTCCAACAGCGGCCCCCAAAGAGTAGTTCATAGACTGGTGCTGGTCAGTGGCAAAGTTATTATGAATCTACAGCAATATGAGAAACAGAAGAACAGTGTAGTATTTTACTACATTTTGTTTTCCCTTCATTTTAAGGGTTGTCTTTATTTTGAAATTATGGGCTTCCTATGCTTTTGGTGCTAAAATTTTCCTTTTCAGTGAGATAATGGTAATGGGAGAAATGATTATTTCTAAACATATTTTTATGTTTTAAATTTAAAGTTGGCATCTTTATACCTGTTCATCTTTATATCAGTTGTACCTTAATTGTATCATTCTTTTAGATACTTAGATATCATCTAGTCCAAACCCAACATTCATAGATGAAGGAAGTGAGGTCCTGAGACTGACAAAATGATAAAATGTTTATTAGCATTTATGCAAACTCTATGTGTATTGGAAATGGCCATCCACTCAAGGACTTTATGGCATGTATTTAGGCACTTTGATGCCTTTCATAACGTTAATTATAATAAAAAGTTGAAAGGTTTGTGCTGTGATTCGAGAAAAGCATGAAGTGTTTCATGAATTGGTAGAAAATTAGAACTAGCAGGACGCCATGTGTCCATTTCAGTATTTTGGTTCTAGGCAAATCCAAGACAGTGCATGATTGATTATGATTAATTGTATTTACTTACATAGTTCTTTTCATGGATATTTCCATCTGAACTGGGACGGGGTGAAAATTAAGCAGACACCTGGAAATTATTCAAAATCACAGCTAAAATGTTGCATTGTTTCAGATCACCCCCATTTATAAAATAATCCAAAATTAGTTAATTTCTCTGCATTAAAGCTTCTTCACCTAGAAACAAAGGAAGGGAAGGGAAGGGAAAGGAAGGGAAGGGAAGGGAAGGGAAGGGAAGGGAAGGGAAGGGAAGGGAAGGGAAGGGAAGGGAAGGAAAGGGAAAGGAAGAGGAGAGAGAGAGAGAGAAAGGAAGGAAGGAAGGAAGGAAGGAAGGAAGGAAGGAAGGAAGGAAGGAAGGAAAAGCAAGAATTGAACTAAATTTATTCTGAAGTCCTTCCAGCTATAAATTTCAAGGATTTTATGACTTATATGGAGTTAAACAGTAAGGACCACATTAATTAGAATCTATATTGCCTAAGCTTTCTCCCTTTTCTAGTAATTTATAGATTACCAAAGTGAAATAATGCTTAAGGCCAGTCATATATCTATTCAGAAATCAAAAAGGAGAAGGAAAAACATTTGCACATAATGATCAAGTTGTACTTATATATTACTTTTTTTTCAAATTTAAATATTTATTGAGTACCTACTTTGAGATGGGATATCAATTTAATACACTTGTCTACCCAAAGCTTGGCACTTGGCACTTGGCACAGCCCAAGATCACTTTTCATTTAATGACCACCTAATCATAGTCACCAGGAAACTTATTGAAAATGAACATTCCTAGGTGCTAACTCTTTAGAGATTCAGATTTAGTAGAGCTGGGCTAGAACTCAGGAATCTGCATTTTTAATAAGCTCTGTGGAACCTGAGAAAGAAGATACCTACTAAGAAGGGCTCCTCATGGCTAACTGAGCTCATGTTTAAAAAGAGTCTAGCAGCCCTTTCTAAAGAGGCCTCTCACACAAACTGTGCTTCAAGGAGAAGCCTGCCTACCTCCAGCACTGAACTGCCTTCTTGCTCTGTGTTCCTGCCATCTGAGCCAGCCCTTATAAAGGAGTTCCTGGAATTATAGTTCAACCAATAGAACTGAAACTTTCACCATCCAATTAGAACAATGTAGCTATATCCCTATTAGTGCTTTCACTGACCAATGAGAGCAGTTCCATTCTGACCACAGAGCAGTGCTTTATAGACTAAATAAAACCGTGAAGATTTGGAGTCCTGATTTGCATGAGGACAGACCAATCAGGGACCAGATGCAGGGACTTCAGTATGTATGTCATCTCTCCTAAGGCTCAGAGAACCCACTTTCCCTTTCCGCTGAAGACTGAAGAGTATTTTTCTGCAGCTGGAGCTGAAATCACCAAAGATGTCTCACTGGAGTAGAGTGGAGAAGACTGGTACAGGGCAAAGTGGACAGGACTGGAGCAAGTGGAGCCAACCAGACCCGAGGAGGGAAGAGCTGTGTAGGCAGAGAGGGGCCTCGCCCCAGGGCCACCTCACAGCCATGCTGTTTCACATCCATATTGCTTCATAATTGAGCTATAACATTACAGCGCTGTTCCATAGCCATGCTGTATCACAATTGAGCTGTTCGCAGTGAATAAAGTTTCCTTATTCACTACACTCAGATTGGGAATTCCAGTTGGCACTGAATTGGTGCCAATGATCATCATTTGACAGCTCCCCAAGGGATTCTTATGCACATTTAAATTTAAAAACCATTTCCGCTAAGATATAAATCATTGTGCTGGGTGCGTGGTACTTCCAAATGCCCAACCAATAAATAGTAGAAGGGAGTCAGAGATGGGAGCAGAGTAAAAGAGAATTAATATTACTAGGGTTCAGTTAGTTCCTCTCACTTCATTCTAGCCAGTGGCAAAGAATTACCTTCTCTCTTTTACCCCTTGTATTTTCTGAAATGTCAATGAATGGTCCACTTAGAGAATCCGCTTCCTAAAAGTAGTTTCAAAGACAAAGTGGGGGTGGGGAATGTTAGGAAGAACTGGAGGTTGTGGATTTATTGGAGAAATATCCTAATTTGTTTTCTCAAAAACTATATGGAATTTTGGGAAACTAAACTATCCAGATAAATTTAGATGTCGTGATGTAAGTACATTCCCAACTAAAGATAAAGAATCAGTACATTATAATTCAATGCAACTTAAAACACATCTATTAGATTTTAAATAAATACAATGTTTTCAAACCTTGTTTTTTCTATTTTCTTCCATTTTTGAAGTTCACTTGTGTTCTTGAATGTTGATTTTCTTTACTTTTTCTTTTTTAAATCCAGCCCACTATTGTATACAAAGCACTGTTTCTGCCCTAAAGCTAAGAATGTTCTAGTGAACCAATCAATCAACTTTTGCCCATTAAGAAAGAGCATTAAAATAAAAAGAATTCTAACCTTTTGATGGATTTGGTAGCTATTTGCTAAATACCATTTTTCCCCCCAATAGCAAAACATCAAAAGGAGAAGCAGTCTTCCACTTTAAGGAGAGTAAAAGCTCCCAGATCCCAGGGAATTATGCGACATTTGGGGAAATTTTTAAAAATCCTTGAGTATTGATCAACCATAGCATCAGTTGGTGGTAGTGGTGGTGCTTTTAATTAAGTTTTTCTAGCCCAAGTTGGCGGATACAAAATTTAAAATGTAAAATAAATGGTTCTGCAAAGCACGTTGGGAGCAAGACATGGTACTCAGTTTAACTGAACACCTAACAGCAATTGCTTTTGCACAGTCCCATTCAAAACACCTCCCTTGGATTGTCAGACTCTTAGGCGTCTAGAATTGATGGAGTAACAGATTTATTTTGTAGGATGTGTAGTTTCCAACTTGTTATTTCCAGGTTTTGGATGGTATACGCCTGAACCTGTTAGTAATATGTGCTCTTCCAGCTCAACTGTTAAATTAGAGTAGTTCATGAAGAAAAATGAGATACGATGTTGTAGTTCATTAAACAGGGTGTCTCAGCACAAAGAAAATTTTTTCTCATCTGTAGATTTAAAAAAAAAAGACATAGTTGAGATCTTCAAGTTGTTAAAAGTTTAAAAAACATGCTTCACAACTACCATGTCTATCCTGCCACAGGTTTTTACTCAAGTGTATCGATGGATGCTTCTCCTCAGCTGAACACATTCCTAACTTAAGAGTGGCATTAAATAGATAAATTGAATTCAGGTTAGAATCCAACTTGGCTTAAACCATTCTATTACTTCAGGCAAGAGATACATCAAATTAGAAAATGACAATTGTGGTGGCAAAGGTCAGAAGTACTAGAAAATTAATTCATTCCTCTTTTTTTTGTTGTTGTTTTTTTTAGGTTTTTGACCACACAACCTTCTCCAAGGTAAGCTATGTTATACTATTCTCTAATTGGTTGGAAAAATCCAGCATAATTTTACTGGATTTGGTACTTGCTGTATGGTGTCTCGAAGTCATGAGTGTGACATTCAAATGGTACCCAGAATTAGGTTTTTATTGGCAATTGGCAGTGATGGCTTAACTAAGTACTGGACTGAACCATGAAGAGCGAGAGAAAGAGAGAGAGAGAGATTCTTTTTCTTGCTTGATTAGCCCTTTTATGAGACAGCAGACTCTTTGTCTCTGGTGTTCAGTGGCAGGAGGTTTCTTTGTGAGTGGCTGTGGCAGGGCTTGCACCTCTGCGAGAGCCTACATCAGAAGAATTGGAAAGCCCCCTCCCCCCAGCATGGCCCCAGCTCTCCAGCTTGGCGAGTTCCTGCCCAGGTCCAGCAGGACAGCATTAGGCCTGTTGTTTAACTTTCCAAGAGTATCTGTCAAAACTAGCAATTGACTATGCGTTAATCTCATTAAAGAACACAATGGGAACCCTTTCTTATTTCATTAGAAAATCAGGATGCATTTGATGTGCACCATCTGGTTTGTGAATACAAGAACATGTTTTCAAAAGGGCACATTTCCAAGTTCTATGTTTCATATGCTTGAGAAGGAAAAACCCATAAGCAGCTCTATTTTTAATGAGAGCAATGCTAAAGCTAATAAGACTGGGGTGGATTTTCAGTATGTGCTATTTCTCCCAAACTACATGTGTTCACAGTACATTTGGCAGACTTGTCCCGTTTAGAGGCTGGGCTTCCAATGGAAAAATTTTGAAGTTCTCCATGTGTTAATTGGAACATAGGAAGAGGTATTATTGTAGTGAAGCAGCTGGCTCCTTAGGTATTAATTATGGCTCCATCTATCATAAAAAAACTGTATTTTTAAATTATCTCCTGTTATTTATTATGTTTCTTTTAGAAACCATAAGTCTTCGAATCATAGAAAAAAATCAAGTGAAACTTTACTATGTACTGTATGCTTTGTAAAAATATAGCTTAGACACAATGGCTATTTATAAACAATAAGCAGTAACTAAATAATGAGGAAGTACAATTTACTAGTGGCATGGTAATCCATGTTAAGTTCTTTAAAATATCTTTTAATTTAAATTAAAAAAAAAAATAGCTCTGGAATACAGCCATCTCACCATACAGAATAGCTCTATACAGGAATGACTAGAGTAACTGCTTTAAGGGAATAATTCCTTCAGCTTCCTACATCATTTTTAAATTCTTATATAGTAAAACACAATTTGTGAGGCAGTATGGTGCTGTCCTTAACCTCTCAGTAATTGAAGGCATCTTCTGTATGTATTCCACAAGTCCAGCTCAGGCTGATGAAGGAAGCATAATTACATTACAGGCAATCTCATCTAAAGCAATTACAATTGTCGCCATCAATCCAATTAAAGAGGATAACCAGCTCTACTGAGTCAGAACCACAAAGCTTTCCAACTAAGTCTAGGCTTTGGGATAATGGTGTGATTGAGGATTTTGAGAATTTTCATTTTCCAAAATAGTGTTGCTTATAAAAATTGAGAACAATGTTGGGGGAGTGGGGGGAGGTGATGAGAGATTGAATATTAGTAGAGGTGTTTTTGTTTTTCTATTTTATTTACTGATAAATTTCTTATTTCTAAGCACAGAAATCAGTGTATATTCTCAACACTGAAGCTACAGGCCCCACAAAATCTTTATGGAAAGGTTAACATAGCATCACGATATCATAATTGTCTAACTGTACCCATCTGGCACCTCATCCTAAATCGGGCCTCCATCCGTTATTCCTTCGGAGACCTTCCATCTTGTTCTACTTAACGATACAATGCACCATTTCCTGTCTTTGCTCTCTATGGAAAAAATTGGTTTGAGTATCACCTCACTGGAAGTTCTTGCACTGGTTTAGGTGGGTCACTGTGGATGACAATATGGAATATGACTAAGAATTACAGAGGTTCACCTGTGTCTATATGGTCCAGACCAGAATCTAAGACTTGGATACAGGACCCAGAAAATAAAAAATGAGAATGATGTCACTCACTGTGAGTGAGATTTACAAAGGGCTTAACAGAGATTGTATAAGCCTGCATTGGATGATGTACTACATGAAAATACTGGTATTTTCTTTGTAGTTATTCATGTGTGAAGACGTATAGCTGATAAACTTAGTCAGGGGTTGGAAAGGGAGCATTTGCTATCTAATGTCAGTGGTTCCCTTAGTCACTGCTCAGCATTCTTTCAGTATTCCTTCCACACCCTGGCTTTTCTATTTTATACCCAGACCCTTCCACCTGTCTTGATTAGTTTCTTGTCACATCTTTTCACGTCCTCCCACAATCCACAGCTACCCCAGTCCTTGCCACTCTTGGATGTGTGTTCTCTTAGTCCATATAGATACTTACAGTCCTGCTTTAGAACTTACCTCTTCCAGGGAAACAGTTCACCACAGAAGTGGGGGAGGGGCAGAGAAAGGACATGGTGGGGGAGCTGGGCTCAGTTGTATATGCCACTACTAACCAGCTCTGTAATTCTGAACAAGCCAACAAAGTTAGCCCCAGTTTGCTGATCTGTAACATGCAAGTTGTTAATATCTGTTCTGCCAACCTCATTTTCACAAGTATCTGAAATGGAATTAAAAATGTGGAAAAAGCCCTTATAATATATAAAATTTCATGCAAATGTGATGGCATACATATATATATATATATATATATATATATATATACACACATATATATACATACATATATATATATATATGTAATGTAATATATTAGTTAGCCTACGCTACTCTGGTCATCTCCTTCTGTCGATTTCTCCAGCCCTTGCAATATAAATGGTCCTTCTTCAAATGCCCTACTTTTAGTCCTTGGGTTAATGTTTCTGCACTTTTTGTTTCCTGTTGAGTGTTTAAGAAACCTGAAGGCTGAAAATATGTTGCTTATGTCTTTTCTATTTTTCCTAACATTTAATTCATTCCCTGACTCAGTGTGGTAGGATGATTTGTGGAAGCATTGTATAGTGTTCATTCCCTCTTTAGTTTTTCTCCAACAATTGTAAGCATATGGTCCAGCTTGGGTCTGAAGAAAACATGCTGCAGTATCGGACAATAAGCATATAGAGGTCCAGGGTGGTGGTAGACATGCACCTTCCAAGTGCTCTCCAGGTACACTACCCTCCAAAAACATCGATGTGCTCACCGACCTGGAAGCAGCTCCAGACCCTTTGCTTAGGGGTTTTTATGGAAGTTTCATTTAGTGGGCATGGTGGATTAAATCACTGGTCACTGGCAATTCACTTAGTTGCCAGCCTCTCTCCTCTTTTTGAAGGATGTGGGGGTGGAACTGAAAATTCTAAGCTTCTAATGAAGGCTTGTGCTTTCTGACAAACAGCCCCTATTTTGAAGCTGCTAAGTCACTTGGTGATAACAAAAGACACTCCTACCACCCTTATCATGAAATTCCAAGGGTTTTAGGTGCTCTGTGCCAGAAACCAGGGACAAAAACCAAGTGTCTTTCATGACCTAGCCTCAGACATGGCTATGTTCTATTGGTCACACGAACCAACTCTGAGAGAGTGAGGCACAGAAGCACACAAGAGCATGAATACCAAGAAGCAGGGATCATGGGAGGCCATGTTGGATGCTGGCTACACACCAGCTGGGATTTTTCTTCTTTTATCTACAGTTGTTTCAAGGAAATCTGGTGTCCCCTTGAATGCAGTTTGAATATGATCAAGAATGTGATTTCTTGGTTAAATGATGATATAGTATCCGTTTACATTACTAACCTCTTGGTGGACATTGACTGTGTGAACTGTTGAAACAAAAGTCTTCTCATGAGCATCACTGTAATTCTCAAGGCCAAACGATGGGTCGTGTCCAACTCAACTTTCTACAGGTGGTCTCCAGCAATGGAAAGATCTCTGGGCACAAACTATGAGATCTGGGCTCCAGTATTATTCCTGCTGCTGAGTTATGCCAAGACCTCAGTTTTCTCATGTTTAAAATCCGAGAGTCAAGAGATGATCTACATTGTACCTTTTAGGGCTAAAATGTATACAATGCGAGGGAGACTCAAAGAAAATTGCTTAAGTCAGTGATAAGGATCACATCAGATGTTTTTGGTGAAGCTGTGGCCAAGGGCCTTGAAATATGTTTAATTGATTTTGGGAGAACAAGAGCCTACATTTCTTTTCTAAAAAGTATATTAAAATCATATATGACACCCTAGTCAGTCACCACATAGTTTAACTGACACTCAAAGTAGTATCTCTGGCATGACATTTTGGAATTGACTGGTGTGGATAGATCCCAGATCGTCAAACAAGCAAACTTATAAATTTTCTACTCTCTCAATTCACAGATAGAGAAACTGAGGCCCAAATAGGTTAAGAGACAAACCCAGTTAGGGCAGCAGATTTCAATCCAGACCTCCTGAATCCTTGCCCTTTTCTACATGTTTACTATACCAACCAGTTGGTGTATTTTTCCTCTACTACCATAAGTAAATATCTGCTTACCTTTTACTTAAAACAAATAAACACATATGTCAAGAAGTTGAGTATTATTGGTTTCAAGGGGAAAGTGCCAATTTAAGAAAATATTTTCACTGAGTAGTACAAGCTTCATTGAGATATAGCTCCCTATTTTGTTAATCTTTCAAATAAAAAAATCTTGTTTCTATAAGAAGAAGCTGATTTTGGGAATGATACAATATGGGCTTGTAGCCTTTTTACCTTACCATGCCTGGTATTGATGAAGCATGGGAAGAGATTCACTGGCATTTCCTTGAGGAGACAGAAGCTGGTGGTAGATGAGTGGTGTTTCTGCAGACAGGCAGAAGGCCTAGGGAGGAGATGCCAGACTTATGCTGGGCCCTGCCAAATATTTCTCTGGCCATTTTTTTCTTTTTTTCTGTCTCTTCTCTTTGTCCCTTTCTTATCCATTTTGGGGGCTCTTTGTACTGTCTTTGATATAACTGAGCTCATAATTTGGCCTCAACGAGTGTAGTTTGTTCTCTGCTCTCAAGATTATTATCCAAAAGTTTTCCAGCTTACATGTAATTGAAGATTCTGTTCTTTTTGCAGTCAAGATAATATTATGGAATGGCTCATTTGTATGCCAAATGGGAATAGACTTTTCCTTCTCTGCCATTTCCTTAAAGGGACTTCGTGGTAATTTATTTACTTGGATGATTTAAAAGATGTAAATGTCTTTAATCCATAAATTTATTGATTCATAAACTTCTCTCCCTGATGCTCTATCACTAGAAATTATCTTTCCTTGCTTAATCTCAGTGACCTGCTAATGGACAAGAACTAGACCAATTAACGTATACTAGGGTTGTTTTTACTGGTAGAGGAATTTTTGTCTGTAGAGTTCAATAGAATATGAACTCTTTCCTGAGCTCTTTGGACAAAGAGAAATACCTGATTTACTAGATTTACATTAAAATTGCAAAGTTCCAGATTTCCTGGAAAGGAAGAGGCTACTTTTTGGGTTTTCTCCTTTATTCTCTTTATAATTCATTCTTCTATAGTTAAGTAATGGTTTGTCAAGAATTTACAATCATCAGATAACCTATGTTTAGGTATGAATATGTGTATTATTATCACCTATAAATGTATATTATTTATAAATCATAGATGTATAACTCTTATATAAGAATATATATATATATATATATATATATATATATATTAACCATATTTTCAGCATCTTGTGTGTTTCTGGCACAACTAAATGAACATCTGTATGTTGAATCCTTTCCCCCTTGAATTCTATTATAATCCCTAATAATTTCCTAAAGGAAAAACTATACATTGTATGAAAATAATCATAAACACATTTACTCCTAGAATTATTATGGTGTGCTATGCTGTTGTTTAGTCTGTATTCATATATATTATTATGGTTATTCTGTATTCATATATTTTATCTTAGTTAAGGTCTTGATGTATTCTTTCAATAGTCATTAAACTCATATAAACACTAAATACAATAGTTTACAACTGTATTGTAAATTTTCACTGATGTCAAACGTGAGATGTTTGAGTGACCACATTAGTTGTTCTGCTGTCTCTGTTGTGTAACAAAGAATGGATTGGCCATGAGACTAGTGGTTGTGCCTTATGCATCTGTATTATCTGCACAGTTCATTGCATACAGCTTAATAAATAAAACTTTAAATAAATGGAATAAGAGAGTATAGAGGGAGAGAAGGTGAATGTATGCCATACTTCTGCAGGAAAACCCATGTTAAGATCAGTATTTGGGGCAGAATTCACTAATCATTACCACCATGTTTCTATGCATACGGAGCTTGATATAAAGTACAAAAGTGGAGTCACCAGTTTAAAAACAGAAAACAGGAGCCCTTTTCAGAGGCAATTTTTACCACTCTCTTCCTGCTTAGGGATGCATTAGCTCAGCTGCCCCTCCACTGAGGAATAACTCCCTTAAACATTTGAAGACACATATGTAGATTTTAAATGACCCCAAAAGAGGTCTTTGAAGTTCAGTGCTGCTAAAACCTAAACTTAAAAACTTGAAGTCTTTCTGCACTAAAATGGCTTAGGTAAATCAGAGGACTTAATTAAATCTGAACACCTGTAACCCGTTTAACCTGGCTCCATCCCTACCTGGTTCTGCAAGAACTCTAGTACTCTGTCAGTTTGCCCCTCCCTAAGTCCTGGAGTTCCCACGTGATGTCGCACAGGGCTTGGGAGCCACTTACACAGCACATGTATTTACCTGAGGCTCCACCAGCAATGACCTCCTCCCACGGCCTGTACCACCCTACTGCTTCGATGGCCCCACTGCATTTTTGCAGTACCCACCAGGCACTGTATCTATTCTCTGTTCTGCCCAACGACCTTGCCTTTCTTGCTGCCCTACCTGGCCTGGTCATTATCTGCCAGTATTTTCTTTGAAAATATACAGACTGTCCCATAACCTACAATTGAGTAAGGAGGATAGACTTCTTCTGTGGTTAAAGAGGGGTCCTGAAGAAGTGTTGTTTGAATCCATTGAATTAGATAGTTTAGGCTCTTTCAAATTATGCTTCTAGCCCTCTCTTCCCCCAGGACCTGGTCATGGTTCCTGGATACTAGGTTAGAAACTGATTTGAGTCATAGACACCGTGCCACAAGCAGACATCCCACTCCTCACCAACACTTAAGAATTTTGCATGACAAAGAGCATCTAAACTGAGTCTGTCCTCCACAGGGATGGGTTCTTCCCAGGAAAATATTTAGTGCCACAGCCCCCTGTACACCCACAATGTACCCCTGCGAGATTTCTACTATACCACTATATAAGTTCATCATGCAGGGACCCAATAGTGGGTTCACCTGTAACCATATCCCCCACCCTCAAGAAAAAGGGTGGGTTCCATATGAGTAACCTTTTCTTATATCTTTACGACCCATGTGGTTAAGAAAATTGCAGATGTGTCTGAACCTTAGCAGTGGAGAGTAACAGGCCAAGGCTCACAATGTACATTTATAGTTTCTCACTCTTTTGAAGAAATGCTTTGCATAATCTCATTCCTTCCTAGATATAGTATCTTATTCATAGCACAATAAATTATCCTTGGTATCATTTTTTATCCAGGCTCTTAACAGCGATATTCTGTGCTGAAATATTAAAGAAAAAATTACCTCAGCACTTCTTTATTTTTCTCCTGCTGTGGAATATAATTAATAAACTACTGAAATGCCCAGTCTGAGTGTTTCCAATGTAGAGTGCAGAATGAAAGAAAGCAGGACAGGGAAAGGAAACGGATACTCCTATAGCTCACTTCAAAGTAGATTAAGTTATTTGAAGAATGGCTTTGTGTTATAGGGCAGTTAAAACGATTTTAAAACAGCTAGATGTGTTTAGAACATATGTCTTTATATGGCAGATGGCACACAGATGACTAAGGTTCTGTCGTTATTCCTAATGTATGCAACACCTGAGTGAAAGCATATGAAACGCCATCATAAGGAAGCAACAGCAAAAGTACCTGGGTCAAGGTAGCACACAACCTTCCTACATACACACACACACACACACACACACACACACACACACACACACAGAGGAGTCCAGGACTTTGCTTCAGAATTTAAAATCTATCACAGTCTTTGCACTTTTCTAATTTCAGCTGCAAGATATCTTTCTTTTTTCACATCAGAATGTCTAATGATAAAGAAATGATTCAACAATCACAGTGATATATATTAAATGACATAAAAGATCATACGTGTTAAAATGTCTTTTAATAAATTTTTAATGACGTGGCAAAACACTCAAGCAAAAACATTAAGTGAAAACACAGATTACAAAAGTTTATATACAATATAGTGAATGTGTATGTATGCGTTTATATGTATATATGTGTGAAATAGACAACATACTTATTAGGCTGATGTAATTACAAGGAATTTTTTAAATATATTTCTCTGTAGGGTCGATAATGAGCATATATTAGTTAGATAAAGAAAAGTGAGATCTTATATAGGAAAGTAAACCTTAGAACAATGCTTAAAGATAGTTAAGACGTGTAGGATTCTTGCAAATGTCATAATTTTGGAGTGCTAGGAAAAGCATTAAATAGTTTCTGAAGATGGAAAGCTCATCCCGTTAGCACAGTTGAGATATCAATAGTCAAAAAGTTATGTTTTTAGAAGAGACTGGGCTTTTGATTAAGCTGAGGTAAAGCAGCCACAATTCAGGGGAGCCAGGGCAAGAAAGGGAATATATGTTAAGAGCTGCTTCGTAGTGGTATTAAGGAAAGGGAGCAGGAAAAAAGATGTAGGATGAAGAGAGAGTGAGGGAACAGAGAGGAAATGAGTGGGACAGGTCCTAGGAGGTGCGGGAGTTTCTGTCCTTGGCGTGGTCCTGGGTGCAGGTAATCATGTCTTCGGATTTGGCATCAGCTGGCTGAGTGTTGCAGCTGATTGTTAGACATTAGAATGGAATGTGTGGGTTTGCAATAGACTCCTTGAAAGCACTGAAAGTGAATTGAATTATGGTGACCAAACCTCAGGGCTGATCGTGACTAAGACAGAACTTTCTACTGAAAAAAAGCAAATAAGCATTTTTGAGAATAAAATACATATCCAATGCAATCATCAGTCCCTTGCCTACCTAAACACAGAATGCATTTCTTCCTTTGGGGAAAAGTTAAGGATACATTCTTGCATTGAAGAGTAACACACTTAAAATTGGTGTGGTGTGAAAAGCCCTGGTTGAAAATGATTCCAGGAGGGCTAAGGTTATGGACACCTTGTGTTCCTCTTCATGGCTGTTACTGCTTTTCTCAAGTTTCCTGGCTCTCGGCTGTCATTTCTCACTGTCTTCAGCAGCCCCCCCACCCAGCCCCTCTCGTTTGCCCCTTGCATTGGGCCTGGGTTTGGACACCGTGGGTTAGCACACATCAGAGAGCAGGGGCCCAAGGAGCCTTCCTGGGGTCAAGAGCACAGACTTTAGCACTCAGACTTTCATGATAACCTTTTTAACAACGTACAGACCTTTTTTCCTTATGTTTTTACTTAAAAATGTTTTTCTGGATAATTGAGATTATTAAATAAGTGGCTTCTTGTAAGTGAATGATATGAAACCATTGTTCTCTTGGCAACTTACTACCAATCTGAGATTTTGTTAGCTGCTTTTCTAGATCTTGAAGTTATAAAACCTCAACAATAGTAACAGAGTGTACAATGTAAAACACATTTTAGAAGTGATGTAAATATGTTTATGAGAAACATGATGTTGTTTCATGGCAGTGAATTGAGTGTTCAGCTATATGGAGCCTAAAACGACAGATTATTTCTTTTTCCATTATTTTTGGGAGAAAGAACTCCACCAACTATTTTACAATCTGAGGAACTTTAAAAATATGCATCCACATAGCACAGCTAAGTAACTGGCTGTTATTTAGCCAGACACACGTTTTCAGTATGAGTAGATTTCATCTCAACTCACTGTTTTACCCTTTCAATTGTTGGAGGTGGAGTGGTCTTTAAGCCTCATTTGTTCATTTATGAGGAAATAGTTTAAGATTTTCCTTTACTTTTAGCCTAGTACTGTTGTAATTAATACATCATTCATTCATCATCAGATATTTATTGAGCCCTTCTACGTGTCAAGTACCCTTCCAGATATTGGGGATACAGCAGTTAACAAGACAGATAAAGTCTCCTCTTTCATGAGCTTAAAATTCTATTGGCGTAAGATGGCAACAGAATACATTCATAATACAAAATTAGGTAGCACTCAGTTGGGGGTAAGACACTAAGATGGGAAACAGCCTTTGCCATCACGGTGCTTATAGGATAAATTGCAACTAAAGATGTTTATACAAGCAATATATTGGGACCATTAAGAGTCTCCCCCAAACTTTACTTAGAATAAATGTTATTACTTGAGGGAATATTTGAACTTAGTGCATTTAGTATTAAGTGGCAGTTAAGCTTTTTCAAATGCAATTTCAGTCCTTGAAAATGTCAGCTACTTCATAGGTGGAGGCCTAAAACGCCTCTTTACAGAAACCGAAACAAAATAAGACTAAACAAAAAAAAAAAGATGGATTGAATCGGGGTGGGGAGGGGGTAACATACACAGAAAACCCTGCCTCATGACATGGTTACAAAGTGCGTCCCCAGGCCACTTCCCTGGCACTTTTTTGGTTCATCAGGAAATGGTGCATCTTGGTTTGCAAGCCCCTCCCACAGCAGTTAGGAGCTGTCACTTCCCTCCAGTCCTGCAGGCCACACATAACCATTGAGATGGTTCAAATGTGTCAGCATTGGTACAGTTTGTCGTACCAAGTGGCAAACCCCTTCCTTAAGTTGACAGCTTCGATTTAATTCTTTGCAGTTCAAATCCCTCTTTCTCTCCAGCCTCTGGGTCTCCTCTAAGAGAGCAGAGCACCCTGTCTAAAGTTACGTGGCTCCTACATGAGCCAGAAGACCGAAGCAGTTCACCATGAAGCCCCTCCTCCCTGCTCCACTGTCTGACAAACATCTGTGTTGAAAGCCCTCCTGGTCTTGCTAAGTATCTTCCTGCAGGTGTTGTACTCACTCCTTAAGAGTCCCCACTCTACAATCTGTGTGGGTCCTGGATCTGACTCAGCCCAGGACATACAGTAATTGAAATACAAGGCTTAGGAGAAATAACTCCCTGTTTTGTACTTCAGATTCAAAGCCATTGGGGATGTGTGACCTTAACAATTTACTTAATCCTTGGAGCCTCGGTCTCTACATATGTAAAAGAGATTAATAATAGTACCTATTTTATAGTTGATCTAATGAGGAAATGAGATAGCTACCATTGTTTGTGAGTATCTGGACATTGTTTTTATTAATATTTGCTCAATACATTCAAAGATCATTTTTTCGAGGCCCTGGTACATGTCAACCACAACCTATTAAAGAATAAACCTGCAATGGTTGGAATTCAGGGAGAATCCCAGGACCACTCTAGGAAAGTTTCCTTCAACCCACTACATGCCAACTTTCATAATGGCTTCCTCATAGTTATTTTCTCTTTTTGTAACTGTAAAAATTAAGACTTCATTTATATAAACACAAGCTTGAATGTTTTAAAAAGTGTCTGCTCATGTGTTTATTGCAAAAATCAGGAAGTTTTTTTCTTTTTCGCCTAGTCCAAAAAAATCCTTATCAAAGAGAATAAATAAGGAAGACCCAAAGGGCGTGAATTCTATTATATTTGAATACATAGTTGGTTTGGGGATCTTTTATTACCAAATCAATCCAAATGATGATAATAAAAAGAAAAGGAAGTGTGCCACACATAAAGGAGAAATTCCATTTTATTTAACACGCAAGGTCTGTACATAAATTTTCTGTTTGTGAAAGCATTTGCATTGATAAAGCAAAAATATGAAAACCACATCAGATAAATTGCTAAAAATTTGAAATGGACATAAGCTTTGCATTTTAAATGAAAATATATACAACATCGTGCAACAGCCAATGACTGAAAGCGCATTTTTCTTCTGAATGTCTGATAAACTTATGCATGTTAAGACCCCATTCAGATATTCATGTTATACCTCCTCCCCAAAGCCTTCCTATAGATTAGCGATATCCATTTGGGACACCATTGGTCCTCTGTGCATAACTAAGTATGCTTTTTTCACATGTGAGTTAGTCACTTACTGATCTCTCACCCTCTTTCAACTGTGATCTTCTCTAATATCTAGACCTTAACTTCCAAACTCTCTAATTCCAGTGCTCTGTTTGGCCATGGCACAGTGTAGGTACTTAACAAAAAAAGAATGGATTGTGGACCGCATGCCATTGCTCTCCAGAGAGCGGAGCCTGAAGACAAAGTTATAGATGAGCCTGGACAGGGTGCTGTTCAGTTGTGTAGATATTTCTGTAGGTAAGTGATGCATGCACGAGAGGTTTTGGGTTAGACAGTGTTTAGATGTGTGCTTTTTTATGCTGGAACTCCTGGTGTCCAAGATGGAAAAGTAGATCCTGAAAACAAGACTGTACACTGTGTCAACTATACACTTTTCTTCCTTAACTCCTCACTCCCTTGCCTCTTCATGAAATTCAAACTCCAGCCTTCCCATCTCCTCTCAATAGTTCTTTGACTTTTAGACAGCACTGCCCATATGTTGAGAGGTATTTTAGATTCCCTCAGCTGCTTCAACTCAACTGCTAAGGAACAGCTGTTTTGGACATACGTGCTTTTTTACACCTGAATTTCTAGTCACATATTAGCTCAGGGCCAAGACGTGCAGCAGCAAACTTAGCTCCCAGGTGTGAACATTAGCCAGCGTGAGCCTTCTATGAGCTAAAAGGTGAGTCCCCTGCCAAACTCATCACTCCACCTTGATCTCATTGTTAGTTAAGTTCAGGATTTCTCTCAGAAGCTGGAGCTTGTCACTGCTTCTCCAGAGTCTCCTCTAAGGTTACTTAGAGTCTGTGACTGAGGATAAATTCATCATCTTTCAGACTCCAGTCTGTTGCTTGAAGGCTTGTAAGAAACCGGCTGAGAATATCACAGTTAATAGTTGATTATGGGCCAATGAAAGCTAAAGGGTCTACCTTGCTTAGCCTGCCTACAACAGACTCACTTCAAGTCGAAAGACACACAGAGACTGGAAGTGAAGGAATAGGGAAAAGAGATTTCATGAAAATGGAGACAAACAAACAAAAAGCTGGAGTAGCCTACTTATACCAGACAAAATAGACTTTAAAACAAAGGCTATAACAAAAGACAATGAAGGAGTCAGTAATCCCACGTCAGGTTATTTATCCAAAGAAACACAAAATGCGACTTGGAGGGGACGTGTGCATCCATATGTCATTGCAGTATTGTTTACAGTGGCCAAGATGTGGACGCAGCCTGGGTGTCTGTCAAAGGATGAATGGACAAAGAGGAGGTGGTTCATATATACAGTGGAATGTTGCTCAGCCAGGGAAGGCAGTGGGTTCTCGTCATCTGTGGCGGCATAGATGCATCTGGAGGGCATTGTGCTGAGTGGAGTAGGTCAGACAGTGAAAGACAGATGCAATGTGATGTCACTTATATGTAGAATCTAAAGAACAAAATAAATAAACAAAACAGAAACACACTCATAGATACAGAGAACATTTTGATGGTTGCCAGATGAGAGCAGGCTTGGGGATTGGTGAAAAAGGGGGATTGTGAAATACAAACTGGTTGTTACAAAGTAGTCATGGGAATGTAGGGTATACCATAAGGAATATAGTCAACTACATTGTAATAACTATGTATGGTGTTAGATACGTACTAGATTTATCGGGGTGATAGATGGAAGGGGGTTGGCGACAGGGTGCAAAACGTAAAGGGATTAAAAAGTACAAATTGGTAGTTACAAAATAGTCGTAGGGATATAAAGTAAAGCATAGGGAATATAGTCAATGATATGGTAATAACTATGCATAGGGCCACGTGGGTACTAGACTAGTCAGGGGGATCACTTTTTAAATTATATAAATGTCTAACCACTATCCTGTACACCTGAAACTAATATAAAATAATATTGAATGTCAACTGTAATTGAAAAAGTAAAAAGGGGAGGGTAAAAGGTGAAGGGCAATAAGAGGTCCAAATTCCCAGATATAAAACAATAAGTCATATGGATGTAATGTAGAACATAGAAAATATAGACAATAATATTGTGATTGCATGGTACAGTGTCAGATGGTTGCTGGACTTACACTGGTGATCACTTCTTTAGGTGTATAATTGTTGAATAACTATGGTGTACACCTGAAATTAATATAATATTGTATGTTAGCTATATTTTAATAAAAATCATTTAAAAAATTAAAGAGTCCAAGGGGACCATGAAAAATAGTTGCTAATGGGACAATCAAAGTTTTGCCCTGTATTACTTGATGAAATTCACCCTCATTGTTGTCTCTTTAGGAATGGTCAGTAAAAATTTGTTATTTTTCAGAGCTACTATAGACCAAGTTTTATTTGTTTTGAATGTGACAGCATAACAGAAATAAGCTTTAAGGAAAGAAGAATATGGCCAGGTTTCTATGTTTCATTTGGTTTGATTTCTTTGTATTTTTTTCTTCACTTTAAAACGATGAAATATTGTAGAACATTCTCTTTCTTTGAGAAGCATATAACACAGTGCCTAAACATACCCTGCAGAGTTAAATTACTTGGTTTAGATCCAAGATCTGTTGACCTAGGATAAGTCACCTTGGGCAAGACTCAGTTTTTCACCTGTAAAATGGGATGGTATCTAAGTCTTAGGGCTGAACTAGGGATTAACAGAGTTAATCTATATGGGCACTTAGAGCAGTGTGTGGTACAAAGTGCATGATAGATGCATGATAGTGCATGATAGATGCTGGGCAACTACAGTGTACTTGTAACATCTCCCTCTTGTTTGAATTCATTTCCTCAAATTGAGATTTCTCTAGGCATCCATTTGGTATGGTCCTGATAAGATGTCTCTTCTAATTCCTGTCTGTTCTTCCTTAACTGAGTTGATTCCCAGTTAATGCATCTTCATTGATTTATCCCCGTGAAGGCGGAAAACAGTTCAGAGAATATTCAAACTGGGAGAAACAATTTTGGCCCCAGTCTAGCTTGCTGTGTGACCTAACCTCTCTGGGCTTCAATGCCCTATTTGTCTGTAATATGGTGATAATACTATTGGTCCTCTTTCAGTGCTTGGATTGCTAACAACAAAAAAAAGGAACAGAGCAATTTGTAAGTGTAAAGAGTCAATAGGTACTTAGTAATTGAAATAAGACTGTTCTGAAAGTCAAGCCCATTTGTTCAAAAAACAATCCAGTCCAAGGAGAGGTGTTCAGATCCTGACCTAGGCAAGCAGACCTCTGACGGAGTCTCTAAAAGGACTGCCAGGAGAAACAGAGGAGGCTGGACAAGCAAACCAATTGGCCGGTGCTATGGTAACAGAGTCAGAAGAGACTTGCCTGTGGCTATGTCTACACAAGCCTCTGAAAAATAAAACATTCAATCAATGAGTTGTATTGTCCACTTGACTCTTCAGCTGATCAATGTGGCTGATCTCATCACTGAATTAATTGGGTCTCTTTTCTGGGATGGAGCTATAGGGATTTGGGGTGTTTTTCCTATTATAGAAATAGTAGAGTTAATCTCCACTCTGTATTTAGCTTCACGTTTGACCTTTGCCACTTCTCTGTGTTGGAAAGGGTAGAAAGAGGAAGGTGACTGAATGAGAATAATCTCAAAAATAAGTGTATAGTGCAGCAGCAGAGTGGAACGACTGCTGTGAAATAGAATAACTTCCTGGGTAACCGTGAACAAGTTTGCTGAGCGTAAATACCAGTTTCTTCATCTGAAAAATGAAGCTAATAATAACTTTTTTAGGGTTGATTTGAAGATTGAAAAAGACGATGTGTGAGCATGCCTTATAAATATGATAGTCTGATATAACAGAAATAACTCTCTCTGTCCATTTGGGTCACTTCCTGGATGGAGGTAGGACCTATGGGCGAGGAGAGCTGTGAGCTGGTGCCCTTTTGCGTAAAGATGGCTCAGGGGGGAGCTCAATGGGGTAACTACCCCGCTGCAGGACTCAGCCTCAGGCAGTTCTCCAAGCCAGGTAGTTTTCAAGGTACTAAAAGTGGGGCAGAAACAGCCAAACCACTAAAGGAAGGCTTAGATGAGTCACCATTTAGGCTAGACAAACACTGCTTCCCTGTCTCTACTGCCCTCCCTGTTTACCACCACTTTTCCCCTTCGGAGGGAAGTGAGCTCCTAACTAATGAGTATGTTGGGTGGGTGGTGGAGGAAAGCATTGTTTTCTCCCTCAAGAAACCTTTAGTGAAAGCCACGCACCAGAGGGGCGGCTGTCATACACCCATCGGTGCATACCATGCTTTGGTATGCAGGGAGGGAGGTGGCATCAGGAGAAAAGTTGCACTTGGTCAGTCAGTCGGCAGGACCAGAGCCCACAGATGAGGACCAAGTCCTTGGACTTGGACCAAATAAGTTCTAATGAGAATAAGTTCCAACCAAGCTAATTGTCTTTTATTTACAGCAGCGTTCCTGAACAGGTGGCCCGTAGACCAGCAGTATTGGCATGGCCTGGGCACTTATTAGAAATGTCAGATTTGGGCCCCCACACCTTGTGACTCAGCCTATGGGGGTAGGGGGGTAGGCCCATGTTTTTAACAAGTAGTCCTGTTCATTCGGATGCTTACCAACACCTGAGAAACTCTGGCTTAAAAGACTGCCCGTTAATCTGAATTGGGGACATTAAAATGCCCTTTTTAAATGAGATGATGAAAGTAAATGGAGTTTTTATCTGTGTTTATTATAGCATTTTTAACTAGGAAAAATATAATATTAGCAACCCTATGTCATTTTTGTTGGCCTGGGAACTCCAAAGGTCATGGACAAAGATTTCTGTTGAGGACCTTCCAAGCAAAGCTTTTATTATTTTATTTTGTCTCCCTATTCATGTTACATCTGTTGATCAATACAGGATGCGTGGGGGAACAATATCCTAGAAAAGGGGTGACAGTGAAGCTAGGGGATTAAAATATGGCCCCCAGATCTGGACTTAACCCTTGAGACATGGTTCCAGCAGGTCGCAGCCCACTGACTCGCTCATCTCCTTTACCTGGACGCTAAGCATCTAACAGTGCAATCTAAGATTTCACTAACTGCCTACAGAGCAACCGCACAAGGTTTCTGCCTGGTGTGCGCCCACCCTGGGCGTGCAGTTGGTGTTTTTGAACTCTGTGAATAGGTATGTCCTTTTGCAAAGGTTCTAACCATGCTGTGTGAGTATGCTGGGGAGGGAGGGTCATGAGGGGAGGGGGCGGGTGTGCTGGGCTGGGGAGTGAGAACATCCACTCGGGACTGGAGCCCTCTGCCCACTTTGTTCTCAATACCAGGGCAGTGGAGACTCCTTGTCATTTCAGGACACAGGAGAAAGAATAACTCATATTTAAAGTTTAAAAATTAAGATGAACATGCAGCCTCTGGTTACTTATTGATCCAGTCCGGAGTTATTTTTAAAAAGCAAATCAGCCAGCTGTGCTGACACTCAGTGGATTCATCTTCCCTACTTCATCACGCTGTCAGCGCACCATGATCTAGTAGATACGAAAGGCAATCCATTAGGGGGTGCTTGTTGCGGTTGAGTGGTTGTGCTTGCCTGTAAAAAAAAAAAAAGAAAAAAACTATCTTCTATTTTGCAAATATTATGTCGTTGTGGGTGTGTGTTTTACTTTGGGATTGGAGGAGTTTATATCTTAGCTGCCCACCTCTCTGATGTGGCAAAGGGAAGCTGGGGCAGACCAAACTCTACCCTGACCCCAGGCTGGATGAGTCGTGACCATTCCTGGAAGGAGCTACCCAGCCTGATGATCCTGCTGCATGTCATCCTGTGCCCCAGCTCTCGACAGCATAGGATCCCCAATGTGTATAAGAGGAGAGGCCTAATGGGAGGGGAAGGAGGACACTGGGCGACACGCAGGGTCTCATGAAAAGACAACAGGTGGGACACACAATGGACATATAAACTGACACAGATGGGATCTTCCACCCTTGTTAGTTCACAGTCAGTGGTGAGAAAATATCCTAAAATGAACCTAGCCTGTTCCAATCTAGATGGTAGCATTTTCTTAAACCTCCTGTGGGTAAACACATGTGCGAGCGTGCTCGTGCACCCACTGCAACGGGTGAGAACCCCACCAGCTAAACTCTGCGTTCACTTGCACCATTGATACCTATCTCTACGCTTTTGCTAAATAGAACAATAGGATCGTCAACTGTCATAAACCACAGTCACGACGAGACATAGAAGAGATGTGGAAATTATAAGCTCTACATGCCCAAACTCTACTCCCAGTGCAGAATCTTTATTTTAGCTGTATTAGCTAAATACATAAGCCAGTGAGTCAACAGGAATGACTCACTTTAGATCTTCCTTGGCAAGGAAGTCTAAACCTGTGCAGAGAGTAGCTGTGTTGGATAGAGCCATTTTGGGGCTGCGGACAGTTTCTGGGGGTCCCAGAGTGTCTGAATACACGGCTACAATTTATCTCGCTTTTACATGCTGCTTTTAGATACTCCTGGGCCCTAGAGAACTGAGAAGTTCTCATCTCACTCCTCTGAGCCTCATCCCCTCTGCGCAGAGTATACGATCAGGAAATCCTGATTTGATTTGGCTTTCAGCTTTATGTGTTCCCTTTCCGTGGCTCTAAAGACCTCACTTGACCGCTCTTTGCCTCGGTTTTCTCATCTGTCAAATGGACACACTTCCATCTATTCCACCTTCTTCACAATACTATTATAAAGAGCTACCAAGTTACCACACATGAAAGCACTTTGCAACATAAAGAGTTTATGAAAATAATAAATTATTAGTCTTCAAGCATGACTTTAACCGCATGCCTAGTTTCCAGAGATTATGAAAGTTGGGAGCCTCTGCTTCCTTGATAGGTAGGGTAGGAACTTTTGGAGGGTTCTGTTAATGAGCCAGAAGTGTCTAGTGGTACCACTAAGAGGGCTGATTCAGCAGGACCAAAAACTCACCCCAGAATCATCAAGGTAAATTGCTGGTGGTTGAGGTTATAAATGACTTCCTGACCAAAACGTTTTGTGATAGTTTTAAACCAGTGAGCCTCTCAAATCTATGCAGGTCAAACCAGCCACAGAAAATATGGTAGGAATTGCTGACTCAGTTACCCTCATTCACAGGGAATCTCAAAACGTGGGAGTAAGAGTAACCAAAGTTCAACTTCCTTATCTTCGAACAAGACGGAAATTCTGTTTGCTTTCCAAGAGGTATCCTCTAATGTCGCTTCTGTCCTGAACATGAGAGAGGAGTGTGCTTGAGCCAGGGAATTCAGCCTGTTGCAACATGCCAGCACAGAAACCACTAGCAAATCAGCCCGAGTCTAGAGGAGCTGAGTTTGTCTTTAGTGCTCTTGGCCTTTTAATGCCTGTCTTCAGCTTTCCATCTTCTTGTTCACAGGAGGTCCTACGGAAGCAAACTCTGAAACAAGCATGTCAGTGTCAGTTGGTACTAAGGAAGGGTTCCAGGAAAAACCAGCAAGGGAGGGAGGAAGCAAGACAGGGACGGAGAAGTCCAGGAAGTATGTGAGTTCCGGCAAAGTCCCGAAGCTATAGGGAGCTCTGAAGCATAAACGATACCTTAGGGTGTGTTCCACTGAAGGGCACGAAGGGAGGCTTCCCTTGTCCTGCACTGATTGACCATAGCTAGGCACGGCCTCCTGGGGATTGCGACTCCTCAGGCACTTTTGGCGCACTGCCTGTACAGGCCCAGGGCCTCCAGTAGCCCTTGGACAGCCCTGGGAAGAGTGGCAGGTATGGCACTTAGAAGGAAAGGAGCACAGAGGCTGCAGAAAGGGTTCGCAGGAACAAGAGAAAGAGTCCAAGAGGATCTGGACAGAGTTCAAAGTCTGCCACCCACTCGAGTGCCAACTCTGCTCCAAAACTACCTTTCTCTTCCCTCTTTTCTTTTGGACAGCCCTGTTTTCAAGTCAGAAAAGAAAGTTAAGTCAAGTCAGCCATTCTGTCTGTTTGAATGGCTTTAGTAGGTTTACTTGTAGAGTTTTGTCCAAGCTCCACATGATAGCATATGAGCCCCTCCCGGAGCTATCTGTTGCCCCGCCCAGTCTCAGCCATGTGTATTCATTGGGTCTTCTGTTATCTCTAGCTAAACTAATTACAAGAATCACAGCACAATGCTTAGCACTCACTGAGTGCTCATATCTGCTAAGCACTAGTTTATGCACTTAATTACATTAATTTAATTCTCACAACAACCCCATCATATAGGTAAAATTATCATTCAGATCTTACAGATAACACAACCGAAGCAAACTCATGTTTTCTGGTAGCCAAGATATCCTAACTAATATGCCAGCCAATAGAACCATCACTTTTCTGAGTCTCCTAAGATGCATCGTCAAGCAACTTGTCAGCAACTGCTTAGAAAATGAAAGCTGCTTTGATACAAACAATATGCAAAATACAAAGAGTATTTTGTGAAGAGCACGTAGTCCAGCTCAGTGGAACTTTCTCCTATAACAGAGTGGTGGCCATGATCAACAAGAAAGAAGTTGTAGATGTAATGCATCTTCTTTCATGTACTTGGTAAAATACTTTTGAGGGCTTATGCCAGATGACAGTAGGGAAACAAGAAACAGACCTATGTCCTGTTTCAGAGCACTTATAACCCAGAAGGGAAGAGAAGACATACATAGATAGCTGTACCTTCCCTGTGTCTCATATTGGGCTCTCTCTACAACCCACTCGTCACACTGAAGGGAGAATAATTTTTAATTTTCTACAAAACAATCTGAGCTGGGTATTAGGATTCTTCGTGAAGGGTCTTTCAGTGTCTTCCTAGTGGCCTCAGAGTCCATCCTTCCTCTGGCTGACAAGGCCTCTCATGAACCAGATCTGCCCATCTCGCCAACCTCATCTCTCGCCAGTGCCCCCAGTTCCCTCTGTCATACAGAACTGCTCTCAGCACCCAGAAGAACTATAACCTGGCACTCTCGCCTTCAGACCTTTGTCTCTTTTCTCTGGCATATTCCACTGGCAGTTTTCTCCCTCTCTCAGCATAGATGCCATATGTTTTTGGAAGACTTCCTGGATCTCCCCAGACTGTTAGGACCATAGCTGCATGCTCCGACAGATCGCGGCACGTGCCCATTTACTGTGCTTATTCCACTGCCTTGCATATTTCTTACAGCCTAAGGGAAGAAGATAAAAAGTATGATGAATGGCATTGACCTGGGAAGCTCTGTCAAATACCTAGGGAATATGTCTTTTATTAATCACCTCTATGAAAAACTTCCAAATGTGTTTATAAAGTTTGTAGATAATATTAAGTTAGATGGGGTTACCAGAATTCTAGATATGGGGGAAAAAAATAGAACCTGTTCTTGAAAGATTAGAAAATGATTTCATCAACCAAGCTGGAATGTAATAGGCAAATGGCAGGTCATCCTCCAAAGGACACAAATCCAGTAGCACAAATATAGGATGGCTAAGCATAAACATAGTGGAAAAACACCTAGGACGCATAACTAACCGTAAGATAAATGTGAGTCAGCAGTGAAGTGCCATTACAGAAAGAAAATGCAGGACAAATTCATATTTCCCAGATGCATTAAATGAGGTTTGATATATTTGGCTGGGAAGGGATTTTTACCTCCACTGTGGCTTCAGTAAAGGAAAGCATCCACTTTCAGTCACCAAGTCAGAAACTAATGCAACATGCTTTGAGGGAATATTGAAGAAAATGAGGTTATTTAGCGTCGACTGGAGGAGGGAATTACTGTTTCTGGAAATCAAAAATGCTGCTGTGTTACGTTTTGAAACTGTTCTAATTAACAATATGCTACATTGAACAATGTTAATGAACATTGTGTCCGTCTTTCAGGTTAAATATTATTGTCACCATTTCGCAGGTATATATGCATATATACATGAAGGTCGAAATGTTCTTTTGTGTTCAGGAAAGACCAATGAGCTTAAAATTCTAGTTGACAAATCATTTTTCTCCCAAAGACTCTTTTGGGGAAATAGCTTGCTCATGGGAAGGAAAAATAATTCCAACCCAAAGCCATTTACCTAGCTTATGTCCTAATTGTTGTTGTGCTACAATAATTTTTAAATGATTGAAGAGAATGAATGTGTAAACACAGACAGCGATAAAATATTTTGATGAGACAATACTGAAGGCTGTAAAAATCTGTCTCCTTTAGAACATCAGCCATTGTGTGCCAAGCAATGATTAGATGGGTGGGCCCTACAGTTTTGGTGTTTGCATCTTGATTCGTAAAATAACTATTAAGAATATATCCAAAAATGTGAATGTTATATAGCACACATGACTATGTACTACTGAACTTTATACATTTACCAAAAAAGGAACTTAAAAGGATGCAGTGAACTATAGACAAATATAACTTCGTGTATTTTTCTTCTATACCCCAATATAATAATTTTTGTAGCTCTGAATAACCATACCTCACTTGAGACATTATTAGTTGAGACATTCACTAGCTCAAGATTTCTTAGAGCTTGAAGAGGCAAGAGATTATGAAAAGCCAGGAGACAGGTAGGGAGAGGGAAGAGAGAAAAAGAAGGAGTGGGGAGAGAGAGAGAGAGAAAAAAGAAAGACTGAGCATTAGTAGACTTTAAAAATATATAACTTGTACCTAGATCATCAACTCTTCCCAGGCAGATCGAGTTCCTTGACAAGAAGACTTCTCCAGTCAGGCTGTCTAATAAGATTTGGCCCCTAGAAATACATATGTTTTGCTCACCTCAAGAGTTATGAGGGGTTGGCAGAAACTGCTGTCCCAGCCTGCTAGCTGTACATGGTCCGTCTAAGGCTACTTACCTAGGAAAGCCCGGGGACAGAAGAACAGTCACGGAGGGCCTGGATGAACTGATGCTATGGTCTGTGGCATAAGAGAATTTGAGTTCTCTGAGGGTGCAGCTGATCTCCAATGGACATGTCACTGATATTCCAACTCAGAAGTGATCTTAGCAAAAGTGGCCAGGAACAATGTGTGGTCTTTCTGAATGACTGTGTCATCAGCTTCCCAAAGACTCGGAGACTGAGGTCTTTTAATAAAACCCTACATCTGTCATCCTAAAAAAAGTAAAAGTTTTCAATGTTTTCATTTGACCAAGAAGCCAAGAAAGCTGAATTAAAGAAGGGCTCTGAAACAATAAGTTTGTTATTGCTACAGCTGCTGTTGTTGCTATTAATATGTTTTCCGGAAATGCCCTTCTACATACACCTTTGCTGAGCTTTTCCTTGTTTGTTTTGTACTCTTTTCATTTTGGAAATGCATAACAAGTCCCCTTGTTCAAGAGGGTGGGGTGTTAAACAATGGAGTCAGCCTTGACATAGCTACCAAAAAAATTAATGTTTTGGCTGACGGATATGTTCCAAAACGTGTGCAATTTTGTGTTTCAGGGATGTTCAGAATTTAATTTCCTGATATTTAAAATCATCTGACAGAACAGGAAGCACAAAAGAACACTAACAGTAGGAACATTATATGAAACAAGAAACAGAGTTTCTTACCAAAAAACTTTAGTTCTGTAAAAACCAGCTGGTTGGATAGAGAAGAGAGCTCCATGTGTCACCACGGCCACACTTTCTTTATTTAGTGAGATGAGGGAGATTAGTGGGATAGATTTCTCAGGTGGTGTCTCTGAAGTGCTTAGCAATTACTACCAACCTCTTCCTGCCCTGGTGATGTGTACTGGGGGGCAGGGGTCTTAGGAAGAGGGAGGAAGTGTAAAGAAACAAAAATAAAGTCATTTTTGTATTTGACTATTATTCTCAGATCCATATATATATTATTCTAGGATCCATTTATAGAATGCTGCTTTGAATCAGTTAGGATCTTAAAGGAACACCACTGGGAATATTTAAATGTACCCAGTAAGCAAAAGTCATGGCAATGTGGAATTAAATAAATGAAATAATTCATTGATCACATTGATCTGTGTTTCAACTTTTTTCAATTTGACCAGAGTTAAAATTCTAGCTCTGCTTCTATCAGTTACGTTTCTATCAATTTACTTTTCATCTCCAAGCCATTAGTGTTTCCCATCTGGAAAATGGAACACTAATCCATTCCTTACAGAGCTGTTGTGAGGATATATGCTACAATATGTGAAAAGCAGTCATCCACGTGTCTACCACATACCATAGTAAGTGATCAGTAGTGCTAGCCCTCCTCTCACCTCCACTTGATTATTTTTAATTAAATGTTTCATTTTGAGAGAATTGTAGATTCACATGAAGGTGTAAGAAATAATGCAGAGAGATCCTCCATACACTTTACCCGATTTCCTCCAGTGGTAACATCTTACAAAACTATGATACAGGATCACAGTCAGGATATTGACGTGGATACAGTCGAGATAGAATACAGTTCCATCACCACAGGGATCCCTCCTCTTGTCCTTTCATTGCCAAACCAAATGCTCTTTCCGTCCTTTGTGCCCTGACTTCCAGCCACCACTCACTTGTTCTCCATGTCTATGATTTTGTATTTATAAAATGTTAAATAAAGGGAATTATACAGTATATAACCTATTGGGATTGGCTTTCTTCACCCAGAATAATTACCTGCAGATTCACCCACATTGTTGATGTATCAATAATACATTACCTTTCATTTGCTAATAGTATTACATGCTATCCTAATCTATTATTCTCCTCATCCACTAATACCACACACTGTTGATTGTATGTGATGGATGTGCCAGAGTGTGTTTAATTATTCAAAAGACATCTCAGTTGTTTCCAGTTTGGGGCTACTACTGAAAAAATACTATAAAACTATTATTATAAAATAAAACTACTATGAATATTTGTGCACAGGTTCATAAGTCATCATTTCTCAGACACAAATGCCCAAGATTGCAATTTCCAGGTTGTATGGTAGTTGCATGTTTTTTAGTTTAGTTTTTTAAGAAACTGCTAAACTATTTCCCAGAATAGCTGTAATCATTTTACATTCCCACCAACAATATACGTGATACAATTTCTCTGCATCCTCATCAGCATTTGGTGTTGTCACTATTTTTTTTTATTTTAGGCATTGTAGTGATGTTTCGTTGTGGTGTTGATTTGCATTTCCCTAATGATTAATGATGTTGCATATGTCTTTGTCTGCTTATTTGTCATCTACGTATCCTTTTCATTGAATTCTCCCCCATTTCTAATTGGATTATTTTTTGTTTTTACCATTTAGTTTCGACAGTTTTTTAAATATATTCTAGACCCTAATTCTTTGTTAAACATGTGGTGTGTGAATATTTTCTCCCAGTTTGTAACATGTCTTTTCATCCTTTTAATGTGGTCTTTTGCAAAGCAAAAGTTTTTAATTTTGAATAGGTCTGATTTATTTTTTTTTCTTCTGGACCATATTTTAGTGTAAAGTCTGTGAATGCTGTGCAAAGTTCTAGATCCTGAAGACTTTGTCCTTTTTTCTAAAAGGTTTATACATTTCATACATTGCATACATTTTATACATTGTATAAAAGGTTTATACAAAAGGTGTATACATTTTTATACATTAAAAGTTTTACATTTCACATTTAAGCCTGTGATTCATTTTGAGCTATTTTTTAAATAAATTGTGAGATTAAGATTTGTTTGTTTGTGTGTTGCCTATGGATATTCAATTGCTCCAACATTTGTTGAAAAATCTTTGCTTCACTGAATTGCTTTTGTATCTTTGTCAAAAATCAGTTGGACATATTTATTTGGGTCTATTTCTAGGTTCTGTTTTCTGTGTCATTGATCTATATGTCTATCCTTCCACTAATACTACCACTCTTGATGATTATGGCTGTATGATAAATCCTAAAGTCGGGTAGGATGATTTCTCCCACTACATACTAGGCTCGCATTTGGAGAGAGTGGTTCCTCCCACTTTATTATTCTTTTTTCAGGATTGTTTTAGCTAGCCTAAAACCTGTGCCTTTTCATATTTTATAATAAGCTTTTCTAACTATAAGGAAAACGAAACAAAACAGAACAAACATTTCTCAGAACCAGATAGGAATTGCATTAAATCAATAGATGGATTTGGAGATAATTGATATTTCTACTATATTGAGTCTTCCAGTTCATGAATGTGGTATTTCTTATAATTTATTTAGGTTTTCTTTAATTTCTTTCATGAATTTTTTTAATTTTCATTGTACAGATCCTACACATGTTTTGTTAAGTTCATCTAAGTATTTTCTTTTCTTAGTGATTTTAAGGATATTATGTTTTTAATGTCAGCTTACACACACATGTTTATTGTTAATTATGTAGAAATGAGATATTGATCTTGTATTTTGTGACCTGGCTGAACTCATTAATTCTAGGAGGTGTTAATGTAGATTATTTAAGATGTTCTATTTGGACAATTGTGTCATCTGCAAATAGGAAGACTTTTATTTTCTTCCTTTCCAGTTGATGTGCCTTTTATTTGTTTCCCTTGCCTGGTGCAGTGCTTAGGACTCCCCGTTCTATGATGAATAAGAGTGGTCTTTCTTGATTTGTTCCCGATCTTAGGATAGCATTCCGTCTTTCACCATTATTTATCTTATTAGCTGTTGGTTTTTTACAGAGACTCTTTATCAAGTTTCCCTCTATTCCTACGTTGCTCAGATTTTTTTTTTCAATCATATATGGATGTGGTACACTTTGGCAAATGCTTGTAGTGTATTAATTGATATGATCATATATTTTTTCCTTGTTTAGCCTGTTGATATAGTATGTTACACTGATTGATTTTTTAATGTTTAACCAGGTTTTCGTACCTATATGAAATCCTACTTGGTCATGATATATAATTCTTTTTCTAGATTGTTGGATTTGACTTGCTAATTTTTTTTTTAAGATTTTGCGTTCGATTTCATGAGAAATGTCAGTCTGTAGTTTTCTTTTTGAGGGCTCTTTTTGTCTGCTTTTGGTATTGGGATAATATTAGCCTCATAAATGAGTTGTGATGTGTTCTCTTTTCATCTATTATCTGGAAGAGATTGTATAAAATCGGTGTTAATTCTTCTTTAAATGTTTGGTATAATTCTTCAGTGATACTGCTTAGAGCTGCCCGCATGGTCGTCAGTACCATAACCTTCCAGCATTGGGCTATGTCCTCCATATCAACGCCATGTGGACTGTATTTTCTCTACAACTTCCTAATGGAGGCCAGATGTTATAAACCTTTAACTTTCCTTTAGGAAATAATTATACCATTTTATGGCAGATTTAGAAGGCACAGACTTGGCTTGAGATCCAAACACCCTCCACTTATGGAAAAAAACAGTCCTGCAAATTGGTACTGACATCAGGATAGGTGTTAATCCATGAATCTATCTCAGCACATTTTCTTTCCCAGACCATGGGTTGGCAGGTCGTATGAAATGGGTCAAGCTTCATTATACAAATGTATACCAAATACACACCTCCTATGCCAGAGTGGTATGTGCTGGAACATGGGATATATTTATTTTGGTCCTCACTGATATTTGTATAAGTTCCTCAAATACTTTGTAGAGTAAGTAAGGAATAAAGAATCTTTGTTAAACATATTATATAACTGGATTTTTTTAGTGGAACAGTTATTTTTCCCTCCAGAGTAACATTGCAAGACATAGTTGTCTATGAAATTTGAGGATAAGTCGTACACTAGAACTGCAATGGCTCCTCCATATTCTCTACCTACAACAGTTCGACTCATGTTTCAAAGCCCAGCCCACAGGCCCCCACCTCTGCAGAGCCTTCTCCAATCCCTCCAGCCAAAAGCAATTGCTTCTTTATTATGTCTTTGTAGAATAATATATCTTCTTGTCATATTTCTTTATTTCATAATATATGCATTCATTTTTCTGATCCTAACGCTAGAATATAAACTCCTTGAGGTATTAGAATAAGTTTTATTTTCCTTTGTAATTGCCATAAAGTCCAGTAGAACCCTGCAAATCATACAGAAGATGACTGACAAACATTTTACAGTGATTATCACCCTTAGCTACACTTTAGACCTATCTAGAGCACTTTTAAAATTACCAGACTCTACCAAGATCAACTAGGTTAGAATCTAGAAAGAGAGCCCAGAAACTGGAACTTTTTAAGATGATTCCCAGGTGTGGTATTATAGAAAGTTATCTGATTTTTGTCCCCAGATGTTATGAAAGAGCCCCTAAAAGTCTTAGAATTTCCTGAATGATAATTGTATTAAGGAGCATCTTTGGTTCTAATGTGGCCACTATATAGCTTTGGGATGGAGGCTGGTTACTAGAAAGAGCAAGCCTTGATTAGAAACTTGGAAATTTGAGCCTCACCCCCAACCTCCAGAGAGAAGAAAGGGGCTGGAAATTGAGTCAATTACCAGTGGTAAATGATTTAATCAACCATGTCTATAAAATGAGACCGCCATAAAAACCCATAAACAATGGTGTTCAGAGAGCTTCCAAGTTACTAAATGCATTTAAGTGCTTGGAGGTTGGTGCACCTCCAGCTCCATGGGACAGGAAAAAGCTCCTGCACTTTGGACTCTTTGGGACCTCACCCTATGTACCTCATCATGGTTGTTAGTTTGCACCCTTCACAATATTCTTTATAAGGAACTAGTAAGAGTATGTGAAGTGTGTTTCTGAGTTCTGTGAGCCTTTCTAGCACATTATCAAACTTGAGGAGGGCGTCGTGGGAACCCTTGATTTATAGCCTGTCAGTCAACAGTGTAGGAGTCAAGACTTGAGATTGGCATCTGAAGTGGGGGACAGTCTTGTGGGACTGAGCCCTTGGGCTTTCAGGTCTGTGCTAACTCTGGGTAGTTGGTGTCAGAATTGTATTGAGTTGTTAAACACACAGTTGGTGTCTAAGGAATCAAAAAATTGGTTGTTGGTGTCAGAAAACACCCCACACTGGGGCATCAAAATGTGCACCCCAAACCGACGATCTGATTTTTGGCAGCCAGGCAGCCACGCCGGCCGGCATGCATGCCAGGTGTTATGCATGTGTTAACTAAATATACAGGGTGAGTGTCGGATATTCTCTACTGGTTGTCAGTATCAATCAAGACCAAAAAATAAAAATTTACAAAACTACAATGTTAAAAAATAAATCTATTACTGAGGAGGATTATTCTGTTTAGGAGCCTCAAGCATAGACTTGTTTTCACAGAGGCAATCTTGAATATTCCACATGAGTATATTGCTTTTGCTTTCAAAACTGATGGTATGGAGAGCGGCACTGACTGCAAACGGGCACAAGAAATTCTGTAGGGATGATGGCAATGTGCCATAACTGGATTTTGGAATGGTTGCGTAACTTTATAAATTTGCTAAAAATCATTGAATTACAAAAAAGTAAAATAGTAATCAAATAAAATTTCAAAGCACCACAGGTAGAATTTTCTCTCTTCTGAATTGAATAGTTTTTCAAACTTGAATTATATTCTTGAAAGTTAATGATGATCATGGATGACCTTACATGACACCCAAAAGGGACAAGAATGCATCTCTTAGTCCCTGATAAAGCTCTTATTAAAGCCAAGCATGGGCAGACTTATGAGAGATGTGCAGGCTGTTTGCAAAACTCTCTCTCTCTCTCTCTCTCTCTCTCTCTCTCTCTCTCTCTATATATATATATATATATATATATATATATATATATATATATATATATATATATATATATATATATATAGCTAACTAGCTAGCTAGCTAGCTAATCTATCTCCTTTTCAACATGATTATAGACATCTCTGGAATTTGCCTGCCCCAGATTTCTCATCAAGTTGAACCTACCCTCCTTGGCTAGGGTACACCCTCAGGGCTCCCCACCTCTGCAATTACCCAAACCCCAGGTGGTGCCTTCTGGCCAGTCCTCTTCTTTGACTTCCTTTTATGATTTCATGCCTCTTAACCTCAATAACATCTCATGGCCAAGGCAAATGACTCCTTGACCCCAATGCAGTTTTACTGGTCCCCCTAGCTAGCACCATACTGGGGTCCTACAAATAGCATACTGCACACTGGGGCCGGCCGTACAGAAGGGCCCCAAAGCCTACCTGATGCACATAAACACAAATTTCATGTCTCTTTCTAGCTGATATCTCCTTGTTGCAGAGTCCCTAAATATTTTTCACCAGACCATGCTTGCTCATGGCTGCTGTAGGCTGCATTGAAATGTGTGGATACACTTAGCAGGTTAATAATTTGATACCCAATTACATCAGTGTCCTTGAAATAGTGGTTGAGCATTTAAGTAGATGTGAGTATGACACTGTTGAGAGAAGGACAGAGAAGGGGGCTCACGAGTGACAGGCTCACACCCCGTTTATGGTTCTCAGCAACTCAACTCCAGACATCATTCTTGTACATCTTCTCAGCAAAATAAAAGGTCTACTTTGATCTGAATACATCCTTTATAAAGCCACGTAGCTACCACCTATTGTTATTGCACCAGAAAACATCAACTTATTTTCCAAGAAACTAATAAAATACTCCTTTTCACCCCAAACAGTGCTTTCCCTGAGAGAAGTTCTGATTAATGTGGTATTTTGATTCTTGTTACATTTCCACTCACACTCCATCACCCTTTATGGGCTAGGAATCATTGGCAGCTGTGGCCATCCACTAATCTGATTATGCCCTTAGAACCAAATTGGTGCCCCAAAAGTACTATCAGGAGACACTTTATTCCTGGTGTATCAATGGCAGACAGTCCAAGGGTCTTCCTCTATGCTCAGAACATGATAACATGTCACACTTACCTTCTGTTGCCAGCATCTTACCAGTTTTCCAAAGGGAATGACTTTCGTGTTGGGAATCACTGACCAGGTCATAAATAGGTGTGATGCTATGATAAGCTTTTGGGAGTCGATATTTTCAGAAGGACTTTTAGTACCTATCAATCATGCGAACAAAGTAGTTGCCTGCTGACCTAATACAAGCTGTCTTTTCTGATAAGAATCTCCAACTCTATTACCAATTCTTCATGGAAGGAACATCAAATGTTTCCTCACCACCCTTGGCAGTCTTCATTGATGACCTACACTCGAACACAGTTAAGGGGCCACTGGCCTCATTTAAGCCCCAGACAACACCCAAATCACAAGTCTTTCTTACGGTGCCTAAATTGTCCGAAGTATTTAGCAAACCATAATCAAAATAATATCTGAATAGAAAAGTTATGCTGCTGGCACAAACAGATTATCTGTAGCAGAGAGAGAGAGAGAGAGAGAGAGAGAGCGAGAGAGAGAGAGAGAGAGAATGAGAGAATCTGTGGCATATATATGTATATATAGTGTTAGCAGATTTGACCAAGATCACGAGAGAAAAAAACTTGCCTAAAATTTTGTTGGTCTGGTAACTGGCTATCTAGACTACTCATTCCTTAATTTCATTTTGCTTAATAAGATGAAAACCCAATTTCTTTGTTCCCCAGATTCTAGAACAGCAGATTCCTAACAGTTTCTTTCTGGGATCTTTGTGAGAAATGACGATATGATGTGAATGATTCCATTGTATTTATTCAGTCACATTCCCTGAGAACCTGAACCTCCTTCTGTAGTCCTTGCACTAGAGAGGATAGAAGAGTGAGTAAAACAAGTCAGGTTGTGAAAATCTTTGAGATCCCCCAATAATAAGTACAGTTAAATAAGGATTACTGTTACACATTGTGTATGGCTCAATAGTCGTGATTATACTTGAGATTTTTAGAATGACATCAGAGGACTCAAATCACTACATTAACGAAACAGACCCTAGCACCCCTTCACAATGTAACAAATGTGTATGAATCATTTATACAATTTTCTCTGTCAAATGATGTTTGACAATAATCAGATGATAATGAAATGTATAATTAATAATAAAAATGCCAACATCTGTTAGATTGTTATTACAGACTGATTTTTCAGTGTACTATTTCAAATGTGTCACCATTAACCTAATTTATATTAAAATCTGCTAAATACAATCTGTTTTCATTAGTTGTTAATTTGGGTTGGCACATGACACCAAGGAGACGCTTCCCTCTCTGCTCACCCTCACTATTTCGCTCTCCTGTCTAAACCAAAGATTCCCCAAAATATCTTTAAAATCTGGCTGCCTCAACTCAAATGTTCTGTCAGCAGATGGATCAGGTTGGCTGGCTGGTTGTTCTCAACTGTGAACCATCGGTCCTCTCAGCCTGAGAAAGTAGGACTTGGTCTCAGGAAGACAACTGTCCCTCAGCTGTAACCTCCTGACATTTTTCTGTGCAATCACCTGCATGTCTGGCATCCTCCTCACACAGTGGCACCTGGATCCTGGGCCACTTTCTCAATTGGGAGGACACGACTCTGCTCCCACAAGGTACCAATCAGTACGGGGTTTTAAATTGCATCTATCCTCAGACTCATTCAAAGGCAGAGGACAAATCTCTTTAAAGGGACAACCGCTGGTGACCAGATGTTTTCACCAATGAAAAGCACATGCACAAGGTGAGCCTGGAGCATCTTGTAGTGCCAGAAAGTAAGAATTTGCTTAAAAAAATTTTTGAAGCCAACATATCGATGAGGTATGCGAAAGGGGCACAGATGCCAATTGAAAAAGCTCCCAATGGCCAAAGCTGAAACAATTTGAGGAACAATATTAAGTAGTATTGACTATAACCCAAAGTATATAATAAATATCCATGAATATATACTGTTATAATTAAATGATTAAGTATATTAATAAATGGGGCGGAAGAGTCAAATCTCCCCTACGGGAGAATTCCAAGTACTTTTTGGAGGTGCAACACCCAAAAGGAGGGGGAGCATAAACCCCCACTCCTTAGCTGTGGGCTGTGTATAGTGACTTCCTTCCAAAGAGAACAGTATAAAAAGGGAGGGAAAGAGTAACTTTCCAGTGGAGAAACCTGACAGACAAGACCTCAGCCAGGTGATCAACTCCAACATCAGCAGTCATAAATCACGTTGATAGTTTGTACCTCTGATAGGATGTAAGACAACGCCACCTCACCTGCATGGTCTTCCTCCCAGTAACCCAAAGTTCCTATCTTCTCATGACAAAAACATCATATAAATCCCAACAGTGGGACATTCTTCAAAATACCTGATGAGTACTTCTCAAAACTGTCAAGGTCATCAAAACCTGCCATGAAACTGCGACAGCCAGGAGGAGCCTAGGGAGACATGACAGCTAATGTGAGGAGGTGTCCTGGTTGGGATCTTGAAACAGGAAAAGTATGTTAGGTAAAAACTAAGGATGCCTGAGTTGACTGTGGACCTGAGTTAATATATCAATATTGGTTTATTAATATAACCAATGTACTAACGTAAACTGTTAATAGTAGGGAAAACTGGGTGTAGGGATAGATGGGAAGTCTCTGTAACTATCTTCTAAATTTTTCTGCATATTGAAAACTATTCTAAAAATAAGGTCTATTTTTTTTAAAAGCACATGTCATTTTTTTTCTTGTAAGAAATATTGGACACCAGGGATAAATCACAGTGTGACAAACAAACAGCCTGGAACCGAGGCAAGATTCCCATGAATGAGTCATCTTACCATCATCAGGGAAAGCCTTGCAGATGGGATGAACCAAAGTGTCTCAGGAAGAGAATATACAAAGAAGTGGGCCTGTTTTTTAAAACACAAATATGTGTCTTTTATCTTCAAAAGCTTGCTGTGGTTTTAGAGCAACCGTTGAAATACTGCCTAACTTCACCTGCGAGTGAATTTGTGAAATTATCTGAGCCTGAAGGGATGGAGAGAGCTCAAAGAAATGTCTCGTACTCCAGTGAAATTGGTGATTCTCTCACAAACAGACCGGTTCCTATGAAATACTTCCAATGCACTAAAAGTATTACCATAAAGGAGGTTGCTTATTAATTAATTAAATGAATTTTGTACATCCATGAGATCTTTTGAAGTATGCTGTCTTAACATCTTTAGTTAATGTATTAGAGATGTTTCCTTCTTTCTTCTAAGAACTGAAGGTGGTGAGGGTTGGCTCCCTGATTCCTCACTACTAATAATGGAGGAAAGGTGATGTTACATACTAGACTTCTCAAGTTAAGAGTTAACTAGTCACACACAAAAAAAACACCCTAATTATGTGCACCCAAAGGCATATGATATTAATGTTAAATATGGCCATAGGCTAGTCTGGGAGGAAAGCTGAAAATTACATCTTTTTTAAGATTACTTCTTGAACAGAAAATGGTAATACTAATATTACACACCTACACAGTCCTTTATATTCAAGAAACCTCAAAGTACTTCACCAATTATTTTTCATATCCACAGGGCTCACATTTCTTGGGAAAGGAAGTCAGTAGTGATAAAAACCTGGTCCCCGACGGTCTGCCTTTTCAAACCCACGTTAAATGGAGCCGAGTAGGAGTGGGGAGGAGTTGCGCCAGGTCCCCACAGCTGCTTCTGGCCCTGCGGCATCCATCCCTCCTTCATCCTCTTCCCACATGTTTATGCAGCTTGAGGATCAGGATGAAAAAAATGAGAGGCCGTGGTGAGCAGCAAGGACAGGAACCAAGCAGCAGGAAACAAGCACCACTTACACAAATATCAGGGCTTTAAGCAGATTTTTAAAACATACTGAAACTCTTCAAGACACAAGGCTAAAGAGGGAGTGAGAATTGGATTTGTTGGCCAAAGATCTAGCTGTGAGTCCTGGGTCTGTTATTTGCTGTTTGTGTAGCCGTAAGAACCTCTCTCTCTCTCTCTCTTTCTCTCTCTCTCTCTCTCTCTCTCTCTCTCTCTCTCTCTCTCTCTGCCATTTCCAAAATTCCTAATTCATGCCTCATGCTTTTGAAAGTACTGGGGTGGTGCCTGGAACTTGGTGATGGTTAGAGGACTCTGTGTTTTGGCGAGGCTTCCATCCAGCTGGCGGGGCTCTTGCTGAATTCCCGTTCTTTAGGTGGGCGTCAAGGTGGGCAAGACCATAGCTCCCTGCTCCTCTCCGGCCATATCTGCCTTCACATCTTCCTGCCTTTCAGCCACAATGAACTGTTTTTAGTTCTCCCAAATCTCATGTCCATGTTCCCCAGTCCTGGTGACATGAAACCCTGTGCTCCCCCCACTGCCCGCTGGTGTTGCTCACTCTAGGAAACCCAACTACACTGTCACCTCTTTGATAATCCCCAGCGCTCCTAGGTACTGTCTGACAGGGCTCCGTGTGTACCTGTAAGGTGGGACCCAGCACGCGGTGCTACAGCTGTCAGTTCCTTTGTCTGCCTTTGCCCCAGCCTTGAGGGCTGTATGCGAGGGCTCAGCAGTGTCTAACATGTGAGAGCTACTCAGTGTGTGCTGGGTGAATTACGATCTGTTTCCCACCCTGCTTCGTGGAGGCAGCCTACCAAGCTTGGTGATGATGACAGAATCAGATCTTTCTATATTTTAGAGACAATTTGATGGACATTATTGTTCCGTGTGTAGTAGCTATGTCATATTCCTATTAAAGTGGATTGTAAAGCAGCCATTGCCAGAAGAGGCTTTAGCTGTGAGCACTAACAGAAATAGAGCAAGTCTGAGCTGGAAAGAAATATAGAGATGACTAGTTCAGCCCTCTCTTTTTACAGATGAGTAAACTCAGGAGCAGAGTTTAAGTATCGCAGCAAAGACCATTCAGAGAATGCTGTGGGTGTTTGACTCAGAATTGAGTGCTCTTTCTATGCTTCTGTATCCTGTGATAGAAACAGACAAGTACACACATACACTCAATAAATAGCTGCTGAGTGCCCACTGTGAGTACAGCGAGGGGCATGGCTTTGGAGCACCTGAAGCCACAGGACTTACCCTCGCAGGCTTCTCTGTCTAGTTGGAAAGCCAAGGCGTGCACACATCTAGATAAAAGCAAGGTGGCAATCCAGGAGGAGGCACAAGGCATCAGAAGGCCTGGACTGGTACAGCTAGGAGTCTGTGAGAAAGAGAGAACAAAAGAGACCATGTAGTGGAGCAGAAACAGAGTGGACCATGGCCTCCAGAGGGGTGGGGCTGAATATGCAACAATGGTGGAGAAACCCATTCCAGGAAAGCAAGAGCAGAGCAGTAAGGCAGGAGGGGTGGAGGTGATGTATGATTTTATCGTGTGCTTTTACTGTGAATTACCTCAGATAGTGTTTGCAAAATGGCAGACTGGCTGGATATATTGAGAGATGGAGCAGGCCATGGAGGCAGGGATAGGAATAGAGATGGAGAGTGATATAGAGATGGAGATAGTATAGAAAACAAGAGGCAGAAATAGGGGTAGGGTAGGGATTATTCCAGAGTCCAACTATTAGGAAGGATTCCCCGAGTGCATGAGAAAAAGGAGGTTCGAATGGGGTAAGTCTCTACTGAGTCATATATGTAAGAGGTCTTTTTCTGTGGTCACCACATGTGCATTGACAAGAAGGCAGTTTGTGATGGCTACACAACACACAACAGAGGCCTAACGATTACTTTGCAGATGTGGTCTCTGCTTCTCTGATGAAGAACAAATTTTGGACTAATTGCTGTGAGTACACTTGGCCTCTGTGCCATATAAAGTATCCATGGCCTGCATTCTCACTGCTTTGGAAGGTCAGACAAATACTGAAAAATGCATCTTGCTTGCACAGTGCAGCCTCTCAGTGCCTCCAGCAAGGCTCCCAATGCAGGTTTGAAGGAGGAAGAGGCAAGGATTAGCGGTAGGCTTCAAATAGGTAACCCAACTATAGTGTGGGACACGGTAAAGCAGTCTTCTCAAATGTCTACATTCTTGCTAGTCACCTGGGGACCTACTTAAAATGCAGATTCTGATGGAGTTGATCCCTCAGGGTGCTTGGGATTCTGCATTCAGACCAAATTGCCAAGGGATGCTGACACTGGTCGCAAGCAAGGTCATAAAGCATGTCTTTGAGGACAGTTAGTTAATCCCCTCAGGTCTGAACTGGTGACCCTCATTCCTAGGTACATCTGGGGGACTTTGAAAAATATCCATGCCAGGTCTCACCCAAGCCTTTTTGTTTTATTGGCTGAAAAGTACTGAAAAACACTGAAAGATCACTATATCTGCACCATTCTTTATTCTCCTACTTAATATTTACTCCTTCAAAGATTATATCCTTTTAAACAATTTGTCAGTTTCTGGCATATTGTGGGTCCTCAATGCATGGTTAATAAAAAAGTGAAAATGAAATATAGATATTAAATGCATACACAATTACACAGCCAGCATTAAATTCTTGAGCAAGAAGAACAAAATTAGAAGTATCGCTCTATCTGATATCAAACCGTACTACAAGTCTATCATAATCAAAACAGCATGGTACTTGCATAAAAACAGACACATAGATCAATGGAAGAGAACAGAGAACCCAGAAATAAACCTACGCCTATGTGGTCATTTAATCTATGACAAAGGAGGCAAGAACATACAGTGAGGTAAAGACAGTCTGTTCAATAAATGGTGTTGGGGAAACTGGACAAATACATGCAAAAAATGAAACTAGACCACCTTCTTACAGCATATACAAAAATAAACTCTAAATGGATTAAAGACTTAAATATAAGACCCGAAACTGTAAAACTCCAAGAAGAAAACATAGACAGTAAACTCTCTGACATTGCTCTTAGTGATATTTTTTTCTGTTCTATCTCCTTGGGAAGGTAAACAAAAGAAAAAATAAACAAATGGGACTATATCAAACTAAAAAGTTTTTGCACAGCAAAGGAAACCATCAACAGAATGAAAAGACTACCTACTGAATGGAGAAGATACTCATCAATAATATATCTGATAAGGGGTTAATATCCAAAATTTATAAAGAACTCATACAACTCAACACCAAAAAACAAACAATTCAACTAAAAAATGGGCAGAGAACCTGAATAGACATTTTTCCGAAGAGGACATACAGATGACCAATAGACATGAAAAAATGCTCAATGTGCTAATCATCACATTAAAACCACAAAGAGATATCACCTCGCACCTATCAGGATGGCCATCATCAATAAATCAACAAATAAGTGTTGGCGAGAATGCAGGGGAAAAGGAAACTTCGTGCACTTTTGGTGGGATTGCAAATTGGTGCAGCCACTATGGAAAAATGGTTTGGAGTTTCCTCAAAAAATTAAAAATAGCACTACCTATGATCCTAATTCCACTTCAGGGTCTTTATCCAAAGAAATCCAAAACACTAATTCAAAAAGATATATACACCCCTAGGTTCATTGCAGCACTTTTTACAATAGACAACGCAATTACCCATCAATAGATGATTAAATAAAGAAAAGGTAGTACATATATATAATGGAATATTACTCGCCATAAAAACTTACCATTTGTGACAACATGGACCTAGTGGGTATTATACTAAATGAAATAAATCAGACAGAGAAAGACAAATAGCATATGATCTCACTTATATGTGGAATCTAAAGAACAAAACAGAAACAGATTCATAAAGAAAAAAGAGATGGTTTCCAGAGGGGAGGAAGGTTGGTTAGCTGGGTGAAAAAGGTGAAGGGATTTACAAGAAATGCAAATTGGTAGTTGCAAAATAGTCACAGGGATGTAAAGTACAGCATAAGGAATATAGTCAATAATGTTGCAACAACTATGTATCATGCCAGGTGGGTACTAGACTTTTTTTGGAGGGGATCACTGAAGAAATTATATAAATGTCTAACCACTATGCTGTACGCCTGAAACTAATATACAATAATATTGAATGTCAACTGTAACTGGAAAAAAGTAAATAATTTTAAGAAATTGTTTTGTCATGGATAATGCATACCATTTAAGTAAAACTTTATGATCAAATTGGAATGTGTTAACTACACATTTTGATGGAATTAATTCTAGCTTTCCACTCACGTAGAATAAGGAGGGGTTTTCTACACCAAAGAGTTTCTACTGGTGGGTCATGGCAACAACTGAAGTGGTTCTTGGGCCTGTCCTGTTCCCCCCAACTGTAGGTATTTCCTTTTGGAAGACTGATTTAGTCTCAAAGGACCAAATGAAGCTTACTAACATTAGTAGAGGGACTAAAATTTGCGTATCAGAGATTTTTCAGGGACACATCATACTGATCTGCGTGTCTCTAAACGGGCAAACACATGTGTTTCCAAGACAAAAAAGGACATCCTCTCTGGTGAAGATGTTGAGATCAGCCTGTCCACAGTGAAGTAATCACAGGAGTGCTGGGGACTGTCGAGACTTGATTGGGTTCCAAATCTGTTTCATTGTTGGCAACTTTGATAATCCGGAGAAGAAGAGAAAAGGAAGCTTGGGCAAATTATGTGATGCTTTAGCCCCTTATTGGAAACATCTTTAAGGAAACAGTCAAGTTGTGAATAATGAGCATCTTCCTTTCGTCATCTTCTTCCTCTTCTCATCTATTGTGTTACTGCAATTGTCATCAGTGTAACAATTTCCAACTGCAGGGCCTCTTCTCCCTCTTTGAAGGCACAGGGCAAGCATATGCCATCATGTGTAATTCACAAAACGTCTAGGAAACAATAAACCTTCCACACTTGCTCCTTGTCCAGCCCACTCCCTGGCCTTCTCTCTCTGTCTTCTCTTCACATTGACTAACTTACTTGCAGATTGGCTCCAAGGTCGTCACAGGCAATCTAAAGGATGTCTGAGGTTATAATACCTACTCAGACATGAGAACTGACTGAAATTATTTGGAAATATCTCCATTTTTAATAAGAAAAAGACACTTCTGAAGAAGGAAACATTAGTAGGATCGTTTGGAGGGAAAGAGAAATTCCTCCAATGATATTTTCAAGATTTTTAGAGTGGAAGGAAGAAAATCAAATTGCCGTAGCTAAGCTGGAAATGATCTGTGGGCAGTATGATTGTGAATCACTGTCTTTCTTTCTAAGCCCAAAGGGCTGAGTATATACTGATCCATATTCATACTTAGGACCACGCATTCACTCTCTCAGATATGACAAAAACAGCCAGGGATTTCAACTTCAGGATGAGAGTGAAAGGAAATGACTGCTTGTGTGAATACGACTGGATTTACTTATTCACTAAGAAAACAGGTCCCCTTTGGCAAAATATGTCACTAGCTGAAAAATATATCACTATCCACCATCTTCTCTGAGAGAAAGCTGTGGTAAACAAATTTCATGAAAGAACAGAATTTTCAGAGACTAAAAAAGGTCGGCATTTAGGTTTCACATAGACTGCAGCTATGACCAAAAATAATCAAACAGAACTGTGATTAATTGTGGAGCAACTTATACCCTCCATATTCCACTAATTCCCCAGATGATAACTTTTTTTTTCTCTCTCACTATTGACTCAATGACAGGTACAATTTTAGCTTAGTATGGGTTTTCCAAAGACAAGACAAAGAACCTAGCTTGGCTATGTAGTCTAAACGTTGTAATTATAATGTTTCATTGAGAGCAATATTTTGGATATAAAGTGTACTTTACAATGTTGTGGTTTTTAACTGCCTAGATATACACCTTTCTAAGGAAGCCCTAGTAAAACAATTTAATAGTATGTCAACAACCAATGTGTGCATAAAAACAGAATTGTGTGGTTTGTTTTCATGTAGTGAGCTAGTTCTGCTGGGATCTATCAAGGGCTATTAAAGTTCACTTTGAACTAACAGGATTACATGACTGGAATCGTATACATCGAAAGTTTTTGTTTTGGGGGCTAACAGATGATATGCCTGATAAGTTATGGAGGGTACACTTAAGAAATATTTAGTATTTTTTGCATGTGCAAATGCACATGTTCATATACATATCCAAATTAACAAAGACATGTTGATGTTTTAGTAACAAAGCACATACATTTAAAAAGAGGCGAAAATAGGAATACATTCATTCTTAAATCAGCATGGTCAATTGTAATTGAAACTAAATTCACACATTTTGAATCTTGGAAATTCTACCGAATGGAGTTTTCCTAGATCAGAATTCACACTGAGCACGCCTGATTGTGAACAGAGGAAATTGGTACTTACAGCCTTTATAGAGGCAAATTTTGCAGCGTTTCCAAATATCCTGCCTTATCCTACAGATTGTAAGATGGTGATAGCTTGTTGCATAGCACAGCTCAGAAGCAGTGGAACACTCCCGAAAACTGGGATGGAGACTTAACATTCTATTTCAAAGAAGGGACAGAAATATTATTTTCTGAAATATTATTTTCCACACACTCACATGCTTATATTCTGGAGAACAGAACACAAAAGAAGAATGTAAACCTACTTGATGATACAAAATATGTAAAATGTGTAATATCCACCTCTATATTTATGTATAAATAACTAAATGTATTTATATATGTCTTTTTATGCCTATTTTAACATTTCAATATTATACACATATATATTATATCCACATGTGTATTTATATATGACTACATATGTATATCTGTATGTAAATTGTGTGTACTTTGAATATATTTATTATATTTAATTAAATATATTAAATATGTATTTAATATATATCTATAATGTTGAAGTTATGACTACAAGGAACCCATTTAATACTGTGAATAAATGGTCATTCCTGTAGCTCTGTATGGCTGTCTCAATGGCGTAAGGAAGAGAAAGGTTATGGAAGGGCTTAGGTATAAAGAATTGGATACAAGGTTTTACGTGTCACTTAAACAGACGCATTGAGTCAGACAGGCAGATGGAAGAGACACATCTCAGAGATGTATCGGTGGGGCAAAATATACTAAAAATAAATTCCTGACACAGATGACACTGAGTCATTCAAAGCTGAACTGCGCGGGTCATCGGAACATTATCAGTTGACAGGAGAACAACTACCCAACACCAATCAAAGTGGCTTCTACAGGAAGGGGCTTCGCTCAGAGACCTTCACAAAAATAGACGGGGGAAAGGGCACCAGTCACAAGTCATCCAAAGAAAGGGCTACAACTCTTTCTTGTGCAAATGCCTGCGGACCAACTCATGGCAGTTCACTTTCATAGAAGCCAAATGCCTACAACTTTTCAAGATATTGCCACAAAATAGCTCCTGTAGGCAGTTTTCATAATGAAAGAGTGAAGGCTAATAGTGTACTCTTAAAACTTCTTTCTCCACCAGCTTGAGTCTCAGATGAAGACACATGACATTAAAAAGTATAGACTTTGAATAGTATTACACTGAAAGGATTTCTTGTGAATACAGCTGCTGATCATCCTCAGGTAACAAAAAGAGGTCTGAAGCCAGATTACTGGCCCCTAGTGTCCTTTCTCAATCACCACAACCAACACAGATAACATTTACTGAGCACCTGTGATGTGCCAGTAATACACTTACAGGCTTGCTCTCATTTTATCCTCCCAGCAATCTTGGAAAGAAGATTCTAGCATTGGGTTAATTGACTTATGCAAGGCTACAGTGCTCATTGAATTCAGGGTTCAGGAGTAGACCCAGATTTGTCTTACTCCAGACACCTAGCCCCAACTGCTATGCTACACGACCTCATCCATCGTGTCCATATATCAGCCCAGAAATGACGATGGCATCGTCACCTGCGGAGGGGCTCGTGATGCAAAAGTGTGACAACATCTAGTCCAGGAAACCACTCTGGCTAATTAAGGGCTCATAGCTGTGTGATTTTTGCTTAATTCAAGTGTACAGATAAACTACCTAGCACATAATGATGCTGAAGATAAATACCTATGTACCTCTGTGTGGGTGTGTGTGTAGGTGTGTGTGTGTGTGTGTGTGTGTGTAGCTGACCCCCAACTCAGTAATTAATTACTGATTTTCCTTTCCATAGCTCAAGGTACCATGCATTTATAATACAGTAGTTCGTATCACAGATAGCTTTCATTCCAAAACTCCTATTTATTAAGTCATTTTATCTTTATAGTAACATTGGAACATAAGCAAAACAATCATTTTTGTCTCCACTATGCAGATCAGGAAAATGAGACTCAAAAGGATTAAGTAATTTACCCAAACCACAAGGCATACCATCCCCACCTAAGGCATAAATCCAGGGCGGTATTTCTCTTCCTTACGCTTCTGCATCTCAGGTCTCAGTGACTTCATTATGTAGGAGACTTTCCCAAATGTAGTGAGAGCAAATAAACAGTTACTTAGCAAAACCTGAAAAAGACAAAAAAAAGAAAAAGAAAAAAATAGTACACTGTTTCTGATATACTATTGACAGTGGCATTTCTAATTGTTTCCTTTTACAACTGCTTCCCTTGGTGTTTTTTCCAAAGAAAATTGACTGCTTTTACCCCATGAAGGCCTAGAGTTTTGGAGTGCTGGCTCATTTCCATAGGACAGTATCTGTATCGTAGGATCATTCATTAATGTTTGTTGAATGACTAAGTTAACTATAATCCCAGATATGTTACAGTATAAAACTTCTATAACAACAAAAAAAAGCTAATCTTCATTAATCTCTGGGAAAAGAAAATGTGAGATACTGACAACTGAATGAGTAGTGTCCAAACATGAATTCCTTTTAGATCTGGAAAAATCAGAGTATGTCTACATATTACTAATCCATTTATTAATCAGTGTCATTGCTCTGTATTCTCCTCTCTTCCAAGATGTACATGTTTTGTTAAACTTTTACCTAAAGAAGTTATATTGCAAGTACGTGATAGAGCATTATCTAATAAATGTATTTGTATTTTCCCAATACTGGTCTAGTTCATATGAGAAATCCAATGAAAATAAACCAAGTAATGTCTCATGCTTAGACACTTACAGACTTGGAGGTAAAAGACTAACATTTAAGAAACAGAATATATTGGTAAGGAGGAAGCTGACTGACTGTGTGCTTTGGACAATGTGTTCTAGGAATTAAGAAAAGTGAAAGACCGTTGGTTAAAGCTTTCTGGAGGTCAGGAGCTGAATTGAGCCTCAATTGTCCCCTTGCCCCCAGTGCCATGCCCTGCAGATTAGTCCCCAAGCCTAATCTGGAGGTGCTTTCTTTACAATCTCTTTTAGAGCCATCCCTTCCTTCTTTTTCCTATTAACCCCATCTCAGTTCACAGCTTGGAGCCCTTAATAGAATAGTTGGGACTGGTGAATTAGGAGACATCCTTGAAGCCTGCTTTGGAGTCACAGCATAGTATTTGAGTTCTGGTTTTGCCAAGAAAGGCGTGACATTCTCTGAGTCCCACTTCCCTCACTTATATTAAATGAGATAAATGTGGGAGTACTTCAGAAACAGGTCAAGTTCTATAGAAATGTACAGGATTATTGTTCTTATTCCCTGGACTACACTGCGTGCCCATCTTCTGTCTCCACACAGTACCTCACGCCAGCAAGGCAATCTTTTTCCTAAGGCATCCCCTCAGTTGAGTGTTTCTTAATGAGAAAGGCTTCATCACTCTACACAATTAGGCCCCAACCTCCAAGTCCAGCTTTTTCAACCACGGCCATCCTATGTGAACCTCTCAGCCCAGCTGTGCTACTCACTCACTGGTGCTTTGCGACCATTGCATCTGGCCCCTGCTAAATACAACTTAGATGATAAATCTAGGTGTCCTTCGACATAACCTGCTTAATTAGTGTGACACTTCCCCAATTTGCCAACTTGGTGGTGATCTCATCCCACTCGTATTATTCATAACCTTATTTTCTGAATCATGTTTTGCCATACATCATATACTGTTCTGTCTTCACTGGGAAAGTATAATTTCTGGTAATCAGACAACAGTTCTTGTGTTTGGAATTCCCCACTCTCTTTAAACAGTACTTTGTGTATAGGAGCTTCACTCAGTTACTATTGAGTAAATGAATGCTTCTAAGATATAAAATGACAAGAGAGAAAAACAAAAAACAAACGCCACTGTTTTCATGAGACATGCCAGCTGGTCTTTGTGTGGTTTTCTGGGTTTGCAGGGGACTAAGTACATTAAGGGTTAAGAAAAGTTTTTCTAACAACTGCAGCTGTTTGTGGGGGAGCTCAAGGACATTATGAGATTAGCAGGAATAGGACTTTGAAGTCTGTGCTAGTCTCGGGAATTCCCCAGTCCCCCTCTTCACCCCCACTTACCCCCTTCTCTTCTTCAGAGCCCACACCCCTCTCCACTTTCCAGGGAGTATTAAAAATGCAACTATGGCTTATGCAGCTAGATCATGCTGAGTACTTTTGCGTCCTATACACACAGAGGTCCTTGCTGGGCTTTCTTCCAAGCCCACTTGGTTCACTCCAAGTGTAGACTATGTTTCTGTGGCATACATTATTAAATAATAATGATGATGATGATGATTATAATAATAATAATAATTAAAACTTTACATGTTACTAAGTCTCATAGATCTCAAAAGAAAGCAAGGTCCAAACAAAGAGTCAAGGACTGACTTGGTGCTCTAATTTGGAAGGAGGTGATCATTTTGGTCTCTGCTTTGCCTCAGGGTCAAATGTACATCCATAATGCCGTTCCCCACCAGTGAGTGGAAATATTTGTGAATGGCCCTCAATCCAGCTACAATAAAGCTGATTTTAAATCAAATCATTGTTCAGTGGCAGCAACTAAAATTATTGAAATATCCAGGAGTCTAGTACTCATTATACATGGAGTTTTGTGATGCCAAAAACTCAAGAACACTGATAGACTTACTCTCGTGCATATTTATTACTCCCAATTCTCTTGGCTAGGAAAGGCTATGATAAAAATAGTACTTCTGTCTTCTTAGCAGATAAATATACCCGTACACCTGGCAGGGTATAATTCAGGGAAGATCAGTTTACAAGGAAAATGCACAATAATGAGAAATATTCTTAAATCAAGGTTGAATCATTCTTTACACAGAAAAACTTCAAATAGAACTGTAACCCGAAGCTGTTCGCATGGAAGCACGCTTAATGTGCAAAGGAATCTGCACATAAAAAGAAACTTGACTCCGCAGGAAATAATAGAGGCTCTTAAAATACGCAATGAAAATTGAAATCACAAAAAGCAGAGAAAATCGACTACTGGTGTTCTTTCCCTAGTACTCACACGCGCTTTCTAACCCCAGAGAAAATGCCAACTCCTTCATAGTCAGGCCTGTAGACAATAGAGTGGATGCCACTGGTGTCTCCTTCATGTGTTGAATATCCCTTTGACTGACTTGCTCTTTTCTATACAGAGACTGAAGTTTCTCCAGGAGCCAGTTAGAGACCCAGTTCTCTAGCTCTGCAAAGTTTTGCCTAACCACTCTCTCAACAGCAATATTTATTACCTTTGTGATTCCATAAGGTGCTCCTAAAATAATTATTTAATATGGATTACTAATATTGTATATGCTTTGTTCATGCAGCAGTATTATAAGTTTCTTGGTGGTAAAAGAAACAATTTTTTTTTTTGTATGCTGCATCGTAAGCAGCCACAAAGAAGGCATGCTTGCCCACAAATAAATGAATGGTGAATTAATCAAGGATTAGGAGTCCCTGCCTCATCCATTTCTAAATCAGTGCAGTGTATCATCAATATATTGGACACATATTTAGTGAGATGTACATTGTCCCAGGCACTATACAAGGCTCTGGAAATTCAGTGGTGAGCAAAATAGAGGTAATCTCTGCCTTTGGGCATTTATAGTAATATGGAATCTTATCTTCCATGTTGATGTGATTGTAAATCTACCAAGATCCCACAATATTATTATTTGTCTTAACCTAAGATAAGGAAGAAAGAAAGGATGATGATAACCTTTCCACTCCAATTGGGAGATGCTTCCTCTTTCAGTTTAAGTCAAAGGTGTTAGATTACCATTACACTACTGATCAATTCGTTTTTAAAATACATGATGGATCTTTACCCATCTGTCCATACCTTTCATGACCCCTTATGGAGAAAGATCAGGTGAATGGGTTCGGATGGTTTCTACATCCCCAATTCAATAGATCTCAACCTAGCTCCACATTCAAATAAACTGGGATGTTTTCAACTACATTACAAATGCCTAGTCCTGACATCGAGAGATTCTGATTAACTGGCCCAGGTCAGGATTTTGGTATTCATATTTTTTTCTTTAACTTCTCAGGTGATCTGATAGGAAGCTATGGTTGAGAACCTACTGTCATAATTCCTGCCTCTCCAGAATTATGTTCTTTTATCTTTCTGAATCGAAAGTCAGAAACCTAAGAGGGAATATGTGCACATGTACTTTTGCTATAAATACTTACAAATATCTTAAATAAGATTACAAATAGTTCCATGAAAATGGCATGGATCAATATCTTATTGTTTTTAGGTGAGCATGCACCTTATTTTAAATATTGCAAATATATTCAGGTTCCTTCAAAGAAGATGAGTTCGAAGGTCATTATTCATATTTGAAAAACTGTTGTGGAAAGAATTAAAGTCTTTGAATTAAACAAAACTCCACAAATCATTAATTTCTTCTCGAAGCTTCTCCACATCTCAGCTTCCTCATCTGTAAGTTGGGTATACCAAGGTTTATCTTTGAGAGTTATTTTAAATGTCAAATAAAAATTTAAATACAACTGATCCTCATTATTCATGGATTCTGCAAATTAGCCTACTTGCCAAAATTTATTTGTAATTCCAAAATCAATACTTTTGGCACTTTCCTAGGCATTTGTGCCCCAAGTGGTAAAAAATTTGACTTACCTGACACATATTCCCAGTTGATGTGGAACAAGGCTATGTTCTGCCTTCTTGTTTCAGTACTCATACTATAAACAGTTGTTCTTTTCATGGCCTATTTAGCACCATGTTTTTAGCATTTTTGTTGGTGGTGGTGGTGGTAATTTCCTGTTTCACAAAATGGCCTCTAAATATAGAGCTGAAGTACTATCTAGTGTCTATAAGTAGAAGAAGGCTGTGATGTATGTTATAGAGAAAGTATACGTGTTAGATAAGCTTCACTCAGGTATGAGTTGTAGTGCTGTTGGCCATGCGTTCAATTTAATGAATCAATGAACAATATATATATATATTAAATAAGATGCCTTTAAATAAAAACACACGTAAAACAAAGTTATTTATTGATTAGTTGACAAAAATGTGACCGGCTCACGGGAACCTAACCCTGTATTTCCCCTAGGAGCAATGGTTCAATATTCTGTAATTCAGTGTTTGTGGTGACTTTGTAAATACTGTGAATAACAAGAACTTACTGTGTAGTGTTCAGCATGATGCCTGGAATGTATTTCTTGCTAGAAAATGTTGGTTTTTGTGGCCTTCTCACCCATCATTAGGATTTTTCATTCTTAAAATTATTTTTAATTAAGTGCCCATTTGATATCAATGGGCACATTGATTGTATTTGTAATAAATATTGCTTCTTTCCTTATCTGTATGGACAACTCCATGTGAACTTCTCCTGTCCAGAATTGAGCTTTCTAGAATAACCAGGCTTCCAGAAAACCTTCACACTCATAAATAGATAGATAAATACATGAAAGTCTTTAACAGCAAAGAAGCACAGCACCAAATGTAGCTACATGGAGGGGAAGAGCCATTGATGAAATATCAAGCCTGCCTCTTGCACAAAGCAACAAAACACACAGAGGAGAAAGATGATGATTAACATGCTGACATCATTTAGAAACAGAAAGAGGCATGGAAACCAGTAGACATTCTGACAGTGGAAAATAACGAGTAACAAAAGAGGGAAGAAAGAAAAGAAAACAGCTACCATCATAAGGGTGCAAAGAATGCCCTGTGAAATGCCTATAACCCTAGAGGATATCAGGCTGCCATGTTGAAAACAGGTCACCTAACAAAGTGTTCTCTCTAGGTCACCCATTGTATCGAATGCCCGAGCTTCCCTCAATATGCTACTCTGAACAATAGGATGTGTGCAATCTCTGCAGTGGATCAGAGCATTGGAGAAATTGTACAGTTTGATTTGTCTTTCTCTAGTGAAAGGCTAAAGGCAGTAGCAAAAAAAGTAATACTAACATTTATAGACAAAAATGGGTGAGTACAGACAACAATGGGTCAACTGAATAGCGAGCTTCTAAGCCTTAACATCAGAATTAAGAACAGGAAGCTGTTAAATATTTGTAAGTTCTTAAAGCTGCATATAGGGACATAGTTAGGATTTCCGTATAACCAGGCAATATGATTCCCCATGTGTTTAAGTTGTTTTTATGTCTTTTAGCAGTGTTTTATAGTCTTCTTCATAGTGTTCCAACTCATTTTGTTTTTTCCTAATTTTTTAACATTATTACTATTGTCATGGACAGTATTTTATCCACTTTAATTTTGAATTAGGGGGTTACAAATATATAAGGAAGTTATTAATTTTTGCGCTTCCTATTCTTTATTAAATTTAATTTTTAATTCAGAAAGAGAAAGATTGTATCTAAACAATTAATGTTCCTTTGCAACATTTATACCTTTCGTTTTGATCCATCAAAACTTAGAATTCATAGAAAAATTTATTTCATGCAGTGACAGAGGACTTCATTTCTTTATCCTGACTTTAACGTAACAGTTGTAATATATCCTTTATCTAATGTGTTATTGACATTTTAAAAAATTAAGAGATGTTAAATCTTATCCAAGTCTTTCAACATCTCTAAAAAGTTCACATATTTTATCCCTTACACAACAAATGTAACTAATCATATTAATAAATATACTAAATTATCTTTGCTTTCCTGAAATAATGGGGGGAACCTACATGGCTACAATGTATAATATTATAGTATTTTTTCAATTCTTATGTGCCATCAACGACTATGCTAAAGAACTTTTCAACAAGAAAAAAGAAACAAGATATACATGTGGATTATAAGGGGCTTCTCAATTTCAAAAACACAAAAGTGTGAAAAATATATAGCTTAGAATTAAAGAAATAAAATAGAAGAGTCCTGAATTTAAATTACACAGATTTATTTTTAATTTTAGCAATGGCATACGTAAATGACATTGGACAAACCTATCTTTGTACAATTGTAGTGTTGGATTATGCAGTCCTTACCTTCTAAACTCCTAAAGATTTGATCCATCGTTTTTCAGCATTTATTATGATATCATACATAGCTATCGTTTATCACATTAGTCACAATAGTCTACATAATAGTAGCAATTGATGTTAAATTATATTAAGCATATTCTGTTTAAGAAGGCATAGGGACTGTCATTCAACTTCCCTAAATTTACACACACAGGAGTTTAGAATATGTAAAAAAGAAAAGACAGTATTTTAAATAAAAAACAACAAAATGCTAGGAACAAGCTAAATAAGAAATCAGCATGATTTTTATGAAGAAAACTATTGAGGAACAAAAGGCCATACCTTATTCTTGAATAGGAGGTCTCAATATTGTTAAGATGTCTGTGTTCAAATTAATGAATTTGATGGACTCCAAATTAAAATACCAAAGGAATATTTTAAATTAGGAAAACAGAATATAAAGTTCTTGTGGAAAAATGGACACATGGGAATAGTCAGAAAAGTTCAAAAACTAGAAATATTAATAAGTGAGATATAACGCAATTGCTATATAAATATATTTCTACATTAAGTAATTTGGCACTAACACATTATATACAAATAGAACAATAAGATAGGGTAGAGAGTCCAGTTCCAAATATAGGTAAAAAATTTAGTACGTAATATATGTTAAAATCATGTTTATAATATACATTTTAATGTTAAAATCAATTGAGAAATAGGAATTGTTAAATAGAATGGTATTGGGAAAGTAGCCAACCATCTGCAAAAGTATAAAGATATGTCTGTTACCAAATATAGATAGATCCATCCATCAGTCAAATGTTTTCTAAAATGAAAGTATTAGAAGAATGCATGGGATAATAATTTTTGTGTTTACAAACTTGGAGTGGGAAAGATTTTTGTAAACAAGGAAATGATGGCATACATTTTATTACACAAATTAAGGTTTTGCATGACAAAAATATTTTCAAGTGACAAATTTGTATGTGTACCCTATGACAAAGAGATGGTTGTTTTATATATACAAAGTTCTTAAAATTCAATAAAGGGAACGGTAAAGATCATGAATACACAAGTCACAGAAAAATAAATACAAATTGATTATAAGAATATGAAAGATGCTTAACCACACTTACAATTCAAAATACATAAATTAAAATAAAATGTTGACCTAAAAATTAGATAGGTACGTTTAATTATACAAGTTGGCAAAGGTATGTGGAAACAGACACTGTCATTTTAATTTTATCTAACTTCTTTAAAGAGTAATTTGATAATGCATATTAAAATTTGAAACGCCCATACTCTGTGACCCCGAAGTTGCTCTTTTAGCAATTTATGTAAACTATGAACTTACATATATATGTACTGAAATACAATGATAAGAGTAGTAACAATAATTATCACTTACTGAGTATTTATTATGACCAAGCATTATTCTAAGTGCTTTACATATAATATCAATTTATTTAATTCACGCAAACTCCTTATAAACTATGTATCAATTAGGTGTGCTATTAGTTGCAAATAAGCAGATACTCACTGACGTAGACTAAACGATTTAGAAATACGTTATCTAATTAAACAAGAAATTTGGAGGTAAGTGATCCTAGGTGCAGATTTGTGGTGCGGGAGTCTGGCTCTCTGGTTGATGCCTGGCCAGTTCTCTGGGCCTTTGCACGGGGACGAGATGGCTGCAACAGCTGATTCTCACAGTCTCCCACAATTCACGTGGTAGCATCAGAAGCAGGAAGTGAGCCAATGTCTCCGTAGTCCATCTCTGGATCGGAAGCCGGAATCTTACTAGAAGCTTCACCCAGCACAAACTTCCTCTTATGTTTCATTGGACAGATAATATTAATAGCAACATTTATTGAGCACTTAGTCATTATCAGACTTTGCTCTAAGTTCTTTAAATCCATTCACTCATTTAATCTTGAAAACATCCTTTATACAGTAGGTACTGTTATTATTTCTGAGGAAAAAAGAGTTTAAGTAACCTGCCCAAGTTTACACAACTGTTATAAAAAGTGCTGGGCCAGGATTCCTACCTAGGCACCTGACTGCAGTCGCACTCTTGAAACAATTAACTATATTGCCAAGTCTTGTGCCTATGATTAAACTGATTACTAACAAAGGGGAATGTCATTGCCTGTCTTGTTCAGACCAATCATATTTTAATCCTCCAGGACTAGGGAAGAGACTCAACTTATCTGAGCATGTTGTGTGGCCACCAGGACAAAGTAAGCACTCCAAAACTTAAAAAAGGAGGAAAGAGTTGTTGCGTAGGCAATAAAAAGTATCTGCCACAGATAAGTACTGTTGTCCCCAATTAATAAATAAGGAAACTGACACAGAGATAACTTCCCTGAGGTCATGTTTTTGTAAGGGGCATAAGAGATTTCTTGAAATGTTGAAGTAAACATCTGGACATCATCTCCATGGGTATGACTAGGAGGCCAAATTAAATAAAATATGGAGAGTGACACAATATGATAATTTGTTATGTTTTATTTGTTTTTTTTAGTGAGGTGGATCTTTATGAAAATATAGAGAGAGACCTGCAGTATGTTGTAAGTTTGAAAAATGAGAGTAGGAAGGTAAAGAAAAATATATGTTTTATGTGGACAAAAATAACACATAAACACATGTAGGCGAACATGTTTGCCGAGGCTCTGTTTACCTATTTCTAGATAAACAAGTGACTAGTAATAGGAGTGGCTCTGAGGAAGTTGACCCAGTGACCAGGGTAAGGAGAAAACGTATTTTTTGGTGAACAATATTTCGTACTATTTGAATTTTTGCCATATACGTGTATTGCTTTTTCAATTAAAATATCTAGTTTATTTTTAAAATGGTTTTGACTTTACAAGTGATATTTTTCTGTATCCAGAATGACTCACAGCCTTCCTGAAGATCTTGAAGAGATGATTTTTTACTATATTTCTTTGCGCTTGTTTGGACAGTTTACAAGAATCATGTTTTCAAACGCAGATTTAAATAATTTGAAAAGCAAGCATAGTCTGCTGCTTTCATCTGTTAATGAAGTTAAGTTTAGGATAAAGAAACACAGTCACATTTGCCAAATGTCTTCTTAGAGCAAAAGAAAGCCAGTCAGTTTTGGTTTTTCAGTCACAAATATCAGCTTTTTCATAATCACTTAATTTTCATAGGAAGCCAAGTAAAAGAAAAGTAGACTTTCTTTCTTAATTAACTTTAGGCACCACCTTCATCCTTGTACATTTCTTTAAGGACCGTTCATCTGACAGTCCCCTCCCACACCTCCCTCCTCCATGAAATTTTCAATATGCACTTCCCCTGGGAAACTGTTTCATAAGAGATGTGTGTGAAGATTGAACTTGACTCTATTTGTTTTTGAGATGCAATTTAAATGCCTTCTTCTTACATACTTTTACATCTTTTTTTTAACTTAAACAAAAATGAAATAAAAATTGATGATGAAAATACTAATAATATAATCTCTGCCTATCAGGCTGAATTAAAATTTTTAAAATCCATTTAGTGTCGATACCTTGGCACTGCCCAGCTAAATATAGAGTCCTTAAGATTTTCTGGGTGAGGGGTGAAGCTATGGAAACTGCATGAAGAGCTGGCTTCCCACATTCCCTCCTGAAGGGAGAAAATCAGAGAGAAAAACAGTATTAGTGAAAAGCTCATTCCAGGAAGTGAACAGAGGAACTGACTCTGTGGGAAAATGGAGACTTTGAAGGTAATAATGTTTGTGCTTCCAAGAAGAATAATGACCAGCTTGTGTCTGGAGAAGGTGATGTTGGAGTCCTTTTGTTCAAAGCAAAAGCACGTTGCCTGGTTACAGAGAGATTTTGCTCTAAATGTCAAAAGTGCAAGCAGAAGTAGAATTAGAACCCATGTCCCTAAAATAAAGCAAAAAATGTTTAAAAGCAATGCTAATACAGAATGTTGTTGTTCGAACACACCTTTTGTCCAAGTTCCACAGTCAGCCCAGATATCTTGTGCAAATCCCTGTTAAAAGTGTTCATATGCTCCGTCATTGTATTTCTGGTACTCCTAACACCAGCAATGAAAAGACCTGAGGCCCCTTCCCAGCCAGTCACTGCAGACTTCCAGTGTATGTAAATCCCAGATATGAATGTGATTTGCCTCACCTGGAAGCACAAGTAGAGTATGGGAGTGTAAAAAAAAAGAAAAACTTTCCTCTGATGTCTAAGTTCTTCTAGCTGGGCTAATAATCAAACAATAGGGACAGATTAACAGGAGAAAATGTCCAAAGTTTATTATGCAATGTACATTCAAGGGTGCCATAAGGATGGAGACCTAAAACGCATTGGGCAGTGTGGGCTCATATGCCATGCTGGACAAAAGAGAAGAGAGGCCGGGGTCTGTGATTCCAAAGGGAAAGTAGGTAAGCAACCATATGGTAAGCAAATTCTTGCTGGGCCATCTAGAAACTATGTGACACGGAGAGGAACAGGCTCTGCTAGATTTCTTCCTGTACGGTCACATATGTGCTAAGGTGAATATGCTAAGGTTCCCTTTCTGAAGCAGGTTTTTCTATCTAAATCTCCTTAGGCAGTAAAGGGTTCTTTCTGAGTCTTTTGTTTCTTAATGTAGGAGTTCAGAAGGAGCCAACCCAAGATATGCCTCAGTGGTATGTGGATTATTTTGAGCTAAAGGCAACTGAAACCCTGAGGGCTCAAGAGAAACTTCTGCACCACCACCACCACCACCACCACTCCCCACCTCTTATCTATCTAGAAGAATTTAAATTAGAAGCCTGTCCCACAATAAGAGTTAAAAACAGAAATGACTTTTTATCTATATATATGGTAGGGCAAACTAATAATTACTGGACATGTTCTCTCCCTGCAATTACGTTTTGAAACCCCAATGTGCATTACCTCATCCCTAGCTCAGAATGTCTTCTATATCTCAATTTTGCTTTTTGTGTCTGACTCTCTCATGTATGCGGGGTTCCCATACATATGCATGTATTAAATTTGGTTACTTTCTCTTACTAATCTATCTCATGTCTATTTGGTTATTAGACCAGCCAGAAGAACCTTGAGGGTAGAGAAATATTTCTCCCCCTCCCCATAATAATAACCAGCTTAAAATCAGTATCCCAAAAGGTACAATTTGGGGTGGCAAAACTTTGGTCCGCCTCAAGAACTAGTGGTGTTGCATGTTAGAATGTGTCCGTGTGTGTCTATAGTGTTTGGGAAGGCGACAGCTTGCAATGTTTTCACCAGGCTATGCATACGAAAGAGAGGTAACGTTGGATCAGGAGTATTGTGGCCAATACACACACACACACACACACACACAGAGGCAATCACAGTAATGTATGTGTGATTGTGCCGTGTCCTCACAGCCTTTGAGTGCCATCTCCAAGAGTAGTAAAATGACAGTGGCAAATCCATTTCTGTGGTTCTGCTACTCTCTTTGAATGCATCACTGAAACCTAAAATTGGCCATGTCTTTATGAAACAGCATTCATCTCAGTTTTATCTGCTAATGACAGTGTTGTAAAATCAGAAAGGCCAGAAAATTCTGTTATTAGCTCATCACTCTTTGTGCATTCTTCTTAGTATTTCTCTTCCTTTGTCTCTCTTTGAGCCCTAACTATGTCCAAATACATTTCAGCAATAACCTGTCTCATTAGGCTCTCTCGGTGTATACATATTTACATCACTACTTGGAATTAATTTCTTTTAAATTTATATTTTAAACAAAGAACACATGGATTCAGTTCAACATAATACATATATTTTGAGTACCACTGTGTGCCAACTTTGAGTTGAGTGGAGCACAAAAGTTGTTTTTTTTAAGCAGCTGGCATTTCACCTAGATTGAGGGAGTAGGTTGTGCGAGAGAAGAAGGAGCTCAAAATAAGTAGTTATTGTTCACAAAAAAACATTGAGTCATATGGAATAATAAAAGTTATAAATGTGGCAGATCCAGGGTGTGCGTTTTGGGAATAGCAAATAGTCTAGTTGGGATGAAGCACCACTACGCTACCTGCTGGGAGAAGTAGACTCAAAAGGTAGTTAAAACTATACTCCAGAAGCCACTGAAGATCAGAAGAATGTACTCAATGTATTCTCAAGCAATTCTGATGATCAAATAAAATAACATACATAGGGCATTTAATAGTGTCTGGTACAATGCAGGTGCCCAGTAAACATCAACACTTTTCTTTTTGTGGGCACTGGGAGTGACCTTACAGATTACACAGACACTACCAATTTCTAGAAAGAATGCTCCCAGAACATTGCTCACTGTGAAAAAGGTCAGTATGGTTAGCAATGGAAAATTACTTTGTTCCAACTAGTAAGATACTTAAAAATATTTCACTCCTTTTGGCCAGTAAACTTAATTCTGCCTCAATTCAGTGTCACTGGAACTGCATTACCTTGTTTCCTGATCCTGAATTAATCCCGGAATGACCTCTGAAGTAACGGATTCAGGATTTTGTTTTGTTTTGTTTCCACAACGGTAATGGAGTTGGGAGCTTTGAAAAGAGACATCCATATGTAAACTGGCACTAGACCTTCTGATGTCCAAAAAGAAAAACCTGTGAAACTTGGTGTTCTAGTAAGGGAGCACCTGGGATACAGTGATCGTAGTTCTTCACCAAATTTCTGGAAACAAAATTGACCAAAAGATCCCAGTGCTTCTTTGAGTTCAAGGCAGTGTGTGTAATATAACTTGAAAACTGAACTGCTGGAATCTCCAAGATATTTTAGTGGTTTGGATGGCAGAAGAGAAAGAACGTTTGAAAATGCAACTCTCCTTCAGAAAATGCACACACTTAGGTGTGATACTTAAACTCCTCTTTCCCAGCGCTCTTGTTTGGAGATGCAGAAGTGCAGCTCCAGAAATACGAAATGGTTGCCCACGCACTCCGGTCCTATAAGGAGCACTCATTGGATCAGAACTTAAAAGTCTTTTGACTTCTGAGTCTGTTCATATCTGACTGTGTCAAACTTTTTCATCTTGACGAGCTGATATTTTTCTTATGAATAAAAACATCTAGAAATAAGTATTAGAACAAGTCCAAAGACAAATGACACTGGATATATTAATAGGGACTCAAAGAAAAACAATTTTCAACCCGTGGTATTGTATCTACTGCAGATATTATTTATTTATAGTGATTTCTGTTCAACTAACATACTCGTACATTTATACACACATATATACACACATAAAATGGTGACACTTCTTTTATATTTACAGGCTGCCTACCTTATGTCTTACAATTGCAGGCACAACTACAGATGAATTTTCTCTGATTGGTTTATTTTTGAAGATACCTCTCCTCTATAATAGCTGAGTTCTGTATATAGAATATTTAGTGAGCTCCTATTGTATGTGCCAGGCAAAACTCAAGGTAATGGAGATTCCACTTAAGAAGTCTTCTTAACTTAAAAAGACAATAAAATAATTAGACACAAGTCTGTACTGTGATAGGAACCAACCATTTATCATGTTTCACAGCTATAAAATATTCAAAAACAAGTAGCATACACTTGTAAGCATAACCGCAATTTGTCTACATAACTAACAATCCCTTCTCACCAGGGTGTGACCCTGGGCAGATCATTGACATCTCTGTGGACGCACTTTTGGGGTACTGCCTTTGGTGTCCCTTTTCCTTTGTGCTCAGTGTGCACCTCTTTTGTCCTCCTCACTTGAGCTGTGCCAATTTGTGGTGATTAGCCACAAATTCCTAGTATCAGAACTAAACATCTAATTGCAAAGTTTTTGACCATTCTCTTTGCAGTGGTTCAAAGCTCATCTTTGCAGTTGAGTTCCCCCAATCAACTGTGTGCTGTTCACAGCATTTGCACTAATTGGACAGATAGATGCAATTGTGGTGGAAAGATACCATTCACCTCCCTGGCTTTAATAGGGGGCTGGGGGAAGGAGATAAAAATTCCCAGGCTTTGTGTCACCTGGAAGATCCTCTCTCAACTCAAAAGCCCCTTATGCTTCATAATATAATGCCTTTCTCTGTTATGTATCCCTTCAGCCATAACAAATGTGTGTCGACTTGGTGGGGTTCATTATTTAACTTTTTTATTTAAATTATGATTATGAATGACTCTTGACAGTCTCAGCCCTTGAGTGGGGTGAGGGAAGGCTCCAAGGAAAACTGTTCTCCATTGTTCTTTTTGCAGCTTTAGATTGGCTCCTCTAAAGAGTTATAAAATATTGAAGGAAGATTTTCAACCACCCTCTCCATTCTTTCTGTCTTTTCCCCCGTTCCTGTCTTTATTCAAGTTCTTGTCTATTTTCTGCATTTTCTTTCCAGCCTTTCTCCCATCCTCCTAACTTTTCAGGAAGTGAGAACAGTAGGTGGGAAAAGAGTAAGGTCTTGGCTAGAGAGAGGGGATGGGCAGACTTTGCCTGGGGTAAATGCATTCAGACCCTTTTAAGAAACTTCTACCCTTAGGGACTAGCCTAAAAGAACTCATCAGCATTGGATCGTTTCTTTTGTTATTTTGTTTTGTTTTTTAGCACTCACATTTTTACAGATAAAAAAACAACCTTGGGGAATTACACTTGGCTACAGTCCAGTGAAGAGTATCCAGAATAATCAGAGTTCCAGGGTTCTTCCTATTGTTAGGCCATGTGTCCCAATTCTTACGTCATAAAATATTGCTCTCCTAAAATTAGGAGCTTGTTAATCATATATGGATGGTCCCAGCAGCATGAGAGTCCAGATTTCTAAAACAGTCATGGTTAAATTTTCAACCAGCACTAAAAGGAAATTTGTGTGACATCTTTTTCTGAACTTACAAAAATGCTTTTTGTTTATAAATTCCTACTTGAATATCCTTCCCTCACAATGTTTGTGTCTTCACTGGGTTGTAAGAATGCTGTGAGAAAAAAACATGAAATGGAGCTGTCTTCCTGCTTCAGGAAGTTGGGCCCAGACAAGTCAGTATATGAGTACATAACTGCAAAGCCAGTGACCTAAGAAAAATCTCTACTTCTATTGAGTACTCTCACCGGTAATTATATTTAGCACCAGCCTGGCTGGGGTAAAATTATGGCATTTAAGGGATAGTCCCATGTTTAGCCACCAACTCCTTTATTTTCAATTAGGAGGAGAATTGGGGAGACTGCATCTAAGAGAATGCTTTTAAGCAAGGTAAGTCCTATGGGTTTGGGGCATCTTTCTGAAACCAAAATTGTGTAGGGGAAACAAGACAGGGACAAAGACCATAAGTATATACACACTGTGTACATACTTACAGAGTACAGAGTGTACAGAGTACAATGCTGAATATTTTCTGCAGAGTACCATGCTGAATATTTTCTGCTCTTATAGAATTTATTTTTCATTAGTTATCAAAATACAGCTAAATTACTCCCACTGTGACACACCTGTAAGAATTCCCTTCTTCTGGGGCTTTTGTTCCCTCTTCTCTACATATAGGGACTGTGTGTCATCACATGAACAGCAAATGAAGCTTCTTAATGAATACATTTTAAGTATTCGAAGGAAAAGTGCTCTCTAAATTGTTATCATGGCTCTTATATGGCCCTAAACAAACTACAGTGTAGGATGCCCAGCGACCCTGAGGCTACCATGCTGGGAGAGAGCTCACGACACATGAAAGGCCCTGATCAGCATCCAATCAACAGTCCCAACCAAGCTCAGCTTTGGAGTCACCACAGCCCAGCCGTCCCGCGTGGGAGCCAGAAGCTTCCAGGTTCCAGCACCCAGCTGTCCAGTCACCCCCAGACTTGAAGTCTTCCCAGCGGAAGCACCCAAAATCATGATGCGCAGCCAAGCCTTCCCACTCTTCGCTGTCCAGATTCCTGACCCACAGAATCTGTGAGCGTAATCCAACAACCATTTCACACCACTCCATTTTGGATAACTGGAACAATCACCATCACCATCATTCATGAACTTGTCATTATGAATCTTTTATTTTCTGAAACCCTAAATGGTTTTGCAGAACATTAGGAATATTTAAAAACACAATTCAAGCACAATGTAAGATAATTTTGTGTGGAGTAAAACCATTCGGTAGCACATGAAGAGGCCTAATTCCTCAGACTGGGTGCTCCCTATGGGAGCCCAGACACTGAGGGAAGTGTCCGGGGCCCAAGGTCCTACTTGGGCAGGCTCCAAGATGAGGAAAGTAGAGTGTCCCCTTCTGTATTTAATCCCCTATGCATATTCTCTGTTTTTATTGTTACATAAAAGGGTTTTCATTCTTTGCTTTACAATCTTCTTAAGCAAAAACAATTAGCTACAATTTTCATGCAATTTGTTTCGAAAGAGTTAACTCCTTAGCAATACAACTGTGGAATATTTCTTTATCTCCAAGGTTACTCAAAAGTATCACTAATACTGAACTCCACTGACTTTATTTCTCCTTCGATATACCTTGTGGCCTGGAGTGTACTTCGTTAAAACAATAATCTAAAACAACGCCCAGTATTAAGGGCTCTGAAATAACTTGAGTCAGTTTGTTCTGTGTCATCCTATAAACATCTAGTTGATCTAACACTGGAAAGCATGAAGACTGAAATGAAGTCTGACCGATTCCAGCCTGGTCTTGGCCAACTAATTCCCACACTGCTGTTTATAACGTATACACTATTTCAACATCTTATGTATAAAGAGCTTGGTAATATATGGGCTCTATTCTCTCCTAGCTGCTTGCTCTGGTTTCATACATCTCAGAAATTACAAAATCAATGAGATAAATGCCACCCTGCCTTCCCTCCACCTCTCTCTGCAGGCTCCACTTCAAGAAACCAAAGGCAAATTTGAACCTACACAGTGAGACCCTCTGTCGATTGGGAAGGAACAGTTTCCCCAACACTGTAAATTCGCTGTTCCTTGACATATTGAATAGCTTCCTTTTCCTGACCGTGACTAGTCTCTCTGACGCTGCAGCTTCTGTCTCTCCACACCCCCGCTTGCAGTGACGTTCTGACCTTTCCGAATGTCGCTGGTGGCAGTTCCATCCAGGCTGAGTCTTGCCTCCATGCTGTGGTAGCTTTCTCTGCTGGAGCACCCTCCCATCTTCCAGCTCTCCCCCTACCCTCAGCCCTAGTCTAGTAGGAAATAAATTACAGTTCATTCCTCATAGTAAGGTATTTTCTTTTGTTCTCCACCACTTTTTATTTTTTAAAAAGTACAAGCTTATGGAAAAGTTGGGAAATATTACAACGAACACTTATATAGGTTCACCAGTTAGCTGCCTTTGGCTTTAGCTTCGTCTTTCCATCTCTCTTTTCTTGCCTTTTGCTGAATGGTTTGAAAGTAAGTTGGGCAGAGCCATTGGGTCATTTCACCCGTAACTATTTGTGCACATAGCTCCTCAGAACAAGGATGTTTTTAAAGCATCGAGTTTGAAGTCCTTCCAGGCACCCTTGTCCTACATACAAATAGAATCCTTACTTCTTCCTTTGAGGCTGCCCCACCCCGTTTCTCACACACACAAACACCTCTGTCAGCATCTGTGACTCGTGTGGTTGCATGGAGTTGTTTACAAGGACTATATCTTCTTGATCAGCTGTAAGCGCCGAAGGGCAGGGCTTCTTTGCTTATTTTCCTCTGCATCATCGGTGCCTGGCCCAATGCCTGGCATATGGTGCATGTTTGTTAACTGTTAACCAAATAAATGAATGGCTCAACAAGGGTAGTCAGTCCTCTCTTGGTTTCCCTTCCCAGAACTCCACAGCCACTCATCCCCTTGGCCATCTGCCACTCCTGCCTTGACAATTCAGAAACTTCCTTTGTCTTGACCATTCAGAGACTTCCTTTGTCATTCTCCGCCACTGTTCAGAACTCTTCTCACTCTCTTACCCCAGCCTTGCTCCTTTCACTGTCACAAGGTGACTTGCCTGTCTCTTCACACATAGCTGTCAATTTCTCCATCAACCCCTTTCTCCTCCACACCAGTCTCTGTCATTTCCTTCCCAATTATTTCAGAGAAAGTAACGTCTTTCATCCTTTACTAATCAACACTTGCATCTGTGTTTCATCACATCCTGTTCTCTGAGCTGTGGAACAAACTGCCTTGAAGTCTGACCCAGATTTGAATCCTCACGCTAAAATTTCGCAGCTGTTACCAGCCTCTTCTTCCAGAATATGGGAAATGTATTGTGATCATGGGTAATTGTAGGTTTCAGTAACTTTTGTGAAACAACTCCCTGACATAGGATAGTCAGTCAGTTAGCGTTCGTCCTCGTCTTTGTTCAATTCCCCAAAGCAAATCAAATTCTTTCACTCATTCTGTACCTTTGGGCGTGTTGCCCCTGCCTGAAATGGCCCTAGCTCCTCTCCAGTTGGAAAAATTGCACATCTTTCAAAATCTTGTTTCAATGACGTACTCACTGAGAAGCATCCCTGCAGCGTCACCCTGTCCTCTGGAACACCCATGAACAAAACATGGAACTAGTCAGTCTCTTCTCTGTGCTCCCTGGACACTCATAAACACCCCGACAAAATATTCATTCTGTTGCATTGTAAACAACCATTGAGGGTCTGTCATGCTCACTCCTCTGTGAACTGTCGCGTGTTCGTGTGTGTTACACACACATGTGCCAACCCACCACCAACGACGTGATACATTCATTATCTGAGAAACTGCGGTGCCTCAGAAGTGTGTTGACTGAGAAGGGCCTGCTTTCAGTGTGTCTGTTCTTATAGCTTGGCGGTATGCTTGACTGAAGAATCAGGGCCAAGACTCAGGAATGTGGGCCGTCTGACAGCCCAAAGCCAGTGAGACCTGGGGACAATGCACATGGAGAAGCATTCCAAACTGAGACCTTCCTAGCACTGTAGATGCCCTTGAAATAAAGCAAAGTACATTTTCTCTTTCTGTAATAAAGGCAAGAAAAATTTTCTAGGGGATTAAAATAGTTAAGAAATTGAATTTCGAAGAAGCAAAGGAGTCCCCAGTGTCTCCTTCGTGTATTCACACACACGCACACACACACACACACACACACACACACACACACACACACACACACACACTTCAACACTTATAAACCCACCCACCTCCCTCTTTTTCACTCATTTTTAAAGGTCTGCTATTAAATTTCCAAGTCCGGTGATTTTCCTGTGAGCATCTACATTTTCCTTATGCTCTGTTGATTACTAAGTGTTAGCCAGTCCCTTTTTTGGTAGCAAGAAATATGAGTATTACACAATAGAGTGTTTTATAAGGATTTGGGTTTCCATTTAGTTACTTTCAATAAGAACATTTTGTAAACCAAGTTTGTGTTCTGGAGAAAACAATGGTATTGTTGAGATGATAACTTTGGATTTAGATTCTATTTTGATAATAGAATATAGAAAAAATACCTTCATGTTTTTATTCTATTTTCAAAGAAATTGGTGGTAGTTTTTTCTTCTTTTAATTTAAACATTTCCCTGCAGTATTGATAACTCAGAGCAAATCTCATTATACACAGTGCATAAGAACCAGAAAATGATGCTGAATTGAGTTGAAAAACGAAACTGAGTAGTTTCAGCTAGAGACAATAGTTGTTCTAAGAATTTTTGAAGTACCTATGATTTGCTTGTCACTGTAGTAGGCAATCTAGGAATACAAGAAAACTGTCAGAACTGGCCCATGCCCTCAAAGTATATACAAAATGTGAACACAAGTCAAAGCATAAAAATAATGCAATACAGTATTTGTTCCTATGACAAGTATATAAAAGGTATAGATAAGACCTACAGGAACTGACATAATAAGAAATGTCTGAGAGCTAGGAAAAGCGACTTAAGCCGGGCAGCAGGTAGTGTTTAAATAGGTAGGGGGACTTCAGACAAAGGAAAAGTGATGATGCCCATAACTTTTTGGAATCACTAGAAATAAGTCAGCCTGGCCAGAGTACTGGGTAATGGAAGGCAATAACATATTTGGGGCCCAGAGATGGAAAGTTTAGGTTGACAAAGTAAGGAATCTGGATAGTAGGGATCCAAGTAGTAACTAAGCAGGAAAAACATGTCTTTTAATACTGCAAACGATAGATTGGCATGGGAGAAGATTGGAGGCAGGAATAGCAGTTCTGAGGCTGTAACAATATTTTAAGTTTGAAAACCTGGTGGTGGTAGCAATAAAATGAAATCGAAGAGATGTGAAAGAAGGAGCTATAAGGCTTGGTAGCTGGGTCGATATAAGGGCAAGCAAGAGAGAAAGAACTTACACGACAGAGAGGAATATGGTACCAATAGAGCACAGTAGAATAGGAAGCTGAGACGTTCTGATAGGAGGACAAATGTGTGTGGGTATGTTTGTAAAAATAACAACTACTACTACTACTATTTATTGAGCATGTACTGCATGCCAGGTAGTCTGCTAATAATAATAGCAAACATTTACATTGGGAGTACTATGTATGTGCCAGACACTGTTCTAAAAATGTTACCTATATGAACTTATAGAAGACTTTTAGCATCCTTATGTGATATTATCACCACATATTAATACTTATAATACCCCTATGTGGTATGTTCATCTCCATTTTCACTATGAAGGCACTGAGGCACAGAGAGATTAAGTGACTTCCAAAGGTCACACACAAAGCCAGAATTCAAAATCAGGTAGCCTGGTTCCAGAGTCTGAATTCTTAATTGCTATGCTATGCTACTAAGCATTGTACATGCCTTCACTAGTCACACCACAGCAGAGCCCAAAAACAGTGAGAAATGACTTTCCCAATCCTCCTCATTTTACATATCAAAAACTGACTCTTAGAAAGTGAAACATTGAGGCCAAAATGCCCACTACTCTCTTGACTACAGGCCACAAAAGCTTATGGAAAAACGCCAAACCAAAGTTATATGTAAAAGTCGTGGAGACTGAAACACTAAAAGTAGTACAAATAGTGAGGAACACACGATTAACTCCTGAGTTTTAAGAAAAATACATGCCAATAATATTTTAATTAACTTGAAATAATTATATCACTGATGTAATTTATTCTATCACCAAGTTGTATTAAAATGTTTATTGGCCATCCTGAGTACATGTATTAATGATATCAATAAAAACGTTTGTACTAGGTTTTATTTTCCTAATTGCATCAGCTTCTCTTTCTGGTTAAATATGATAATTATATAACATCAGTATGAAAATTTCACTCAACTTGAGTTGCTTCTTTTTATTTTTCCACTCTAGGCAATGTATTAATAATTATCAGAATAATTCAGTGCAACCTAATAAATATGACCTAATAATATTTAATCACATTAATAATGTAAGTGGCAAAAAATAAATGACATTCAGAAATGTTCCTACAATTTTAACAAATTGGTTGGGTTATCAGATGAGATTTTTATTGCGAGCCATCTTCTTTAGCATCTGAGGCCAGAGGCAGAAAGATCTGTCATCTCCCTGGTTGTTGTCAAAAACACGGGAGGATCAGTTCTGCACGTTTCCCTGGGTCCTGAATGACATATGCCCCTAGCCTGGCAACCTTCCCTCACCCCTAGAAAAGCCCCCAATGGCCAGCTATCCACTTGAGCCACATCCCTACAATTACTCTTTGCAAAGGGAAAAAGAACTAAATTGTTTGCAAGCGTAAAATCTGTACCCAATCATAAGAAGCCCGAGGCTAAAAATCTGTTGTATACTTTTCTCCTTTCTGAAATAATATTAAGCTCAAGCATATATAATTATACAGGAACCACCAGGCTGTGAAGGATGAGAAAATATAACACAATTATCTCTTCACAAACCGCAACTGAAATCTGACAGAAATCAACATGAGCTGAGAACAGTTTTCCCCTCCCCTTTTCCTCTCCAACTTAACCCCTGATTTCAAATGGCTGTCTACCAGAATCCATGTCTGGAAATGCTGCCTACACGCCTGTCACACCACAACTGTGCTGGTCCAGAAAGTATTCTAAGGGAGATGTCACGTTCAATCCAGGGATAAGGTTTGCAGAGAAAGCTTGTTGTTTTAATGCATTGGCAACACTGTAAGCTTCATAATCCACTGAAAACCAGCCCAGCATATGGGCATAGCCCGCTCTGCTCGGGAACTTCCCTTGAGGTAGGAAACGGAAAAGGAGGGAGCGGCCATGTGGGAATAGGAGGGAGAGATTAGCACCAGGTTAATTGAGAGAAGAAAAACAATGAAAAGAAAACAAGGAGTTAATCTCCCAACTAGCCTGAGGCCTGCAGCAGAGCTCTTCTGCCCACAGAAGAAAACTTGCAGGAGTACCTAATAAAGGTCTCCATGGGAGAGGTAATGCTATGCTTTCATTCCTTAGGATATGTCTTCAGGCTGTGCCCTCTGTACAGTACTTTTCCAAGCTAGTTTTCTATGCATTCACACCTCTGCTTCTTTTCTCATTGTCTCCCATCTGGTTCAGTCCTTGCAACTATCCTTTTGGCAGTTTCATTTAACTTTGTTGCCAGACACTATGTCGATCTCCCTTTATACTGTGCAGCCTGGGAGACATCCCCACCTCAGTACAAAGTCAGCAGTGCTTCCCGGTACCCCATCCCCAGTAAAGTGTCCCGTACACCCATTGGCTGGAACCCGTATAAAGTGAAATAGGGAAAATATGCCATTGGTAGCAGAATCATTTCCAAATAAGAATTTAGTGTCTATTTCAAAAATCAGTTTTCGGGTAATTTCCAAATCTCTCAAATATCCTCAAGCCTGGCTTTTTCTCCTGGTCAAAGGAAGAGTGGCAAGGAAGAGTTGGAAGGAAAGAAGTAGATTATGGAAAGAGCATCTGATTCTTCATTGTCATCAGAAGTCACTGGGGCCATATTAAACCCTTGTAATTCAACTTGGATAAAGCACAATTTTGAGAAAGCTTGATTCATGTAGAAAATATCAATTAACTGTTCTTTGAGTAAGAGGATAACTAAATTCCCACGCACTGGGTCACTTTTGCCCCCTCCACTGCTATTCTGAGCACCTCTGCCTTCCTCTACCCTATTTGTAGCCATTGTTGGAAGGGTGAGGGGTCTGTTTATAGCCACTCGAGATCACGGATTAGACTTTGCCTTTTTAACCAAAATACTAAATTACGTCTTTAGAAGCAACCTGGTCCAGCCAAAAGCAAGATTAGAGGGGAGGGATGGCAGCTGGATCAGGCTGGGGCTTTTGTAGTCTCAGAAGGCATTGTGTACATGAGGATTAAGGTAGAGTTAATTATAGGAGCAAACTATGGCAGTGACACTGTTTTGCAGCTGCCCCTTTACTGAGGATTCATGGGAGCATCTGTAGCCCTTCCCCAGCAGAAGTGGGAATTCCTGTTAGTTGAGGGGTTAACGAATAATTAGTAGCTGTCAGATTCTAGGTCTCTTGGAAGACCTGGCTCAGTGATCTAAGCGAAAACTAATGGTGGGGCCTCCATGTAAGCAAATAAAACAGGCTGAGTTACATAACAGCCATGTCAACAATGCAAAACACAGAGCAGAATTAAGAGGAATCTAATCAAGGAGTGACCACACTACTATAAAGCCACATAAAAATGCTTTTTGGTATTATCAGCACTATTATTTCCTAGTTAGCATACACAATTTACATTGACTTAATTGTCCAATTTTCTGATTCTTCTCCTTACCCAGTGTTATAGGCTGAATTGTGTATGCCCAAAATTTGTATGTTGAAGCCCTAACCCCCAGTACCTCACAGTGTGACTATTTGGAGGTGGGGCCTTTTCCCTGATTTGACCTGCAGGGAAACTGCAGGGAAACTGGCCTCTGTAGTTTGTATTTCCTTGGTTCCTGAGATCATTGGCTTCCAGCTGAATTTAGCCAATAAGAAGCATTGGCCAGAGTTCAGAGGACAGGAGGAAGGAAGAAGCTTTTCCTCCTTGGGTCTCCCTCTGCAGCAGCTGTGTCCCTCTGGGATTCTAGTTCCAACAGGACAGGTTCATTGTGTTACAGTTTGTATTAGGTGACTCTGCACAGCAGCACTGCCTTCTTCCTTTCTTTGCTTTCAGCATGGCACTGGTACGGACTACATACTGGGACTGATCTCTAGGTCTTCTCAACATTCTGTTTGGCTTCTCAGCTAGTCCAATATCAGTGCAGTTAGCTCCCTGCTTTGAATTCAATCAGTGCTAAATACAAAGTATGGTTTTCTTTTCCTGGTTAGTCCCTGCCTGATGCAATTTCTGTTCTCAGTATAACCTTATTGTCCAAGTCAGCTGCTGGAGTTCCACCTATCACGTCTAGTTCTACAATAAAAGAAGAAGAAAACTGAAGAAGAATGAAAATGCCTTACCTCTTGGCTAAGTCAGCTCTTTTAAATGACCTTTCAGATAATCTCATACAGTATTTCTACCTATACCTCATTGGTCAAAATTTAGTCACATGACTACTCCTAGCAACAAAATAAGCTGAGAAATGTAGTCTATTAATTGGGTCCACTGACATGATGAATAAATTAGGATTTTGTTAACAAAGAGGAATGGGGAAGAGGATATTGGGTGACAAATAGCTATTTCTGCTAGTGTATATTAAAAAAGGACTTCCATGTCGCTATGCTTGACCCCTTTCATGTTAATCTCCATTAGATCTGATACTTTTAGAGACAGCTAGTCTAATATTGGAAATCTGAGAGACCACACTCAAATTAATGACTCTCACTTTCAATTCTGTGCAACAATTGAGACCAGAGTTCTAATTACATTGTCCTGCTAATCCCAAATACAGAAGTAGTGCAAAATCAAAAGGAAGAAATGTAGAATCTGAGATCCAAGGAAGCATAAGGTACTCTTTAGGTTATCTATTGCAAAATATTCCAAAATTTATATCTTGAAACAAATATCATTTCCTTTCATTGTTCTCTGGATAGGCTGGACTCAGATGAGGAGTTCTCTCTTGGGGTGTCTCATGGGATCACAGATGGTGGGTGGGCTTCAGTTTTCTGAATATTCTGCTGAGTTAGACGTCCAAGAAAACTTAGTCTTCGCTAGGACGAGGTGCTGGTTATGGGCTCGGAGCTCAGCTGGGGCTGCTTACTATATTGCCTATGCATAGCCTCTCTGTGTGCTTGGGCTTCTCACAGCAGTAGGGCTGAATTCTAAAAGAGAGCATCCCAAGAGATCCAGGCAGAAGCTACCATGCTCCCTCATGACCTAACCTTACAATATTCTGGTGTCATTTTGCTACAGTATATTGGTCAAACAGATTCAAGCAGAGAGTAATTAGACTCCATATCTTAATGGGAGAGTGGCAAAAATCACGTTACAGACAAACATGTGGGAATGAGAAATAATATTACAATCATGTTTACAAAACTCAATTTGTCATAGTTATGAAGAAACAGAAGATTGAGGTCCATTCCTGTGTGACCTTGGTTTAGATTCCTTCCCTCTCCGAACTGCAGGATGTTCCATTCTTAAATGAGAGAATTGAACAAGATACTCTTTTTACATTTCATTCATGCTGAAAACATCCAGTGTTTGGCCCATTGTGAACAACGACATCTGTATCTAGATAGCTATAGGTCCTAAAAATCAAGAAATGGTAGAAAAGGAAAAGCTTAAATTGCTAGCAATTCTTATGATGTAGCTTTTAGGCAGAGAATGTAAGAAATTAGGTGATTAAAGATTTTTCACAAAAGCACACCATGTTTGAAAGCTGTAGAGCAGCAAAGAAGCATTATAATCCCACTAAATTAAAAGCCTCAGTAGAAAAAGGAAGTGTGAAAATGGGGAGTATCCTTTCTCAATGAGAACCACCCTGTGAACATTAATTTTCTCCTGCAAATCTCAAGGCATCTGACACATTCACTAGCCTAAGGTTTTGCTGTTTTCTTTTTACTGGAGAGGTACCAGTGGCACAGAGAACATAATTTTATCATAGAAAATTAGAGCTGAAGGGGACCTCAAGGTCATCTTATCCAGTGCAGTAATACAGGGCAGAAGAGTACAAATTATATACACCCACTGAGATCGTAATCTAGAGATTAAATGATTTCCCCAGCATCAAACTATGAGTCAGTGGCTGAGCTATGGCAAGGAGTTAAAAGTTCTCAACTTCTCAGTCACAGACTAGCAGAGGTCTCTTTTTAGTCCCTGACAGTCAAAAAATGCTTATTATGATTTTCAAATGTTTGCATATACTTCCTCCCTCCCTCCCTTCCTTTCTTCCTTGCTTCCTTCCTCCCATCCATTCTGTCTTTCTCAGTTCTTTCTTACGGATATGTTATATATCAGAAAATACTATCTAAATTATTTCTTTTGATCATTACATCAGCCTGATGATACTGCTAAATACTGTTTATTGTCCACATTTTACAACTGAGGGAAATAGAGCCCTTGTCAGTTGGGGAGACTTGCCAAACACATAGCTAGTAAGTAGCAAAGTATTGCGGATGGGAGTGGCAAAGTACTGATTGCTATTCTAGCACACTTTTTCTTTCCCTTCAGTCATAATTACTGTGGTAATGGCCAAAGTTTATTCAGTCTTTTCTTTTGTTGGGCTCTGTATCTTAATACTTTACTTTCAATATTTTGTTTAATTCTCACAATAGTATTCTTGTGTGATAGTGACTATTATTAGCTCCATTTCCATATGAGTAAACTGAGGCACAGAGAGGTTAAATTGAGGTCCCATGGTTATGAAGCTACTAAGTATTAAAACCAAGAATAAAAACCATGATATCTGCCTCAAAATTTCAATTCATAAAATATACTCTAAAATCCTCACAAGCCCTAGTCATCTGAGAAGGTAACTTCTAGACTCTTAAAAAATAAGAATTTGATATTGAAATCTGTTTGCTGTAATAGATTATGTGTGTAAGCACATAGAATTAACTTAACGTTTGCTGCTGTTGCAAATAAAAGTACTTTAACTTTTATACTTTAACTTATATACCATATATATGTGTGTATATATGTACTATATCTATATATATACGTGCATATATTTATATATATATATATATATATATATATGTATATTTACTATAAGTTTTAAAAACATCAACTTGAGAATCAGAAAACGCAGATCTGAGCCGAAACTCTGCCCTTCGGGCTCTGTGACTGTGATGGAGTTAATGGGCAATTCCCTGATGTATCAAATAAAGGGATTGGATTAAGTAGTCATGAAGATGACTCTGATCCAAACACATGGTATTGTTTTCCATCCACATTTTCTGGCTGAGAAAGATCAAAAATCCTTCTTTGGCCTTGGTCCTTCCATTCTTCTAAGTGAGTCTCGTACATTTTTACAGGGAGAACAGAAGAAGGAGTCTGATTTCCCAGTAGCTCCACACTGGTGGGTCAGCCACCCTCCATCTCTTCTACTGATTCCGAACTTGCCAGAGATGCCACACTTGTCATTTTTGTATTAGCTTTACAACTTCCCTATTTTCCACTCAAAGTGCTTCATGGTATATATATTTTTTAATTTCTAAAAATTAAAATCAGTTTCCCCATGACAAATTTTGAAAATATTGAGATAGTGAAGGTAAGTTTATTGTAATAACCACAAATAATTTGTCAGTAATATTCAAACGATACAAAATCATCGTCCCAATCCTTGGCTCAAGCCAATCCTGGTTTTCACAGAGGAGAAAACTGGGAATCTCAATGGTTTAAGTGATTTACCTGAGTGGTTACCTAATTGTCTCATAACTCCAAGTTATTAAATGACAGAAATGGGCCTTAAAGCATCCCTGAATGCAGCTTGAGTTCATGCCAAGAATTCAGGATCCAAGAATCACCAGATATTCCCCATCGTGGAATTGCCCTACTCACCTGCATGACACCCTGAAGACAGCACACCAGAGTATGAATAGGCCCCTCCCTGTGCTGTCCAGGTAAGATTATTGGGCACTAGCTTTCTCTCTCCATGACAAAACAGCAAACATTTCCTTTGGTCGCCCATTTCATCACATGCTTGTGGCAACAACTAGCATATACCCAGAATCCTCGTACTATTCTGCATGCTATTTCTTATGATTCAGAGGTGTTCCTTGAAATGCATGCCCATATCCCAGAATCTGTTCTCCTGGATTGACACTCTTCACTCACTAGAGTTCTTGTGTTTGGTATCATATCATTTAAGAATTTTGCTCTGAGCCAAAGAAACAGGATGGAAACTTAATCAATAGATTTTTTTTTTATATGAAAGAATGGGTGCTATTTAGTTAATGTATTGCCTCTTCTAGATAACATGCATGCATTGAAAGGACTTTCTGTCTTTATGCTCAAAGAAACGAGGCCAATGACATAAATGTAGTTACTTGGACACATTAAAAAATCAGATATCTATTGGCAAATTAGAGCTTTGCCCACTGCTCAAATGATTCCGTATGGACAGTTACTAGATGGTATAATATAAAGTTAAAATACACGTAAGCCATACATATGATAAGGGGTTAATATTTAAAAATATAAAAAACTTCTATGACTTAGTAGCCAAAAAAACAAATAACCTAATGATTAAAAAATGGACTAAGAACTTGAATAGATGTTCCTCCAAAGAGGACATACAAATGGCCAACAGATGTATGAAAAGATGCTCAACATCATTAATCATCAGGGAAATGCAAATCAAAACTGCAGTGAAATATCACCTCACATCTGTTAGGGTGGCCGTTATTAAAAAGAAAAAAAATCTGGAGCCCTGGTACACTGTTGGTGAGAATGTAACATGGGTCAGCATCTATGGAAAACTGACCATAGTATGGAAGATCCTAAAAAATTAAAGATAGAACAATTATGTGAACCAGCAATCCTATTTTGGGGTGTTTATCTTGAAACAAATATCAAACTATTGAAATACTTTCAATACTTTATTCCAATACTTTATCCCAAAGTATTTCAATACCTTATCCCAAAGTATTGACATCAGTTCTCAGAGAGACATTTCCATTTACATATTTAGTGCAGTATTATTCATAATAGCCAAGAGGAAAAGAAAATAAACAAAACCCAAAAAACCCTAAATGCCCAAAACAGATGAATGGATAAAGGATTATCCAGCCTTAAAAAGGAACAAAAATCTTACACATGCTACAACATGAATGAACCTTGAGGACATTAAGCTGAATGAAATAAGCCAGTCACCGATGGACAAATATTGCATGATTCCACTCCTATGAGGTACCGAAAGCAACGAAACTCATAGAAGCAAAAAGTAGAATGGTGGTTGTCAGTGGCTGAGGAAGGGGGTCAATGGGGAGACTGATTAATGGGCATAAAGTTTTAATCATGCGAGATGAAAAAGTTCTAAAGATCTGCTATACAACAGTGTGCTTACAGTTAACAATACTATACTTAACATTTGTTATGACGGTAGATCTCCTGTCATATCCTGTCTTATCACCAAAAAAAAAAAAGGGAGAAAAAATTTGAATGAATGAACAAACGGATGAATAAATACTTGCCTCAGACCAATCTGTGTCACTCAATCACTATATGACATCAGGCATGATATTTGCCTCTCTGAATACTTAGGTCATAATAGCTTCTATCCAATGGCAATCTGAGATTGAAATGAAATGATTATTCATTGTAAAGCATTTCAAAACGTATAAAATGATTCATTGTAAAGTATATAAAATGAAAGTTGGGTTTATAATTGTTACCATAAATTGCATTTGTATTTCTTCACCTGAAGAAATCATAATGGGAAAGTGGTTGATGTTGGCAAAATTTCTCAAGTATAATCAGTAATAAATGTATTTACCATAAAAATTATTCTCTAAGAGAAAGCTTTTAAGATCTAGTGGTCTAGTTGTTTCAAATAATATTCAATTTTTATAAAAGCCAAGTTTCGGTTCCATATCGTTAATCTTACTAAATGTCACTCAGTAAGGTCTGATTCAGGGAACAGATACAGACCCCGAAAGGGTAAAGGTAGCTCTTAGGTCTCTTAGGACCAGTTACTATGTCAGGAGACCCAGGTGCCACAGCCTGACCCAAACAGTGCCACTTTTGTGTCAGTTAATGTCTGCAGTATTCACATCGTTCATTCTAAATCCTATCTTCAAATCACAAACGAAAAAAATGTAAAGAATTGTTGACATTACTGACCAGCTAACCCCTTTTATTCCCAATTTCCAGAGCTTGGTTTACCTACCCTGCATACCAAGTTTTAGGTGGTACTTTACCAGGATGGCATTTCCATGTCATCCTGCACAAGTAAAACACCTATTAAACTATATTGCAAATCAATCAGTATTATGCTCTAAAAATAACATAACTCTGCCAAGTAATAATATAATACCCTAGTAATTAAATCATTTTTATGTCAGTTCATTTGGCTTGAGCAGTACATAAAGCTCTCCTCACAAATGTCCACTGAGAAAAATGAAGATGGAAACTCTGGATACCACACAAACACCACTTGAGAGAAGGGGGACAGCTTTCCCCAGCAAAAGAGCATATAAATGCTGCTGCTTGATTTCCTGCACACAGTGAACATGCTCCAGTTTAATTCTCATGGCTGCATCAAGACTCCAAACAGCAGACCATGAAGAGAAATAACTTGTCTGTGCGCATATTTTTATGTCAGGGTCTTCACCTAGAAAGTGGTGATGTCCACGTTCTCAAAATAGAAAAGCTATTTTCTATTTTCTAGTAGTTTATGAAAATCTCAAAATCCTTACATTTGCATTGTATTATAAACTCTGCACTTGGAAAGCACAGCACTTTTTGTGTTTAGTACCTACTGTTTATCAGAATGTGATATAAGTTTAGTTTTATATCTTGTCTGCATTCTTTTCAGAAAAAGGTCAACCTTGGACGTTTTATTTACTTTGTATTGATATTTGCTCTGTTTCTGAGCATGCTCAAAATGGTTACTTAAGTACGGCTAGTATTAGTGTCACATACCTAAGAATTAGTATGGCTGTACTAGCACATGAATGATTCATTCTTCTCTGGGATTGTAGACATTGAGGCCATGGCTAAATGAAAGAAAGATTGACTGCACAAAGGAAATTCAATGTGTCTTCATTGAGTTCAGTTCTAATAGTGTGTAATTAATGTTACTTCTCTCTGGCAACATGCATTTAGTGACCCTCCTCAGGTTTAATACCTAGTGATCGGAAAATCCAAGATGTGCTGAAGACAGACGGTAAAAAGGCAGGATTCCTTAAAGGGATGGATATGTTCTGTATCAATATAGAGTCATCTTCAGCATGGCAGGCTCAATGGTCTTCACACCTAAGCAGTATTAGCAGGAAGAGTTTATAGGCCTCATTACCCTCCCCCTCAAAGATGCTGATGCCTTCCTAAGGCCACTAAAAAGGTAGTCATGCTTTCATTATCTTCATGTGGGTTATGCACTTTTATGGACTAGTCCCCAACCTAATAATAAAATCAACAATAATAACAAACTAGCATTTATTGAATGTTGGCTACATGTTTGGTACTGTCTTAAAAATATATGCACACCTGTATTCATGACCATATCATCATTTTCTCTTTTAAAAAGGTTGAGATGAGAACTGTATTCATTTCAGTTAGTATTGAAGCACAGAGACATGACAGAATATAAGCTCCCTGAATGCAGGAGTTTTTGACTACTTACTACACTGCCATGATTCCTAGAGTCTCTAATAATATCTGGCACATACGAGGGGCTTTGTAATCATCTGTTGAGTATATGAATGACTGTAGCTTGTCTAAGGTTACTATGCCAGCAGTTTTCCAGTTATAATTGAAAGTTAAATATTTAGCAAATTGTGAGAGTTTTTAATATAGGAATTTGATTTTTCAAAATTTGTATTGGCAGACTTATTACAACTATAATCAGTTTCAGTTATTCAATCTAATAATTGTGATTCAAAAATGAAAGTTATTCCATTCGTACATTTATTTGCACATTAATTCACTTAAATATTTTTAAATATTGACTTAAAATATTCATTGCATGGATTCCATATGCCAAACTCAATCACAAATATTGGAGACATAAGGAAACTCAGTATAAAAACTAGTGATAGGCAAAGTGGAATAGTGATTGTGTCATGAAATAATAAGGAGGAGGAGGAGGAAGAAAGAGTGGACTAAAATGTAAGATTAAATAATATACAGAAAAACTCACACCTTACTTATTCATGTTTCATTATAAAATTCATGAAATTTTTGTACAATACCATCCAAAAGGTTTTCCCAGAATCCCTGGAAAACAAAGCCTAAGTCAAATGCTTTCATGCTAACATTTCATTGGTTAGTGCAATCCCAGGGAGGCAGACAAGATGGAGAAAGGGGATGAGGCAGAGGAGAGAGAGCGATTATGAGGGACGTCACCAAGTTAGCAAAGAGCTGATTGCCTGGTCTGGCCAGAAGTCTTTTTAAAGGCCATTTGAGGACTACTGTGTTGCTGAACAGTCCATTGGAGGGGGTGGGGGAGGAGATGGTGAGAATTTACCTGCTGATTCCCTTCCATTTTTATCAGATTTTCCCCATAGAGAGTTAACTCCCCTACATTCTGGCTTGGACCACATGGCCCTTTCAAGAAGCCATGGAGCAAGCCACCTCTCCCACTGCTGAGGTAGTTCTTTGTCTGAGTTCAGAAGTTGAAGGAGAGTGCTGAGACCCCTAATAGGAGCCCCAGACCAATGCAAGCTATGGTAGGACATGTGACCAAGGATCCTGGAGACAGGTGAGGGCTGAAGGGACTGGGGTTGACTATATGAGGAGCCCAATACAACTTGCAAGTAAAACTAACCACATGGAGATGGGCCTCGTTCCTGTTAGGGCTTTACATCTCCTTTATACTCCACTCAACAACTACAGGAGAACTTGTAAAGAAGGGAAACACATTTAAAAAAGCATGTCTGAGACATGCATCAGCGGAGGAGTGTATAATTATTGACACAGAGAGCCCACTGGAGAGCAGGTGGGTCTTGATTTGCAGAGAGAAATAGAGATGAAAACATTGGATATTATTTACTTTAAAGAAAATATAGATATTTACTCCCTGCTACTATCCAGATAGAAATGGATAACACATTTTTGCACAGTGGCAAGATATATTGTTAAGATGGCTTCAGTCATTTATAAACTACTTTGTTTCCAGGAAGATAAGCCATATCAATAATTTGAAATGGTTCATAAGTAACATTAAAGTTAAATCATGAATTGGGGGCAAAAGGGCAAATTTTCAGCATTTAGAGATCATAGAAGGTTTATTTAACTAAGTTTCAACCTTATGAAACTTTCTTAAAGTACTTCAGTGGCAGTTTCATCCCTAAACATGCAGGGTTAGGCATATAACCATGGTTAGACAGACTCAGAAAATGTTTAGAAGAAAAATACACATGCTTTCATGGAAAGAGATTCTGCAAGATAAGCTATCTCAAATTGGTTTAGGGTATTCTCACTAACAATACATTTACCTTGGTTTCTAACATGTGGACCAATAAAACAGTGAAAAGGTATTACACAGATTCACTATTGCCACTGAGACCCTAGGGCAGCTCCACTGTCATTTTTTCCCATCCTCCCCGCCCCTCCAACTCCCCAATCACAGCTGTCTCTCAGCATATGAGCTCATCATCACTTCAACATGTGTGTCACGTTCCTCAAATGAACACACAAAAGATAGTCTTATCAAAACTGTAGGTGACTTATAACTATAGTATTAATTATGATAGATAGAATGCCACAAAAGAATTTGAGAGACTTAAGCAATGGAACGGAGTTAGGAATATGAAGTTTTTACAGAAATAAAATGGAAGTTCCTGTATTTTCATCCTTCTACAAATAATTTCGAGCAGTGTGGATACAGCCATGGGCAAGATTGAAATGCTTTCCTGACCTCAAAGCACTCAGAGTTCAGCAGGGACTCTAAACTGGGAGGGAATGTCATTAGCTAGCAGAATGAAGATGTGTGGCCTACTGTTATGAGAGTAGAAATTGTGTTGGGGTACGTAACTTCTCTGGAGGATATCTTCCAGGTCTCAAGAAATGACATTTAGGCTGGAATCTAAAGAAAGATTAGGAGTTAGCTAGATGAGGCAGAGATGAGAATGTTTCAGAGGGGAACAGTATGGTGGCATGGTTTATTCAAAGAATTGGAAAATGTAGCAAAAGCCAGATCATGAAAGGTCTCTTAAGCCACATTAAGTAATTAGGTTTTATTATAAAAGCAATGGGAGCCCACTGAACAGTTTTAAGCAGGAAAGTAACATAATTAAATATGAGTCTTAGAAGTATCAACCTAGAAGCATATGGAATATAGGCATGTACAGGAGAAATCCATGCTGATAGCCAGTCACAGCAAGAAAAGAGAGGAATAGAGAGAGATTTATGAGGTTGAAGCAAGTAGATGTGGTGAGTTATTGGGCATGAGAGGTGAGGGGTTAGGGAAACTCTTTGATGATCCCAACATTTCTGACTTGAGTATCTGGTTGTATGATTATGCCATTCAGTGAGATGAAAGTATTGAGGGGACAGCATTTTAAGGAGAGAAAAGAATGACTACAATCTGGGTCATGTGGAATTCGATGTTCCCATGGGCTATCCAAGTACAGAACACCAGGGTACATTTGGACATAAGAATCTGGAGGTCGTGGATGAGTTCTAAGCTGGTTGAGATACATATTTGAGACTCAACATATATGTGATAATTAAAGCCACGGGAGTAAATAAAACCAGAAAATTAGAGATAGAATATATAGCAAATAGGCTTTAAATATGCACTAAGTTCATTGAGTCAGCAGCGTGATGTGGCTACCAAAAAGGTAAAGTGATGATCGTATGCATTAATACACTATTTGGCTCTAAATAAGGTAACAGAGTCCTGTTCTCCTTGGAGCTGATCAGATCAAGCATCGTATGGGACACTGCACTAGAAACAGATTCAGGAGAGAGGACCCAGGTGAGGAAGGCACTGAAAGCCAAGATAAACCTCAGAATGACTGAAGGAAGCACGAATTTTCAATCTAAATAAAAGATGGCTCTACTTCAAATAGTAAAAGACAATCAGATAGAAGCTGGATTAAAGTTATTATGTGTTCACGTATTCTATAATTATTTATCAAAGTCATGGAGGCAGTATACTCCTTGTCACGGGTATTTAAGCATAGGCTGGTAAAAAAAAAAAAAAAAATTGTAGAGAAAATGACAAGATCAGAGAGATGGGTAAGTTAACAACCCTTTAGTATACTTCCCAACCTTGAGATTCCGAGATTCACACTGACTGGGGATGAGAGCAGGACATGTATGAGGCAACACAACTTAAGTGGACTCCCTGCAAGAGGACTTGTTTTCTAGTTTTGAGTTGACCAGTTGTTAGTGTAACCTGGCCATCTCACCAGACTGTGCTTCAGTTTCCTCACTGAAAAATGTGTTGACAAAATGTTCGCTGAGGTCCTTAAATCTGTAAAGGGTCATACTCCTTAGCTAATATTCCTGGCTAGACTTTCTGCCCACATATAACCAATACAATTTAATTATGCAAATTTACCACATGCATATTTGGGTTAGATAAAAAGACTTTTTTTTAAAAAAAAAAAAGAGGTCTGGGAGGCAAAGGAAATGAGTCTTGGCATATTGTGCAAGTTGGCAAAGACAATGTAAACCAATTGTGAGTCATGACGAGTTTAATGGATTTAATACTGCTCAAAAACCCACCCAGGAAAAGGAGGTCCAGAGGCTGGGGGCAGATATTAGCTTCAACTTTATATTGCAATGCATGCCAGTGATATTTGTTCACCCTCAACCATGCTCAACAATTACACTTATATGTAGATTTTTAAAATGTGTTCTTCTAATTTTAGTCACTCCTCTGAATTTCATTGTCATAGAGATAGTTGGAACATCTCTAGGTTTTGATGACCTGTTCAGAAAGGGCAGAAATCCTAAAAGTTGCTATAGGAAGGCAGCAAGTCTCAGACAGCGTATCACTGAATGCCTTAGTGAAATTGTTTTGTTTCCTTCATGAATGAGCATGTATAAAATTATACCAATCAGATGGCAATTCCCAGAGAATTTTGTCCTGCTTAGGCAATCGGCTATAGCTTAAGTAGGGATAAGTAAAGTCAACTGATATTTCAATGATGTGGTAGGAAAGAACATTAGAAAATAAGCCGTCTCTTGGATTGCTTGGATTGTTTTCTTCAGTGTCTTTCCCCAATGTCACAGTGTCATGGCTGGTGGCCCTGGGTTAAAATGAAGAAGTGTCTCTTCTCCCTTTAGAGCCTTCAATGAAAAGTCCCAGTCAGTCTAAAAGCTCTAGCAAAGGGGGAGATTTGGGTTCTAAGAAGCCTAATTTTCTCTGGCCATGCCACTACCTGTAGCTACACTGCCAACTTATTTGGGGTGTGAGCTGGACTGTGTATTTGAGGGCAAGGTCTCTTCCTGCACCTTCTGCTCTGCAAGCCTCTCCTCAAAGCATCAGCCTCCACAATAGTCTGATGAAATGAGCTTGCTGGGGCACGTTGCTTTTCTGTATGCATAAATTTGCTCATCATCATCTCTCCTATTCACAGCTCCTCAGGGGTTTCCTGGACAGCAGGAGATTTGCTATGGGGGTGAAAGCAGGGATTCAGAGCAGTTTTTTTCCTGAAACACACTGCCTTGGCAGGCTGGTTCTGCCGTTAGAAAGCTCCTCCATGGCCATATATCTCCATTCCTCTAATTAAGTGGAGTGTTAGTGTCGGATAGACAGAAGGAAGCACTGGCTTCATCTCTCAATTATACCCTGTGCTGTCCCTCTGCAGACAGGGCGTTTGGCCCGTTTATGAAGTTATAGCCCAGCTACAATAGGAAACAACTTGCATCTACTGCAAAACTCAGAAGCCCCAAAACCTAAGTGATTCTTTCTTGTGATTTTGAGAAGTCATGGCTCTCAGAGGTTGGCACGTAGTTAAATTTTTGTGAACCTTTTTCTGGTCTGTTTCAGGTGTGGTGTGTACTGTAAAGATAGAGAAGGGGTAGCATTTGAATTAATCTTTTATGATAGATGGAGAAAAGAGGAACCACAAACCTTAGGAGCCATGATAGTTGTTACATAGACAATTAGTATCCACTTCCTTTCTTCATTTCAGATTTTATTCACATTTTCCACAAGGAATTCCTCATTTTACCAAGAAATGGGAGGGAGTGTGTGATAATCCTGTAGACTCCACAAGCTTCTTTTTCTTGGTTCCTCCTCTAGAAGACACAATACCAAAGCATCAGCACGTGGTACCTTCAACATCCACTAAACCACCTTTGGCGCTCCACAGCAGTTCCTAGGAGCACCCAACTTAGCGTTCCCAACTTACAAGCAAACTTTGTTCTAAGCTCCCTTTGTTAGTTTTTTGTTTTAGTTTTAGTTTTTAGAAATTGGAACATCTTTTTTGTAGAAACCATGCTCTTTTATAACATTTCATTTTGTAATAATTTTAAACTTTAAAAAGTTACAAAAATAGAGTTCTATTATACCTTTTGCCCCAACTTCCCCACCTCATAATAACAATTTGCATAATCATAGAGCAATAATCGACATTGATACAACAGTATTAACTGATTTATAGACTTAGTTTGAATTTCATGAGTTGTCCCGGGAACATCCTTCTTCTGGTTCAGCAGTAAGTCCACAAGCCACCTTGTGGACTAGTTGTCATGTCTCCTTAGTGTCCCCTAATCTGGGACTGTTCCTCATGACCATGTGACACTTTGGAAGAGCACTGGCTGGTTATTTGTTAGAATGTGCCTCAGTTTGGAGTTATCTGTGTTTTCTTGTGATTAAAATGAGCCTATGCATTTTTTTCCAAAATACCAAAAACGCCATATTGGGCCCGTCTCAGAGCATCATATCAGAAGGTAACTGATGTCAACATGTCTTATTACTGATGATGTTAACTTTGAACACTTGATGAAAGAGGTGTTTCCCAGGTTTCTCCACTGTAAAAGTTACTGTTTTTCCCTTTAAAATTATTATTTTTGAAAGCTACCGTTCCAGGATAATACCCCAAAGCCTGCATAACCCATCATAGTTATCACTGTGCACTCAGGGTGCTTGAAATGAAAGAAAGGTAGGGCAGCTGAAGCATGCTCTTTCTTACCTGCGGTGGTAGGCATTATAAACACTTTTCTCATCTTTGCCACTGTCATTGGCTGCTTTAGTCCATAACGGCAGGAGAATAAAGTGACTTAAGGGATAATTGTTATTCTCATGATAAAAGGAGAATATGAGTCAAATCATCCTTGGTTTGCATCATAGGTCTGTGATCTTGGACAAGTAAGTCATTAACTTTCTCTTCTATAAAATAATGATAATAGTATCTATATTTCAGAATTTATTTGAATACTTGCGATTATAAATATAATGTACCCATGTAGGGCTGGGCCCATAGTAGGTACTTAATAAAAAGTACCTACTTTGGGGATACTTTGGTAGATGGTAGATGAGGTAGATATTTCTGTTCCAGTGTAACATTGGTCAGCTGTCCATATTCACAGAACCTTTATTAACCTGGTTCATTCACGCATTCAAAAAAATCTATATTGAATGCCTACAAGAGTCCAGGTCCTAGTTGTATAGTCCCTGCCTTTATGGAACTTATGCTCTAGTGAAAGAAAAACCAATAAATATATGAGAACATATAAAATGTGAAATTCTTATAAATGAAAAAGGGGAGAGGGAACATATGTAGACGGAATGACAAAAGAAAACCTTACCCAAGAGGTAACATTGACAATGAAACCCAAAGGATGGCAAGGATTGCTCTATGCAAAGAGCCAAAGGAAAAGCATTTCTAGCAGAAGGAACAGCAAAGACAAAGACCCTAAGGTGGGAAAGAGCTTGAGACGTTTGAGAAAAATAGAAGGTGGTCAGAGTGGCTAGATCACAGGGGAGAATTTAAGAGCTACTTGTAGTTCATAGCCAGAACTCTACAGAAAGCTTTCTCACATACTTTTTCTCCTTTTAGTTAATGACCATCTAGAGTTCTGATCAGTTTTAGTTATTTTACTAAGTCATTGGTGGTAGTAGAAATGTATTTCTCCCCCCACCACCCCATACACTCCACATACCCCGGCCCTTACCTTAATTTTGCTCATATTTAAAATTGTTATTTATTCCACAGTTTTCTTCCTCCATTGTGAACATAGTAGAATATTAAAAGTGCACCCACTTACATCCCTTCAGCACAGAGAGTTAAACTGTGAAAAGGAGTTTGTCTAGCACCTTTAATATTGTCACATTACATTAAAAGCACATTATACCCAATTCTTCAATACTCAGAGCAAAGTGGAGTCATATAAACTTATTGGATAGTTTTCGGCCACTAAACTGGAAAGGGTGTTCATATTTTCTCAGGGTCTGTTTGTAGACGTGGCCCATGGTGTCACCTGGGTGGGCTATCTCAATGCTTCCCAATGACTATCTATTTTCTAGTTATGTAGCAATGACCCTGATACCCCATTCTGGTGTCTTGCTGCTCTGCCTGAAAAGCATCGTATGAAAAGCTTGGAATCTGCAATCATAGGCTGAGAAGGCAATATTTACCAAAAAATTGATTTTCTTAATTTCATAAAAGGCTATGGTTTGAATAAGAAATCTGCAAAAAGGAGTAGAAAGTATCCTTCCCCCACCCCAGATATTTGCAGTTTTAGAAAGAACAGTATTAGTATAATAGTTTGAATTGTGCCCCCCTCCCCCGAAATTCACATGTTAAAGCCCTAATCCCCAGTAACTCAGAATGTGACTTCTATGGAGACAGGATCTTCACAGAGGTAATCAAGTTAAATATAACTCAGTGCAGTGCGTCCTCATCCAGTATGACTGGAGTCCTTATAAAAAAGGGAGATTTCAACATGAAGATGCACACAGAGGAAAGACAATGTGAACAGACACGGGGAAATGACTGCCCCTCACGAGCCAAAGGAGACAGACCCAGGACAGATCTTTTCCTCTGGTATTTTTTAAAAGTTCCCCAAGTGATTCCAGTATGCAGATAGGTTTGGAAACCTAGCATTAGTTTAGTTCAGTGGTCTTCAAAGTGTGGTTACCCAGACCAGCTGCATCAGAATCACCAGGGACCTTGTTAGAAAGGCACATTCTCAGGCCCCACACCAGCCCTACTGAATCCGAAAGTCTTGGGGTGAGTTTAAGAAGCGGTGTTTTAAGGAGCCCTCCAGATGATGCTGGTGCACCGCTCCCATTTGAAAAGCATTGGTCTAGGACACTGATCTTTTACGTGATGGGCACTCCCAGAATCTGGAAAAAAAAAATGTGTATGTGCACAAAATTTTGTGTTTAATATCAGAGGTCAAGGTCTACCTTAGTCTTGGTCCATGGACATCTCAGAGTCTCAAGATCCCAGGTTAAGAACTTGAGACTCTTCTCTACCTCCAACCCCTCAAACCATAAATTTAGGAAAGAACTTTCTGCCCTTTCTTAACTGCAGCATGAGCAGACTTCCAAAGGAAAAGGCCTCTGTTCTGCTCATGTGCCCCTCTCCAGCTAAGTCAGGGACTGCTTAAGCGAAATCTAAGCCTCCTCTGAGTCGCCATCAATTTCTATGCTGAGGTTGACAGGCCTGAGGTGGAGCTGTGCATTCACTCACCTGATACAAATGGCAATATTTTTCCTAGGCTCACATGAATACAAACAACCCAGCTGTGAAAAGATCAATGCATGTGTCTGTCGTGGCCAGTCAACTGCAAGTTATGTTTTGCAGCAGGGCTGAAGAAGAGTACGGCAGCTTTTCTCAAATCAAAATCACTTTTACATGAAAGTGACAAAGACAAAAAGTCATGGCAGAGAAGGTTGGCAATTAAAATACATCTGTGTCCAATTAGAGCACGCGCTCCAATTACCAAGATAGTAATGACGTGTGCTGGTAACAAGACCCCAGACGTGGTAGACTTTTGAGCAGGGCATTGCCTTCGGCAAAAATTGAAGTTAATATTGATGGAGATGATTTATTCACGGAATGGCAACACTGTGCCTGGCATATGCCCTCAGGGCTTAAAACCTACGTTACCCACACAAACAGATTGCCTCGCCACTAGGTGGTCAATGCTTGTTTGGTGGGCACACTTAATGAAGAGCCTCATCTGCATCCAAGTGTAAATCAAACTTCTGTGGCATCAAGCTGATTGGTAATACCAACGCCAAACCCACATTCTACTTTTTCAAATGCAAAAAAGAAAAAAGATAGCCTGTTCCTGTTTGCCTTTAAGGCTCTTGCTAGCATAGCCATGTAAACTATGTTCCCTTCAATGAAGCTGTATTTCAGGCTCTAATAGGTTATGGGGTAAAACAATCTAGAGACAATCTGGACATCTTCATTCCCTTGAAAGATGCCGAGAATGGTCTCAGCTAAAATCTGCTGGAAAAGATTTGCTATTTTGAATTATGGCAGCCCTGGTAACTTCTAACTAGGAAAGAGATGGGTTGTGTGCACACGCATGTGCACACACACATAAATGTGTAGGTCTGGTTAAATGAAGTTCTTAATTCTTATCATCATCTGATCCCTTCCCTTCACCTGTCAACATTTCCAAATGAAATCTAAACCTAACATTAATTATTTCTCTAACAAACTATAAAATGTATTTTAAGCCCCAAATCTAGTACAGGAAGAACAAATGAAGAGTCACAAGACTAAAGGTCCATATTGGTGTGGGATTTGAATGTCTGGATGTGACAGCAAGTTGATTCATATTGGATTTTGTATATTCTGGAGCATGTAATGAGTTATTGATCTGTGATAAGCTAAGCTGACATTTTTGTGACCAGTAAACCGTCAGTCTATCCAATAAGCATAAGTTTCAGTAATATATTGTTACAATCAGATCATTGGTAGAGCACATTTTCTAGCATTTGTTGCAAGAAAGAATATATGTATATATATTTACAACAGTTCATGTATGTCTATGCTAATTCTCTCCTCGATGCACTAGGAAATACATTTTTCCTTAACACAAGGGAAATCTCCTCACTCATCTCCAGTGCTCCCTTGACAGCAGTTGATGGGTTAAGAAGATGATCTGAACTCCACTTTTCCCAGGCTTTTATTAGGAACTTAAAAACTTGTTTTCAATCCAAAGCCTCTTTAGAGGACCCAGCTTTCAAACTTACTGGGTTATATTATCTACTCCAAGTGTTGGTTGGAAGTTCTGCAATCTCCACCAGAACTCAAAGTTGTCTGATGCTAAATTCTGAAACTCTCCTGAGCAACAAGGTCTCTTGCTAAGTTCAAGAGGGAGTAGGAACTTGTGGGGGTTTCTCTGAGCCTGAACAACACACTTTAGACATTGCTCTCATGGATTGCAGCTCTCAGCAGCTATTTTTAGAACTAGGGGTGGGAGAGGGAAGCAAGAGGGTTTCTCTGTGGTGAGAAAACTTGGCGAAAGCTCCTAGTGACTTCCCTTGCTGCCAAAATGAAGAGAAAAGATGGAGTCAGTGGTAAGGATCTGACATCTGCTCTGCAGCTTCTTGGGGGCCTAGTACTGTGAAAAGCACTTCACCAACAACCCTACAATGAGGGATTAATACTCCCATTTTTCACATAAAAACTGAGAGATTGTTTAGTTATTTTCTCTAAGACACACCCGTGGTGATAGACCTGGCCTTTGAACCACTGCTCTAGGGACTGCCTGCACATACAATGTACATATAACAATGCTGATAATAATGTGTGTCTCATAGATTTGTTACAAAGATTAACATTTGTAAAGTAATTAAGTACTTGACACAATAGGGACTCAGTGCATGGAAGCTGTTGTTGTTATTGTTATTGTTATTATTATTATTATTATCATCACTGTAATCATCATCACCATCACGTTGTAAGTCCTCCCCAGTTCCCTATCACTATGTCATGGCACACTTCCCTTGGCACTTCACAAGTGTCCAACACATTTTTGTAAACTTACCAAATAGGGAAAAGGATGTATTTACTGCTCTTGTCACTCTCACATTAGGCCCAGGTTTTAAAGAGCAGATAGAATGTGTCTGCCGCTTTTCCCTTGTTCCGGAAAGGCAAGGGCAATGCCTATCTGTGAACTTGCTGGAAACGTGGGAATGGGATGTGGGGACGTGAATGTCTCTCTTCACTGGCAGAGTGGAGAAGCACAGGAAAGCCATGACTGTTCACAAAGGTGTCCTGGTATACATTCTCAGGGTTAGCAGTTCTCCTGCTCTCCTAGGAAGAGCAAGTCCTGCCTAGCTTTCCTCTCTGAACTCCCCATAAAAACTTCTCAGGACACCCAGAATGTCCACCATGATGGTTTGTTGTCATCCCTTGCCTCTTCTCTCATGGCAATTTTTTCCCATTGGTTGATTATTGACTAATATTCATTGGATTTCAAAGTCAATTCTATATTAGTTCTAACTTCTAATTATTTTCAGATACTAACCCAATAACTATATTTGTTAGAATTCAGCATCCAAAACCCCTTTAGCCCTTTGTTTGTTTTTCAATTGTCACTCGGTCTCTTTCAAAATAGCTCTTCCTTATATTGAGAAGCTCTACTGATTTGAGATTAATTCTAGTTAATCTGATTTTATGTCTATAACTAATTCAATCTTCTTCATTTTTCCACTTCAACCTACCCACCCTTTCCCTTAGACAAGCCTCCTAGCATCCTTAATACGTATACAAGATCTGATAATGAAGTTCACAAACTCATCCTAGAAAAAGTGCTACATACCTCATATCTAATATCACTACAGTCACCTCCGAAGTACTCCCCTTAGGAAGACATACACCGACACCAGTACCTAGTCCACCCTTCAAAGCAATTTCGGAACTCTTTTTCTGGAATGGCCATCAGAGCTGTCATCATATTACCATTGATGTCCTGAATGTCATCAAAATGCATTCCTTTCAATATTTCCTTTATCTTCGGGTAAAGAAAGAAGTCATCGGGGGCCAGATCAGGTGAGTAAGGAGGGTGTTCCAATACAGTTATTTGTTTACTGGCTAAAAACTCCCTCACAGACAGTGCCGTGTGACCTGGTGCATTGTCATGATGCAAGAGCCATGAATTGTTGGCAAAAAGTTCAGGTCATCTAATTTCTTTATACAGCCTTGTCAGCACTTCCAAACAGTAAACTTGGTTAACTTTTGTCCAGTTGGTACAAATTCATAATGAATAATCCCTCTGATATCAAAAAAGGTTAGCAACATTGGTGCAACAAGTTTGCGAAGTTAATTGTCAGACCTCAGACTTATCATCTTATTTCTGACACAGCTCTTTTCAGGGGCAGTAACATTTGGTAGAAAATGCTATGACTGGGTCTTGAGAGACTTGGATTCCATTTCAACATGATGCTTACCTAACTCACTAAGGCCAACAGATCATTAAATTCCCTGGGCCTCAGTTTTCCCATCAGTGAAATAGAAGACTTAGCCATAAATGATCTTCAGAATCATTCAATATTGAGTCTATTCTCTCAGAAATCACTTGATCTTTAACACGTCTGTAAAAACTAGGTACCCTTTTAAATTTTCCCTCAAAATAGCTACTTCCCATTATTAAAATATGTGTTTAGTGAGATTCCTTTGGGGTTACATATCTTTTGCATAATCCATGAAATTTAACATTTGAACAATGCTCATGGTGAAGTGGGGACTGGTCAATAAACATTTAAGTGCAAGCTATTTTAGATGTTCTACATCTCTTTATGTACCCAATGGAAGAGATGAAAAATGAGAAAAAGAAGGCCAGTGTAAGCTTAGATGTTATTTAACAGACAAAATGATCAAACTCTCCAATGACAAGAACAAAATTTTATAAATGCTTTTTGCTTCTATTGCAAAACCTTTAGCAATGAAAATAAAACTCTCTTAAGACTTCTTTACGGCATGGCTACTAAAATCTTCCTACCGGGGAAAACTTCTCAAGAGGGAAATGAAAAAATTTTTGATATAGATGAAACCTAAAAATGTGAATCTACTAAATGATAAACATTTATAAACTTGATTATTCCCTTCCTGTCTGGAAATCACCTGTTACTTTTTCCCTTCCTGCATTTATTTCTCTGGTGTAGCTGATTCACATATATGAAATAGAAATACATGGCACAGAGGCATCTAGTTTCTATTGCTGTACCCATGGCAGACATAACTAATCAATCATAGTACTCTTCCCCCTTGTGTCTTCCTGCAGCTACAGCATCTTTGTCATTGCATCATCCCATGCAGTTACTATTTATCAAAGTTGTTACAATATATCACACATATTGGCCTCACATAAAGTGAGACTAACTAGGTTCCTAGTAATATGGCTTTCCAGGCCCAGCTATAGCCTACCACTACCCCCAAAGTAGAAACTGAAACATTCTCCATTGTATCATTCAATAAACTTAAATTTAAAAATGGCTGTGAGAGCAAAGACAGGCTTAAGGGAAGTGACTGATTGTAAAAGAGGGAGAATATGAACAAAGAATAATTCCTAAATTGTTTTTTATGCTAATTATCTAGACAATTTATTGAACACCTACTCTGTACCCAGCCCAGTGAAAATGAGAAGGGTAAGCCCATGCCAGCCTTTCAAAGGCCTTTATTTTGCTTCCCTTTTTTATTGAAATGGTTCAGTTAGTACCAGTATTTCATCTCTGAAACTAACCTCCATATAACCATAGGATTTAGAAAAAGAGAACAAGACTTAATATTTACTGTAAGCCTACTATGTGCCAAGCACTATGCTAAGTACTTTGTCAATGTTATCTCATTTAAGTCTTTACCAACCCTATGAGGATTGATATTATTCCTATTTTATACATGAGGAAATTAAAACTCATCAAATTAAGTAAGTTTTCCAAGGTCAAACAGCTATTAAGGAATGTAATTGGGATATAAACCTGGCTTTATTGGTCTCCATGCAGTGCTCTTTCCACTACACTAAATTACTTTTTAAAAAGACCTTAGACATTTGGCACTCTTTTTATTAACAGATTGGCAAACTGAATCCTGGAAACATAAGCTACCAGCAACAGAGAGTAGTGGCTGTCCCTCCAAGCCATGCTTAAACATGTAGCTTCAACAGCCCTCTTGCATTTAGCGTCAATTCAGTAGGAAAGGAAGGGATATGTTTGCGGAAGAAAAGAAAACAGAGGAAAACCAAGAAAACTCAATTTAAGATATTCCTACTTTCCAATCACCCTCTTATAGCAGAACGTTTGTCAGCTTCCAAAAAATGATTATGAAGTAATACGTGTGTGTGTGTGTGTGTATGTGTGTGTGTGTGTGTGTGTGTCTGTCTGTCTGTCTGTGTGTTTAAAGAAAAGGATAGATGGAAGGATTTTGAATACAGCTCCAGGAATTTATTAAGAGTAAAAATATTCTTATATCAAATATCCATGTACAACTTTTTCAAAAAGGACACAGTCTATTGAAATAATCCGCCCAAAGTATTTCTAAATTCTAAAGTAGATGTACATATTGTTAATCAAGTACTTAATGTTTACTCTAGCTAGCCCGTTAGCTTTAGCTACCTAATTTATGGTGTTGTGGAATTAATTTTTTATAGGATATATATTCATTTTATAGTACTTCAGGGGCTTTTGTATAATTAATAAAAATATTTTCATGCTTTTTTAATAGAACATGAAATATAATTTTGCTGTTTAAAGTAAATAACAAGGTGCACATTTACATTTTTAAATTTATGACATTGGCTTATAGCTGTTATTTATGTCATAAATATCACTAACAACACATTTTTGGTCAGCTATGTAAACTTTCAGGTATATCACTATTCCTATGGACAAAGAGAAAAGAGCTCATGATGAAGCAATTCACTTTGTGACAATTTCTAGGAACTTCCTGAAGGGAAAAATGATGCCTGTAAAATACGGTTCCTGCTCTTTGAACTTAATTTTTTATAAAGCAAAGTAGAAGATTAATTTTGTAGATAATTCTGAAAAAAAAGAAAGAAAAAAACCTTCCATGAAATATTCAAATCAATAATGGAGATAAAAATAATATTTGGGTCCAGTACTAAATAATGGCCCATTTCTCTCTCTCTCTCTCTCTCTCTCTCTCTCTCTCTCTCTCTCTCTCTCTCTCTCTCTCTCCCTCGCTCTCTTATTTTGTGAGAGGAGGGAAGATGGGATAGTTTTATGTATGCAGGGAAGTAGGGATAGTTTTATTTGTGCATATGTGAAAATACATTCAAAAGTTTTACAAGGGTTTAGATTTTCTTAATAAAGATTGAGTGTTTTCTGCTACTAAAATTAATTTCTCCTTGATGAAAGAACGAAGGTTTGTGATAGTACATGGGAGTGTGTAGAAGAAAGATTACCTGTTTCAAAAACTTTGGGATTTTGGGGGCTGGATGGCTCAGTTGGTTAGAGCGCGAGCTCTCAACAAGGTTGCCGGTTCAATTCCCGCATGTGATTGTGGGTTGTGCCCCCTGCAACTAAAGATTGAAAACGACAACTGGACTTGGAGCTGAGCTGCGACCCCCCCACAACTAGATTGAAGGACATCTACTTGGAGCTGATGGGCCCGAGAGAAACACACTGTCTCCCAATATTTCCCAATTAAAAAAAAAAGAGTTTGGGATTTTTAATACATATATATACACACACACAAATACTTCATTTTGGTTTTGTTTTTCAAAAATAGAAGCATGTGAAATAAGCTTTCCTATAGTCTATCTTTATTCTTAGTAGATAGTGGGTGTATTTTTATGCACAAAATGTTAATATGATCCATCACTTTAAATAGTTGTATAGTATTCCACTGACTGAATACACTATAGTTTAAATATTCCCCTACTGATGGGTATTTATGTTGTTTGAAACTTATTGCTATTATAAATAGCCCTATGTATGCCTATGTTATGTGCAGTTGCTTAATTATTTTTTAAAGAATTAATTCACAGAGATGAACCTACTGGTTAAAAGGATAAGCACAACTTACATTCAGATAGGTAGTCCCAAATTGATCCCACAAACATGTGCAAGAATGTCCGTGTCCCCATACATCTTCAACATTGAATTTTATCATTCTTTTAAATTAATGCAAATCTTATTGAATATAAATGGTAACTTCTTGTTTTAATTTGCATTTTGATTACTGTTGAAGTTGATATCTTTTTATAGGTCAATTGGTTGAAATTGTCTGCTCAGTATCATTTGCCCATTTTATTATTGACATATTTGTATCTTTTCTTACTGAAGTACACTTATATATTAAGAATATTAGTCCTCCCCCATGCAAAAGAATGCACTGGAAGCCCTACTTCGTACCACATAAAAATAACTCAAAATGGTCCATATCTCTATATGTAAAGGCTAAACTTACTATATTTCTAGAAGAAAACATAGGAGTAAAGTCTTGCAACCTTGGATTAGGCAAAGGTTTCTTAAATATTACAGAAAAAGAGGAAGCAATAAAATGCAAAATAAATTGGACTTCATCAAAATTAAAAATGTTTGTGCTTCAAAAAACACTATCAAGAAAGTAAAAAGACAACCTATGGAATGACAGAAAATATTTGCAAATCATATATCTGGTAAGGGATTTTCATCTTTAATATATAAAGATCTCTTATGACTCATTAATAAAAAAGTAAATAACTCAATTTTAAAATAGGCAAAGAATTTGAATACAGATTTCTCTAAAGAAAATATATAGTGACCAATAAATACATGAAAAGATGTTCAACATCTTTTTTTCAACACCTTTAATCATTAGAAAAATGCAAAGTAATACCACAGTGAGCTACTGTTGAACACCAAGATGGCTATATTCAAAAAAACGGAATAGAAAATATTGATGAGGATGTAGAAAAATTAAAACCTTTATACATTGCTGGTAGGAATATAAAATTATGCAACCAATGTGGAAAACAGTTTGACAGTCCCTCAACAAATTAAATACAGGGTTATCACAGGGTTCAACTCCTAGGTATATACCCAAGAGAAATGAAAACATATGCCCATGGAAAATCTTGTATATAAATGTTCACAGCAGTACTATTCATAACAGCCGAAAAAAGTGGAAACAACACAAATGTCCATAAACTGATGAATGGGTAAACAAATGTGGTATATCCATACAAAGGAACATTATTCAGCCATAAAAAGAATAAAGTATTGATACTTGATACACTATGTATTAACCTTGTAAACTTTATGCTAAGTAAAAGAAGTTAGATATGGAATGTCCAGAATAGGCAAATCTAGAGACAAAAAGTAGATTAGTGGTTATGAGGGGCAGGGGAAGGATGCTGATGGGTACAAGGTTTCTTTTTTGAGTGAAGAGAACATATTTGAATTAGACTGTGATGGAAGCACAATTCTAAAGTACTAAAAACTGCTGAATTGTATGCTATAAAAGAGTAAACTTTTTAGTATGTGAATTACATCCCCATACAGCTCTTGTTTTAAAAAGAATAATAATCCTTTTGTTCTTATGTTGTAAATGGTTTTAAATTGGTGTTTTCAAGTTTTATTGTTTTTCACTGTATATTTTGCATTTTTACGGTAAAAATATCAGTGTTTTTCTCTGTGATTTTTGGTTTTTCATCATATTTAGAAATTCTTTCCCTACTTTAGGTTTGTGGAAATAACCATTTATACTTTCTTATAATCTCTTTTGAAAATTCAGATATTTGATCCAATAGAAATTTATTTTTTGGAAGGCAATGAAGTATGAAGTAAGATTCTAGCTTTTTTCCCCCAAATAGATAACCAGTTGTTTCAACTTGGTTATTTAATAATTTATCTTTTACCTGTTACTTGAAATGCTACCATACTTATATTTTAATTTGCATATTTAAATGATTTTAGCTTTTATATTTTATATTTTAGCTTTTATATTTTGTATTAAAATCTGCGTCTATCCCTGTGCTTTACTCTGTTCCATTGACTTAGACGTTTCTTCCTGCATTATTATTTGTTGTAGCACTGTTTTATTTGTTGTAGCTTTAAAACACGTTATTACACAGGCAGGCAACAGTTACTTTCTCCATCCAGCACTAATCAAACAAATTACATATTACAATTACAATTGTGTTTTTTAAAAAGCAGTCTTTAATATCTCTCACAAAGAGGAAGCATTGAGAATTTAATTACAATTACACTGTATTTGGAGATTGGATTTAAAGATCACAGACATATTTATCACAATGAGACTTCTTACATAGGGATAAAATCTGGTTCTTCATTTACTTGTATTCTTTTATGTTTTTCTCAGGAGCATTATAGTTTTCTTCATATATGTCCAGCACATTTCTTTCCAAGTTTATCCTCAGGTGATCTATGTTTAATTTGCCTTTAGAATGGGATATAATATTTTCCCCATTATATGTTGCAATAATATTTGTGTGGTATTTGGTACATAGGAAAGCTAATGATTTTTGCATTATTTTATATACTATTAACCTTGCTAAACTCTCATTCCTTCTAAAAAATTTACAATGTTTGCCTCCTACTTTTTAATATTTATGACTGTATTTCACTTTCTTGACTTATTGCTTTGGCTAGTACATTTAAAATCATGGTACATAATATATCAATTGATGACTGATATCCACGGCTTTTTTTTTTTCTTTAAGAAGAATTCTTGTAGTTTACCATTAAGAACTATATTGGATTTTGATATAAGCAGTTTACATTTTGACCATGTTAAAGAATTATCCTATTCTAGTTTTGTTTCGGAGCTGTACCCAAGATGTATTTAACTTTTTTTAAAGATGTATTACAATACTAGAAATACATTAACCTTTCTGTTGCTAATCTCTGTGTTATCACTCAAGCTGTCCATTAAATAAATATGTATTTAGCGACTAAGGATGTAATTATGGTCCCTGCTTCCTAGCTCTAACTGCTGGAGGCAGTTACTTTAACTCGTTTTATTACTCTGAAGGGACACAGTATAACAGTGGATTACTAAAGCAGTGGTACTGAGTGAGAGAGAAGAGAAGAAGCACGCTGCAGAGACAGATTATAATGGGGAAGGAAAAGAGGCACGGGTGGCACATATCATTTAACAAAGCACCCTATGTGATTTTGATACGGCTACCAGGTTGGTTATGGGATTTTAGTAATATCTAAGTTTAATACAGAGTTTCACAGTTTTACTCTATAAAACGTATGTAATGTTCTCACAAACATTAATTATTTTACTCCTAACAATAACTTCATGTTAAACATTATCTCAACATTACAGAAGAAGAAACTGAAACTTGGAATTATTAGGATATCAAAGCTAAGCAAAAAGACAAAATCTGTGCTCTTTGCTCTTACCTTAATTAAACAATTGAATAACATAAGACTTAATGATTTTCATAATCTTTAGCAGAGAGTTCTAGAACTCATTCTTCCTTAGTTATGTTTACCCCAAAGCTCTCCATTTCTCATTTCAACCTGAGAATCACTTGTTAATCACATCAGGACATCCCCACCAGTGCTTTTCCAACCCCTCTGTCTGGCAGGAATACCTAAGACCAGTCCTCTGTGAAAGTCCTGTGTTCTTCTCCCACATTGACCTGTACTGATCAAGAGGCAAGAGGCAAGGTGCACATTGGCAGAAACTATCTTCCAGAGAAATACCAAATCTTAATGAGCTGAATACAAACAAGAAAGTAAGAGGGAATCTAGTTTTCATCAAATGACCTAGGTTAGCCTACATACTCTCTGAAGTCGTATGTGCTCAGAAACATTGTAGGTAGAAACTTTAATCCTTCCCACTCCTGGACTGTTTCTTCCAACCTGGAAGCTATACAGTGGAGAATTATGCAGCCAAATTCTATGCTGCACTGTAAAAAATGTTGGCTTTCCATCAAGCCCTCAAGGCTTAACCCATTACCAGGGAATCAGAACCCTTTGCTGGATAGCCGTGCTTCCACGGACTCAAACCAGGGGGACCCTACTCCTTTTCCAGAGTGGGGACTGCTTCAGCCCTAGAGTCCTTTTCGTAATCTACGTCACTCACAGAGCACACATTGGAGAGTGTTTAGGCAACAGGATGTTGTATTTTTCTACCTCTCTGGAACTTAAGGAATATCTGAGGAAGAAAAGTGTCAGAGGGAGCTCAGGAGGCCATATCCACAATTCAGTCTCTGCTGCAAACTGCTCCAGGTCTCACTGCTGAAGTGGAGTCTTGAGAGCTCTCTGGCATATTAAATATTCATCAAAAGCCAAACACTACTTTTTCAACGTTTGACTGAATCATACAAGTGGTAGATTTGCTCCATCTCCACTCTTGGATTGCTCAGATATACGTAGCACTAAATTACGGTTCAAATGAAGGCAGTTTAAAAGATGAGGGAAGAATCCTTTATAGCTTATCCCTGCCTTTCATTCCTCTTAATTTAACCGTAAACTAAACGGGTCCATAAAATGTTTATAGAGAGTAATAAAGTGATGTTTTTAATACAAAGGTTGCGCGTGTAATTAAGTATAAATTCTATGACATTCTGTGTAATTTGAAATGGTTTGCATGAAATTAACAAATACTGATATCTATTTTATTGCTCCTCCCATTAGTAGCAAATAACAAAAGGGGAAAAAAGTAAGGTCCTGCCAATGTAAGTACGTACAGTTCGAAAATTGAAACTGCAGATGTTACTAAAGACTTTATCTTTCTCTTGGAAGTGTGCCATTAAATTTAATTAGATTTCTCATTTGCCTTCCTTTTCTTTTACTCTGTCACTCTTTTTTTTTTTTTTTTTTGCTGCCCTTCCTCTTTTCCCCTGCCTGTCTTTCTCCCTTAAATATTAGGAGAACACCACACATTTTTAATTGGCCTACATAATATAAATGAAGAAACTAATCACCATAAGAAAAAATAAAGTGTGGTTTTTCTAATCCTGTAATTATTACATTGTAAATTGTCTGGAAAGTACTGTTACTTCAAAGCTCACCATGACCACTAAATAATATTATGAAGCACATGGCTCCAACACTCACTTTTCATATACTTTCTTTTTCTAAATAAAAACTATGCTTGAAGAATTAAAGTCATATTCTTTTTTTTCCAGAATTTTTGTTCTGGAAGAGAATTAGAAGCTATCTAATCTTTATGGTTATAGCATTTTATCATCTGACTGTCAAGAGGTGATTTCTTACTCTGAAATGATCCACTCTCTATTATATTTCATGTTAACATTTCAAATCAAGTAAAATGGCGATGTTCATGTTGTTTAAGATAATTGAGAAAAGAAGCCACTGAACTGAATTTCTCTAAGTTCATTTAGATTTCCGCAGCGAATATTGATAATCAGAGCCTAACAATGGCTAATTTTACGTGGAGCCATAACGGTTTAACTACATTAATTTGGGGACATTTTTCTAATCTACACCACAGTAAGACCAGAGTTCCCCTAATATTTCTAAAATAAAGATTTTGGATAGTTTCACAAAACATTTTAAAAGTATCTATTCACATTTTCTATAAAAATGCCAGGCTGAAAAAGTATCACTGAAACTCAACTTAAAAAGGTATTAGATAAAATACTTTTCCTGTTTATAAGACGTGAGCGAGGAATGGGAATAACTTCGTAATTCTCCACTGTAGTTTCCGTGTTGGAGAAACAATCCAGGAGTGGAAAGGATTAAAGTTTCTCATTTCAGTGTTTCTGAGCACATAAGACTTCAGAGAGCATGTAGGCCAACCTAGGTCATTTGATAAAAACTAGATTTCCTCTTACTTTCCTGTATGTATTTGGCTCATTTAGATTTTGGTGTTTTTCTGGAAAATAGAAAACTTCCCCAGTCTACTAACTGTAATTATAATAAGTTTCCAACACTGGGCATCCCTTCACGGACACCATGCAGGCACCTTATAAGCTCCACTTATCCAAAACCAAACTCAGTTATGCCCCCTGCAAACTTGCTCCACCACCTGTATCTCAATCTCCCCAAAATAATACAACTTTTCTTAAAATCACATTAAGAAACTTGGAAAAATCTCCCCCACCCACCCCAACATTCAAACACCCCCCCCCCCACCTCTGACATTCAAACATCAGCCCACTCTACTGTGTCTCTGGTATATATTCCTACTTTTCTAGTGATTCCACCGCCCCTGAAGTCATCTTTTGTCCTGACCACTACACTAGCATCCCTACTTCTGAAACCTGCTTTTGCAATCTGTTCCTTCCTCTGGTTTTAATGTTATCTCTCAAAGTACAGCCTAGATCATGGTCATCTTTTCCTCACAAATCTATGGCTTCTAAACACCCCAAGTGCCAATTCAGAAATTCCATACAACGATTCAATCCTGTCCTTCCGGTCGTATTTCCTACTCCTTGTCTCCAAGAATGCCAATCATGCCCAGCTACGCCAGGCCCTTTCACCCTCTCCTGCTCAGTCCACAATAACTCGGTTGTAGTCCTCTACCTTTGACACTTGTCTTTCAGTGTGTTTGGGTCTGCTCTTATGACCCCACGTCATGAAGTCGTTTACAACCCACCTATTATTCATTTCCCCCTTTTCTGTCTTTCTACAGCACTCTCCCTCCACCTCGGGATTTAGCGTTTACAGTATTCTGCCATGCGTGAAGTTAGCCTCTGGTACATCTGTCTCACCAGTTAGCTTGCACACTCTCTCTCGTTATTCCATCCATCAGATGTCCCCAGGGTTCCTGTCCCCGTCACTATTCTAGACACTAATGATACAAAGACCTAGGTCTCTTTCTTTCAAGAAGCTCAGTTTAGTGGGTGATAAAACATAATGATATGTGTAACAAAGGGGGAGGGAATAGGGAGACAGTGTGATAAGCACCATACTTAGATTCAGAAGACTCGGATTTGAGTTCTGGCTCTGCTGTATAAGTCGTGAAAAGCAAATCTCCTACTTTCAGTTTTCTCATGTGCAAAGTGAGGATCCCTACCACCTAGTGTTCTATAAGGATCAAAATAAAATTAAATAGTGAATTTCCATTTGCTCCACCAGATCCACTCCCTGTCCTTTTTCTCTACCCTGTACCTCTAGATGTTGACCTCTAAGCAAAGGGGTCCTTTCCACATTACTACTGTGTCTCAGGTTCTGCTAATGGCTTCCTCCTTGGCTCCTTGGTCGTCAAGCCCCTGGAAACTCTCTCTTGTGATTTCCCTGCACTCTGCCCACACCTTTACAAATAGTCCCTTTATTAAAGACTCCTCAAATTACCCCAGCCAAATGTGCCATCTGTTCCCTGCCAGGACTCTGACTGATAAAACTGCTTTTCAAACTGTAAGTTGCTGTCTAAATGCAAGGTATTTCTCATTTATCTCTGCACAGTGCTTTACACAAAGCAGGTTGCTGTTATTAATAACAAATGGTGAAGTGAATGTATGCAAGGAAGAATGAGTGAATGATCCTGCCCTCCTCCACCTGAGTTGTATTCTTTATCTGGGGGGATATCTCCTTGTCACCTTGATGGATTTTGTAATGCCTGATTTGATTTGGAAGGTCCCCTGTTCCCTTGGAACTCGCTGTCTCTTAGGAAAAACATTTCTGCACATAGTCTATCTCAGCCTTTTATGTTTCTAGTGATTTAACTTGAAAGGGTTAACTTTGCTTGAAATTTCCAGAAATATCCCCCTTCTGTATGCTGCACACTTACCCAATATCAAAATGGGTTGCTTACTTGTTTGTTTATTTATATCTTTTGTTCATCATCATGAAAGATGGCAAATAAGTGAAAAGCAAGAATATTGATTATTCCCTTATTACATGGGGACCAAGAGCATATTTAAGAAATCAGTAACCCAGACTGGGGTAGTTTTCTCAAAAGTCTAACAAATAAACATATGGAAAATCATTGTCTCCGCTGCCCCCTCTTCTAGGCAAAGCCCGGCCAATGAGTGGGCAATCGGGTAGCCTCATCAAATGATTTAAATAAAGTTAAATCACAGAATCCAGTAGCTTGATATTTATAAGGAGTTGAAGGCATGACTGACTAGACTTTAATATTAAATTAATTTATTCCCAGCAATTATGGACTGTTCTTGTCTCCTGAATTCCCATGTATCTCAATGAAATCAGAGATCAGCGTTTTCCTCTTTTTATATAATGTAAAGTTGATGACTTAAAAATGAGACAGTGACCCATGGAAACTATCTTTATAAAACGTACTTTTGAGTAAACATATTTAATAGTATGCTTTGGTACTGTGTAGGCATTATTCATTAGCAAATAATTGAATAACTGGAATTCTTAATTAAAATTTGTGATGAGAAATGAATCTGTTTATTCTGCAATTATGACCCAGAAATTCAGAACACATTGGGGTAGTTTATGAGCATAGTTCCAAAGATTTTAATATAGCAAAAGAAATCACAAAGCTTTTAAACAGGAACTTTTAGATGAAACACACACACACACACACACACACACACACACACACAGTGTATGTGCATGTATCTAAATGTAATACGATTTAAAAAGTCAACCATTGAATACATCTATAACATAGAAATATTCTAATTTCTGTAAACAGTCCTGGGCCTTTCTGGATTTTCCAGAAAGGCTCTTCGCGAAACGGTTTCTTCCTTTGGTTTTGTAATTGAAATACAAATTCAGGCAATGGCAAACTCTGTGAGGCTTTTTTTTAAAGCTTTCCTTAAGTATATAAGTTTGAAGTGATTTTTTTTCAGCACACATCACAGTTTAAGCTTTTAAACGACAGCCATCAAAGAGCTCATCCTGGACTACAGTTAAGTGAATCAAATAATGTTTAAATCTAACTTGATTGGTAGGGCCAACCTGAGAAGAAAGTCTGTTATAAAATTGTATAGGCCTTAATTGTTTTTACTTGCTGGCTGTCAACCGAAGATAGATTCTTGGTTCAAGGGCCAAGGTGATCTGTGGACAAAGAGAACTTGGGCAGACCACTTTGTGGAACTAACCAAAGGTTAGACAAACGGTACGTTTCTCCCGCACTTTCTTCTAGGACATAAATGAAACCCCTGTAGCTGGGGCTGGCAGAGAGAGCGTTACCTCCTGTCACCTTGTTTGTGTTGTTGCTAATTCAGTGACATCATAGCCCAGAGCCAGATTTAAATAGTGTTGGACAAACGTATCCCCCCATGTGCTTCTGAGCCTTGCCACTTCAGCACAGCTTAATAGGACATTTGGGATTTTAGACAAATCCTATAATCACAGCAGAATGCGAACAGTGTTTGCTATTAATTCTTATCCCAGAATGTCAACTTCTGCCTGTCTCCCACACACATACTATCCTTCATGCCCTCGCATATTAGCAGTGTAATTTTTTTAATGAATCTAATCTATTCAATATTAATAAGATGTCCATAATAGCAAACATCTTAGCTGAGACAGCAAAAGGAAAGAAAATAAATATATCTTTTGTGTGCCTTTATTTGGAAAGATGTAAATTACCCAGAATCCTATTCTCTCTCTTTTTTTTTTAACTGATTGACCATACTAGTGGTTTCTAGCAATGAATTGAGTCTATAGCTCTACGTAATTCAGTAGTTCTTGTATATACGTAATTCAGTAGTTCTTGTATATACAGAATTCAGTGATTAGGATTTTTTTTATTTTTTTTTGTTTTTGGCAAAAGTTGCAATTATATGATCCTAACTGTTAATTGAAACATTTGTAGCTTAACCAGTAAGGTTTATTTTAATATAAATTCATATGCTGTTGAACAGATCTTTTTTCTCATTATTTATACGTAATTCAGAAATACATAATAGAATGCATATAATGTACAGAAGTTTAAACTATTCTATAAATCCCAATGCAGAGTTCCTGACACTAGTTTGTATGTAACAAGGAAAAACTATCAAAGAATTAGAAATTGAAGTACATATTTTTAACCTAGCTTTGAGCATCTAGTTGTGGGTTTTTAAATGTTTTTATTTCTTTTGTTATCCAAGACTTATTTTTTTTTCAAACCTATACTCTTTTTATGTTTTCATAGCATGGTGTCCTAGAAAGAAAATTAGGCTTGAAAGCCAAACAGACCTGTATTAGACCCCAAACTCCATCATCTAATGGGGCTGAAAACCCTGACAAGATGGTTAACTTAAACAAGTCTGGTTTCTTTGTTCCTAAATGATGTCTGTCTCCAAGAGCTATGGGAAGAATTAACTGATGTTATTGTGGCCAGCCAGTATCTGGGCCGTAATAGGTACACAGTTACTTTCTACTCCCTTTGTTTGAATCTTAACATTGGCTTAAGCAATAAACAAACAAACAAAAACAAAACAAAAAAACTGAAAATAAGATTAGGCAGGGAGGTTTGCTTTTAAAAACAAATTTAAAAATATTTAAACAGATAAAATGTTCTAATTCTCTACTACTTTTGGCTATTTTCCTTCTCTTGCTCCTTTGTTAACACATTCTAACATTTAATGGATACTATTCATCCCCAATTCTTCAAGGTCAGAGGTTGGTTACTGTAAATTTGTGGAGAGAAGGCTGTCAGGAATTGACACCATCTCAGCTTCCTTACATCTATCTGATCAGCTAGGATGTAAACTGGTTTCCCTGTATCCTAAGTATTCCTTCCCAAAGTATGTTTAAGTATAATTAAGCAATTCTGGCTGAGTTATCATCTTTTTATGTGCTCCTCGTTCCAAAAAGTTTATTTTGCTTCTGTTTGTTCAAAACACCTTTGATAAAATGGTGATAGCATTCCAATCCCTTGTCTGTTTTCAGAAGAGCTAGCATTATTAAAGACTATTTGCTGTTCATTTTTCTGATGGGGGAAAAAAAAGAAGCTTAATTGTTTTCATTTGGCTTGAGCCCTAGTATCCTTCCACACAGTTGTGCCTGCGGAGTCATTAGCAAAATTAGGTAGGTAACTGATTTACCATTTCTATAAAAGCACGGTGCAGTCCCTTTACTCAGAGTGTACAGCAAAAATTATTCATGTGAAGATCGAGTAATCAAAACGACTAAAAAAGCACATTTTTATCATTCCAAGCATAAGCATAGCTGTGGTGGTATACTCTCATAGTACATAATGATAGAAATGAATTATGTCAGTAAAATCTTGAGGTTGAAGATTTACCATGATAAATATTTTTCATTAAAGTGAAATATCTTGGCAGAGTCACTTTCATATGCAGACTATTGACACAAGGAGGCCAGCTGTGCCTATGCAGATGCTGAGATCTGGGTCTATATTATTAATGATTTATCATGTCATGGAGAGCTTAGATTAGTTTGGAAAGCAATCCCTTGCCACAAAAGCACTTTCTATAATGTGCGAACGCAAGGACTACTATGTGTGCTTTCCAAATTAAAGTAATCACAGAAGCGGTAGCTACCTTTGAAATCTCAATACCTCTATCTCTTTATTTTGAAACATGAAATTCTGCATCCTAATCTGTATCATTCATTAAAATTCATACAAAATGTTACTTTATATCAACTGGATAATGAATAGTGTGTGTATCTGCAGTTATATATACTCATAGATGTGGGAAGGTAGGAGATAGAATGAAACAAAAATGTATTGTAAATCTATTGTGTACCATATACCTTTGTCCTAAATCTCACATTTGATGTGAGGTAGGATTAACTTTCTGATCCAATTCTGCAGGATTCTAAGATTGCACTGCCTTCAGGGCAGATTGAGTAACATTGGCTAATATTTATTCAGTGTTTGCTGTGTTCCAGGTAAGATGCTAAACACTTTACATGCATTATCACATTCCATCTTCGTAAAATCCATCTGAAGTATTGTTATCAACCCTGTTTCACAGATGAGAAGACTGAAGCACAGCACAGTCAGATAAATTTTCTCGAGAGGAAGAGTCTGGATAGGAATCCAGGTCGTCTAATGTTCCAAAGCCTTCGCTGTTTACTATTGCTAATTACTTTTATCTCACTATTAATCACTATTACAACTAAGTAAGAGGTAGGGTTCAAATCCTACTTAATTACTACCTGTGTGACTTTAGGCAAGTCACTGAAACTTTCTAAGCCTCAGCTTCCTCTTCTGTAAAATGAAGATAATGATGGCATTTACCTCATAGACTTGTTGAGTTATAATAACACTTGTAAAACGCTTGGAACAGAGTTTGGCATATATTTAGCTCTAATGCTTTGTTTAATAACTGTTATAGTTACGAAAACTTTTACTGACTATTATGCTGACTATTACACACAGATTTTCTATAATTTTTAGATAGCTTTTCTTCTTTTTTTAAAAATTTGAAACAGATCTATAGATTAACTCTTTAATGTTAACATTTTGATTTTTTTTTTTTTTAAGATTTTATTGGGGAAGGCGAACAGGACTTTATTGGGGAACAGTGTGTACTTCCAGGACTTTTTTCCAAGTCAAGTTGTTGTCCTTTCAATCTTAGTTGTGGAGGGTGCCATTCAGCTTCAAATTGTTGATCTTTCAGTCTTAGCTGTGGAGGGCACAGCTCAGCTCCAGGTCCAGTTGCCAGTTGCTAGTTGCAGGGGGCGCAGCCCACCATCCCTTGCAGGAGTCAAACTGGCAACCTTGTGGTTGAGATCCCACTGGTCATGTGGGAATCGAACCGGCAGCCTTCGGAGTTAGGAGCATGGAGCTTTAACCACCTGAGCCACCGGGCTGGCCCCATAGATAGCTTTTATTCTTAAAACTAGATTGAGAATCAAACATAGAAATAAAATTCTGAACTTTACTCCTAAAGTGAAGAAACAAAAACACAGGTTGTAAATTAAGTTACTACATATCATTGATGGGAGATGTATGCAGCTAACACTAAAGCATAATGACTAACCATCTACATAGCACCGAGTCCTTTAAGTATTCTTTCTGGGTGTGAAAAGAGCCAAATATCTTCCTTCCTTATTCTCTTCCTTCCTCCCTCCCTTCCTTCTTTCATCCTTTCTTTCTTCCCTCCCTCCCTCTTTTCCTTCCCTTATTATTCATTCATTGAAAAAATACCCTTATACAGGTACTATGCTTGCTTGCCCTGGGGCCTTGGTGAATAAGTCCCTACTCTTGAGGAGCGTACAATCTAGAGATGACTATGTGCTCTGGTTTGGCACATAAAAGCGTGTGGAAAAGTAGTGGGTTACATGATTAGATCTGTTTAACAAATATGTATTGAGTGACCATTAAATGCCAGGCACTGCTAGGCACTGGTGCTTGTCCAAGTAGATAAGACAAGATCCCTACTGTTAAGAAGAATCCAGTAGGGAAAACATCCTAAACAGATATGTTTCCATCAATTTGGTAAGTTACCTAAGTGAATTTGCTAGGAGAGTACAGAAGAGAGGTGCTTAAACCCATCCTATAGGTAGCAGGATGAGGGAAAGTTTGACACCTACACAAATTTTTTGTTAAAAGTCTAGACAAGCAGAAATTACAGTACATGAAATTAGGGGGAAAGAATACCCCAGACATCAGAGGCCCCACAAGTGAACACCCAGAAACCTAAAACACATGTGACACAGTGGGGAGCTGCAAGCAGTGGGGCAATGCTAGAGCATAGAGCATAAGGTGGTGGTGGTGGTGGTGGTGATGGTGGGGGAGGACTTGAACTAAAGAAGTAAACAGGGCTAGCAGGTTAACAGTGTGTAAAATCAATTGAAAGAGCCAGATGCAAATAAACTACATAAAGAATGAGCAGTTTCCTTAGAATTCTTGCCATGAAAAGCCAAATAAAAAGAGTGCCACTTTTTTTTCACCAATCCTGACTGTCAAGATTCTGGGAACCAGGGAAATGATGAGCCTTAAGAGTGATATTTTGATCCTTACCAAAAGATAAAGAGTACCGGTCTTTTGACGTCAGTGGATTATTCACTTCCCTACTTCTCCTCCCCCAGTGGACCTAACACAGGAATTGGCTCTTAGATCTAGACTGATATTGAAACTGAAAAGACGTCTAATTTTTGGCTCAAAATGACCCATCCGCATATCGTTCTGGAATCATTCCTGGGTTGAAGAACTCAGTGTAGGGTCAACTGCACTCTCTGGGATGGCACTCTGGAGAGTCGGCTATCACAGAATTTCAGCAAAGAATTTGGGAATCTAGAGAATTGAACTTCTTTGCTGCTACAGCAGACACAGGACAGCTCAGGAGCTTTCTGCCTCCAGGTGGATGGCAGTTTGATTCCTCATCAAGCCACCGGTCACCTTGCATCTTCATTCAGTGCAGAGCCCTCTGCATGGAGCGGGGCTTGCTCCCTTGATGGAGAAAATGCAGAAAAACTGGATGCCAGTAAAATAGGCACAGCTTTCTGGGTCAGAAGTTGGCTGGGGAAGGGCCCTGACTGCCAAGTAACTTGCAATGATGTCAGAGCCCAGCACAACCAAAAAACACCAGTCAGCCAGCCAACAAAAGCCTTAACAACAGAAAACTCAGCAGTATTGCCAAAGCTGTTCTTTCCGCCCCCTACCCCTTTCTTCCAATAGGGAGAACAGCAGGAAGAGTTTATATTTTAAGAAACCCCTTCCTCCTCCCTCCTTCATTTTGGTAACAAAGTGTTAACTACAGAGAAAACAGGATGAGAGTCCCGCAGCAGTCCCTTGGGGTGCCTTTATGAGTTCCTTTTCAAGGCTATCAGTGGAAGATGCAGAAACAACTCAGAATAGGGCATTTTCCTAAAAAATGTAAACATTTAATTGTGCTGAGGAGAAAGTAGGAACCATCAAGGAAAGGAAAATCCTTTCTCTCCCCTTCTTCTCTCTTTTACAGTAATTAACTATACTCAAATGAAAATTAAAAGTTTGGTGAAAAACCTCTCTTCTTTCTTTTTCTTTAAATAGGGGCGTCATGGTTCATTCCAGCTATTTAGCGCCCTCAGTGATTCATAATTCAACTGGAAATTAATAAAACACAGCCCGTTCTTGGAAATGAAGTTTGGATTCACATCCTCTTGTTTTGGAATATGTGACTTTTTTTTCCCTTTCATTTGTGACAGTCAATTTTAAATGATGTCACTTCAAGGACATTTTCATTTCTCCCACAACATATTACACGAAACACTTGCCTGTAAAACCGGCTCATTAGCCTGCAAAATTATACTGTACTGAATGGTTTTCATTCAAAGTAGAAATGGGATTTTTAGTAGGCAATTTCTGTATTTTATAAAGATGAAGCAATGTTTGATTGCTTCTCCCCAGCTGTTTTGCTTAGTGGTTATAAAGAGAAATGAGGGGGGGGGCGAAAAAGGTAATACAGGGGCTGGTTTGTAACGGTGTGCTTAAAAAATAAATTTTAGATTAGGAAAGTAAGGAAGAACTTTACGGAGCAACTGCGCCTGCAGTTCCTCTGGGCTGCAATGATTTGTCCTCTGGATGTCTGGAGGAAAGCTCTGAAAAAGAAAAGTGAGGAAGCGAGTGAGAAAAACAGGGAAGGAAGAAGGGAAGCAAAAGGCGGCTTCGCAGGCTGCAGCAGCCACCGCGAGCTGGATGACAGGCGCTGGGAGTTGCTGGAAGGAGCAGCTCTTCAGAGGTGGGGAGAAGGAGGGTGTGCAGCAGAGCGCGGGGGAGGAGGGAGGCGGAGGCCACTGAAGGGTCAGCGGGGCCGCGGCGCCGGGCTGGGGGCCTCCAGGCGGCGCTGGCCGGGGAGCTCGGGAAAGGGCGAGCGCGCCGCGCCACCCGCGCCTCCCGCAGTCCGCGCCTGGGGGTGGGCCCCGGGCTGCGAGGTGCCGAGTCGGGGAGGGAACCAGGCTCCGGCTCGCCTGATGGATTGACTTGGAGATGGATCGAATTACACCATTTGCCGTGCCTCGGTTTGTTTTGCTCCCGCTTCGTCCCGCTGCTGTTTTTGCTGCAAGGACTGGTGGTGGCGAGTTTCAGGATTATATCGTGGAAGCCAAGACCTAAAGAGACAGTGGGATATACATGTATATTTTTCATTTTTGCTTTATGTTTTTTCCTTGCGCTTGACAAGCCTTTTTTTTTTTTTTTAAACCAGCCTCCCCCCATGAGGTAAGACCCTCTCTTGTAAAGATTTGCTAATGCTCAGGGCGCCTGCTGGGGATCGGACCCAGATCCTCACAGCCTGAATCGTAGCGGGTGTGTGCGTACGTGTGTGTGTGTGTGTGTGTGTGTACGTTGTCACTGGAGAGTTGATTTCTTTTCTAATCAGCTTTCCCCGCCTGCGGTGCAAGGGACGCGCAGAGGGGCTGGAGAGGTTTGGCGGACCCGTCAAACCTGGCAGAGCTGGGTGCTTGGGGGGAAGGGCACATGCACTTGGAGGCCCCCCTGAAATGTGCAACCCATCCGAGTCAAAGCAGAAGGAGAGGGCAAGTAAAAGTTTCTTGCCAGGCAGCGCCAGCTCCGCGCTCCCCCGCACATTATCAGGCTGCTTTGGGGTCGGGGACGGCGTCTCCAGCCAGCAAGAGAGCCGAGCCAAGGCCAAAGGAGCGGGCTGCGGGCTCGGCCGCCCCCTTCCGCCCGCCTGCCCCGGAGCGGACGCTGGGACCGCCTGGATCGGGCCGCGCCGCGCCCGGCTGGGAACGGACGCGCCAGCCCTCGCCTGCGCCTGGAAAAGGGGCGCAGCGCAGCCGCCGAGACCCGAGCAGCTCGCAGCCGACGACAGCTACCTGTCAGTGCGCCCCGGGGTTGGACGGCCCCAGTACAGCGAGTGGTGGGGGTTCCGGGGACTCGGCCACCTCCGCCCTCCGGGCTCCATCCAGCGGGGGCTCCTGCCCAGAGGGCGGGCACTACCCACTCTCGGTCTCCCCCTGCTTTCGGAGCGCGCCGCGGGCGGTCTCTGGGGCCGGGAGCTCCCCGCCGCCCACCCCATCTCCCACCCGGCGCCCGGGTTTCTCCTCCCGGCCAGTCTCCCCCGCAACTTTCCGTGCTTTGTTCTCCGGCTGGAAATGATTTACGGAAGCGTCTTGGACAGGGTCTCCGCCCGGCGGCAAGAGCCCGGCGCTGAGATGTGTTACGTTCTCATCTACCCATCAATTATGGATGGAAACAAATAAGGAAGAGTCAATTGTGCATGAGCCCCTTCTCCCACTCCAGGAGGCGTCCTGCAGCCGGGTGGGAGCCTCCCCTCGCGTCGGCAGCCGCTGGCAGGGGGATGGTGAGGAGGAAGGTAGGGAAACTTTTATTTCCAGTCTTGACAGCGATATGCGTTCCTGGTCTGCAGAAACTGATACAGCAGCCGCCTTGGGGGAATTAAAAGGGTTTAAAGCTTCCTCTGTCGTGTCTAACTCTTGGATTGAAATAAAAGGTCATAAAGGACTGGAAGGTGTGCATAAGAACTGGGTTTGAAAATTTTCTGCTAAGTCGACTGTCAGGACCGGAGCTGTTCAGGTGATTGTTTAAATCCTGAACTTGTGAAAGGCTAAATGTCATGGAAGTGACGCGGAATGAAGCAGCGGTATTAATTACAGTATTAGAGACAGTCGGGAGTGCCCCCGGTTCTGAGGTGACCATTCAGTAACCCAAGTTCCAGCATCCCAGTATCTCGCCGCTCTCAGCTGGGTGATTTTCACACAGAAGGGACAATAGATCATTACTGTAGATATATAGACTTTGTAAACAGTAATTGGACCTATGTCCACCTCTACAGGGGGTTACTCTCCCTTAAAAATAACGAAGTGTTTACGGTTTCTTGGGAACAGAAGTATCCAGGGCAATTTTCCCAAGAACTTCTAGCTGCTAAGAATTTCAAGTCTGCAGTATCTACTTGATATTTGGGGCAATAAAATGGATAATTTTGTTTATTTCAAGGCTGAAGTCCCAGGAAAAGGTTTAACATTTTTCTAAATTGGATTGGTCTCTGTCTCAGAATAGGAGAAATACTTGGTCTGAGAATTTTTTTCAAGGTGTTTTTTCCTTGTAGAATTGAGAAATCTTATCGCAGACAGCTCAAGGTGAGGATTTTACTATCCTTGTGGTGGTTTAAACAATAGGTTTTGATGCTGGTTTATTCATGTTGTTAAAAAAAAAAAATCCCTTAGCTCTCTCAGGTATCTAACTCAGGAAATTAAGTTGTGTGTAGTCATGTTGAAGGTAGTGAATGACAGGCATGTTTTGTCAGGCTGGCAAATATCACATAAACATTTACCCTGGCTTAGATAAATAGAAATTACCAGATAAGCTCTGAGATTTGGGCCTGTATTACTATGATTTTAAACATCTGAAGGTAAATAAACTAGAGCTCAGTCATAGCTGAGTTTCTTTTTTTTATAGTTAATGTCTGTGCTTTGATTTGGGTCTCTAGAATGTGCTCTCGGAAAGACAGTTAAATAAATAACCCTAAGATTACCCAAATACATTGTTTAGTAGACCATTTTCTTCCATTGGCTCATTTAGTTAGATTAACAACCAACTACTATTTCTTATTGGCTCCTACAGAATATTGCTACCTGTCCTCATTTCTACTAGGGATGCTACATACATAACCTTTTTAGAGAAACATTTCTGTGATGCAGGACAGTATACCAGGAATATTGTGACTTCCCCATCACCAAACAGCTGGTTAACTGGAGTTTGATTTAGATTTGTGGGCATTCTGCCCATTTCTTTCTTTCTTTCTTTTTTTTTTTTTGGTACCCTCTGATAGCACCATCTGGTCATGTCTCCCCTAGTTTGATGGATTTGAAAGATGACAGTGACGTAAACCTCTTAGTCTTTAGAGTAAGGGCAACTTAGAAATCCAGGGGACTCCAGATCACTGGCTGCTTGCTGCACAGGAAGGTTCTGCCCAGTAACTGTGCTCAGGGTAAGTGTGCCCCCACATCCTGTGTGGTGGTTTCTGTTGTTTGAAAGGCACACAGGCAAGTAAGCAGGAATCAGAGCTTTGAGTCACAAAGATGCCCATAATTGTTAAGAACTTACTGAAACTGAAGAAGTTCTTCAGTTCTTGCTGCTCCATCATAATGAACCTTGGTAATTAGCTTAGTCATTGTTCTTGCTTGTGAATTTCGCTAAGATACAAGGAGTGAAAAATGCATCTGAAATAGGGTCATTTTTCACCCTTCTGATGCATTTTATGCAGCGTTAAGAGCCTGGCTGAATGCCTAACCATTATTGGTGTAACCATAGGAGGTGAACTCCTTCCTTAGCATATTGCAGGATAAAATATTACCTTTTATTTCACCTAATAGACTTTAAACCTGCATATTCTGGATTCATTTCTAGGGGAAGCAAGAGGCACTTGTGATATGCCAACCACTCAGTATTTACTGCGTATCCTTGTTTGCAAGGAGCTAGGCTAACAATATTCCAACACCAGGTGAGGCAAACATGTTTCTGTATGTTCAACTTAAGAATGAAAAGAAATAGAGAATGGCAAGAAATGTAAATACCCTTTGGGGTGAGCATATTATTTTATTCAAGAGATTTTAAAGTAAGATTGTCCATACCAAGCATCTACAGTAGTCCAGCTTTCCTGCCTTTAACACTAATAAATTCAATGTATTTATTGTAGTTCATGTAATGAAAGTGTCATTAGAATGGGAGATCGCACTCTTCTTGGTGGCTTATGTGAATGGAGACAGTGTTATAATCTACCAAAGCCAGTATCTTAGGTTGCTGCTTATTTTGTGACCTGCTGCCAACTTCCAGTTGGGAAAAAGTGTGTTTTGATGTAGTCACGTGATACACAGAGAGAATAAAAATCATATAACTATACTGAGCATATCATAATCTTTTTTAGTTGAGGTGGCTGTTGTCCGGCTGACTTTTTCTCTTCAGCCCCTGAAAACAGTGGTAGTGCAGCTGATAACTGAAGCTGCTTCCATTCCTCCCAACAGGAAAACTAGGAACCATTCTTACTTTGAAAAGCAACTGTTTATGTAACCAAGGGCCATCAAATTGGTGGTCCATAGAGATACCACATGAGGTGTACTTATTTCTCAAACTTCTCTTTTCTATTAAGCTTTTGTTAACTCACCCAGATTAGCATTTTAACAACCCTGAAGTGAACTTCTGCCGTTCTCTCTACTTGGACACAGTATGTAGATCATCTATCATCCTGCTCTTGGCTACAACAGGCTGCTGGCTCCATCACCATTTGGAGCTACACAGAAACCATCCGACTGTGAACAGCACAGCTGGCTACAGCAATTTTTTTCTTCCACACCACTGGCAGCATTGTCTGGCTGTGGTAACTCAAGTTAACACCCAGAACAGGAACTTTCCGTTGTTTGGCAACCTGCACAGGGCCCTTCATCCATTTCTGGGGGCACACCTGCAGGCTTGCAGAGGCATGTTCCATTTACTTGCTCCAACCTTACATGACCCACAGGAAAGCCTCTCTAGTCTTGATACGATGAAACCACCAGAATTATAGAATGAGATGGAGCCATTCAGACACCACTCATCCTAGACCTTCAGAATTCAGTCTATTGAAAAGAGGAAGAAATGAAGTAGCCTTTTAGCTTGTGATCCAAATGACTGAAAGCAGGAAAGCCCTTGTCTCTAATTCTTTGGAGAACTGAACAGGTTACTGGTTCCCCACTTTTCACAAAGAACATGTGATATGCCTGATTATGGGGCCCAGGTTTAATAGCATCCAATGCTTTCTATCACTTTTTTTTCTTCTTTTTACATAAGAAGAGACTTGTAGTCATTGCTTATTAAAGCAAGAATGACATGAATTAGGTGGCTGTATTTGTTAGGTCATGTTACCAAGCTTACAAAAACATTATGATTAGAAGTACTGCTTTTGACGTTGGATACAGGAAGGGCAGTTTGATGTGTCTCATATTCTGGGGGAGATCGTCTTCTTGCTTCTTTGACTAATATTTACAAGTGAAATCAGGTACATAACAGCTAGGATGATACAGTGGGACCTAAAAAACAATTCTCGCCCACTAAGTTCTTCTAGTTGGGCTAATAGTAATCAAAATAACAGACAGTAACCGGAGAAAATCAAATTTTAGTACGTGTGCCTGGGAAATTCACATAGGTGTGAAAATTCCAAACACAGTGAGGCAACATTGGGTATAGAAGACATTTTGGACAAAGGAGTAAAGGAAGGGGGACAGGGTCTTAGTGTGGGAAGTGAGAATGGGCCACTTACACGTAGTTGAGAAGAGCAGAGTGCAGCCCTCGTGGCAGGCAAATCCTTGCTGGACAACACAGAAATAATGAGGCAGGGGATATCAAGCCAACAGGCCCCTTCCTGAAGCATTCCTATTTACCATACTTAATTCAAATTAGGCTTAGGCGACATCCTAAAATCTCCTTCCGGAAGCAGGGTTTTCTGTCTGACTCTCTTAGGCAGAAAAGGGGGGAGGGTCAGAGTCTTCTTTCAGAGTCTTTTGTTTCTTAAGGAACAGCTTAAAATCAACATCCCAAAAGGCAGCTTCAGGGTGACAAAACTTTGGTCTCCTTCAATGTGATGATGATGATGATGATGATGATGAAGAGGGATAAAGGGAAGCAACCACAATACCCACCACTTGTTGGTCTGTTTACTAAATTCTAGGCACCCTACTCAGATCTTTATTATATCACATAACCCCCAAACAGCTGCATGAGGTAGGTTCTTCTATCATCAGTGCTGTATCAAAAAAGAAAAATCAGGCTCCAGAGAAGTCGTCATTTCCCTAAAGTTACACAGCAGGGAGGTGTTTAGTCAGGATTTGGACAGGGTCTGCCTGACCTCTCTGCCCACATTTTCATTACTGCACTGAATTGTTTCCAGGAGCGAGGACCATTCTGCAATTTTCTGAGTCCCTGGTATTTCTGACACTTGTTTTTCAATAAAAGAGTCAGATTCTGAAGGAAATTTTTATACTTAATGAAATAATATGAACAGAATGGGTATGCTCTTAAATTGTAACCTTTCTCTGCACTAAATCATATTGTTGTACTCTTCTTCATTTTTATTCCTGTTGGCCAGATATGACACACCCTTCAAGTGGCCCCGAACAGTTCTCTTCTGGCACCATTTTTCTCCAAAATTGGTGCCAAAATTGTCCAAAATTACAGCGGCGTACGACAAATGGCAATATTTATCACTCTCCATCAAAAACTGCCTCTGCATCAGGGTGCGATTGACATTCATTTCCCTGGTCTTGGCAGGTGAAGATCCATTATGTATCCTTGTCCCATTTCCCACGAGTATTTATGCGCCCCATCAGCGAAGACAGTGAGAGCTGTAGCTGCGCAAGTGTGTGTAGTGGCACCAGGAGGAAAGTTCGACTGTATTAGATTGTAATATACATTTTTCTTCGTTATGGTTGTGGAAGAATCCTTTTACCTCTATGAGTCATCAAAAACATTGCTGAGAAATTGTCACCCAGCATTTTTTTGTTAATTCTCTTTTATTCAGGATTCCCATGGGAGGGGAAAAAAGTAACATTACCACTACATATAATGCTGAAATTTAAGGTTTTCAACATGTATTTATGGGAAGGAAATACAGGTTTTAAAAAGTCCAATATGTCGGTGCATGTAGAGTCAGGCCTCCGGAGGATCTGCAGTTACTTACTTACCCTATTATTGGAGTCTGTATTTAAAAATAAACTCTGGAGTTTCTACTCAGCTGAGGACCTGGCACACATGAACCAGAGCAGATGAAGCTCTTTGAGAAAATAACGCTTTCATTCCCCAGGAGCCGGCTGTGAGCAGTCAAGGGACTCAGACTCCCCTAGAGTCCGAACGGCCTTGGCCTGAGCCTCACTTGTCATTCTAAGGGTCTCTGGAAGCTTTTTTGGTCTGCAGAGTTGTCTACATTTATCAGTAAGTCCCCAAACCTCTCGTGGGTAATTGGTGGATCTCGTAAATGTATTTTTAAAAGCTACAGAAGGAGGAGGAGGAGAGGCAAAAGAAGAAGGAATAAAGAATGTGGCAGTTGTTTCTGTTTTTGTCATTGCTGGGGTAACCATTTGTTCATCCAGCTCATTTTTACCAAGTGTCTGCTCTGTACAAGTAGGTGCCAGGGTGGGGAGAGGGTTCAAAGAGGAACATGACACGGTTCCAGAGCTCAAGGGTCTTGCTGAGTAGTATAGAAAAGAGGAGGTAAGCACATAGCCAAAATAAAATGGAGAATGTTTTAAGTGCCAGGAAATATACACACAGACCTATGGAAACTGAGCGGAGTAAGAGGTTATTTCTGGTGAGGATGGTCAGAGAAGGCTTTGTGGAGCCACTGATATTTGAGCCGGCCCTTGAACTAGGTAGGATTTGGACAGGTGGACAGTACAGGAGGTGGTGAGAGGGAGGGCATTCCAGGCATAGAGAACAGCTTAGGCAAAGGCCCTGGGGTGGGAGTGAGGGTCTCGGTCAGTTGTCCACGTGTGAAGTCCTAACCTAGGACAGACTTGCATTTCAGGTGTGAAGAGGCAGTTTGCCGTGCAATCCACAAATACTTATTAAGTGTCTCTGGTCATTCCACAGATGGCCCCGCTGCTTAAGCCATCAGAATGAATGGGATCAATCTTGTGACGATTTACTAGTAGACAGCTCCGTGATCAGTACTAAAACCCCCATATCGACTACCAACTGGTTCAGTGTCACACATGAACATTGCAAAAAATGGTGTGATTTGCCTCAGATTATCTGGCAAGAATGGTTTCTCTTCACAATAGTGTTTAGCAGAACCAAACTAGAAGATTGCTGCCTCATCAGCTTCATCTTTTTTAAAAAAACTCGAAAAGACTCTAGACATAAACTCGATAATAAAGAATAAATTGCATAATATGTGGGAATTTGGAGTGGTGCAAGAAGGGAATGGGGAGATAGGAAGTGGAAGAGAAAGTAGAAATGTGTTGAAACTGAGAATGATATGAGTTGGAGTCTGGGTGCCCACTAGACTGCAGTCCCCAAGAGGCTGGACTACCTACTCACCCCGTAAGTTAGCAGAGTGCGTGACACATAGTAGACATGCAGTAAATATTTCTGTAAATGTGTTGAGTTTAACCTTTCATTGCGTTGCAGTTATAGCCTATGGTGGCTGGTAAACTGTGCAAGGGATAGGGTTGTAGCTATTGAGTGCCTTTTTGGAATTGAGTGAAAAAGTAGCAGTCAACGGCTTGGAAAGTTACTAATACTTTCGTTTTAAAAACCGCATCCTTCAGAATCCCTGGGAATTCAGCACCCCTTTGAATCTGAGCTTTCAGGATAAACTCACCCCCCATCAGTGGTCCCCAGCACCCTACCTTACCACCTCCTACACCTCCTTCCTCCTTCTCCTCATGCCCATCCCTACTGCAAGCGAGGCTGTTTGGGTATGAGGGTTTCCAAGCCATCATTAACCCCTTGAGTTAACATAAATTGTAATCAACCCATGGTTACATTTAATAGTGGAGGTGATAAGCTTTGTGGGAAGAAAAACTGGAAGTTCTGTATAGTATGAGCATGCTTAGTAGAACACATAATAAAGGAAAAATAAAATGAAAACATTTCCATTAGGGAATCATTAAGCCAATTGCTTGGCCAGGAATTGCTCCAGTAGTTCAATTTTCCTTGGTATATTTAAGTCTTTTACAAGTTAATAGTTATATGACAGACAGTCTGAGAGAAGACTCTTAAGTCTGAAGAATCACTGCCAATGAAAGATCAATCAGAAATTATAAAATAGGTCAATGGGGGGAAAGGATTAAGCATGTACAAATTTAGTATCGGGAACTTTTCAGGAACATTCCACTGACTTAAAGCAGAGAACCTGTTGAGTCTAGTAATTAGTCTGGCTCCCACCCAGTTACTTTTTGAAGTGAAGGGCATGCTGCCTCCCTCTGCCTAGAGCACAGTTGCCTTCCAGACAAGACCTAAAATAAACTGGCCTGGCTCGCCCTGACTGATAATAACAGCTAGCACTTACTGTGTGCTCGCCGTGTGCCCTGGCACCGTGCCTAGCACTTTCCATATGTTATCTCATTTAATCCTCACACTACCCCTGAGAGTGTAGGACTAATAGCTAAGAGCTAGCATTTGTTCCGTGCTTACTATGTGCCTGACACTCTTTCAAGTGCATATATTAAATCATTTGATCATTCTATGAAATGGGTACTGTTATTAGTACTATCCTCATTTTACACAGGGAGGCAGCTGAGGGATGGGAAATAAGTAATTTTCCCAGGGTCGAACAGCTAATGAATAGTAGGGGCAGGAGACTTAGAGCCACGAGAAGCAGTGTGGTAGGGGGCTTAAGAACATGAACTTGATGGCCAGCTTTTCGGGATGTGCATCGTGGCTGCGTGAGTGATAAGCTGTATGATCTTGAGTAAATTGCACAATGTCTCTGAGCCTCAGTTTCACCACGAAAAAGGTGGATGATGATGGAAGGACCCACGTGGTAGGGTTGTTGTGAGACATAAATGAATTAATATTTGAACAGCACTTAGAACAGTGCTTGGCATGTAGTGAGTGCTGTATATATCTCAGTGTCTGTTAACTAAAAGTAAATGCAGTCTGGCTCCAGAGTCCATGCATTTACCCCTTATACTGTGCAATCTTCTCACCTGAGATTTTATCATACCTCTTTAACTGATACATAGACTTTGCAGCCAGTTTCACAACCAACTACGCTCCACCCCCACCCCACTACGCTTGCCACAAATTCAGCCAGATTGGAAAGGGGAGTTTGGCAGGAGAGGTCCAGTGGCCTGGAGATTGACCCCAGACCATGACGCCTGGTTGCGTATCCCTCACCCGAATGTCAGATGTTTTAGATTCATAATGTCAGAAATCTGGCTGCCATTGTTGGCTGTGCTGAAGGACAAGGTAGATGATTGGCATGTGTTCTCTGCTGATGGCCTCCCGGGCTCATGAAAACCTGAATAGTACTGTGAAAATTCAGGCACTTGTAGACCATCCCTGTCATCACCCACTTCTTTGATCTCTACCAGTGGTCCTCACACTTTAAAATTCATCAGAATCACATAGGGTTAAAATGCAAATTAACAGAGCCCCAGCACCTATGGGTCTGGAATGGGGCCCAGGAGTCTGCATTTTTAACAAATACCACAAGTGACTTGTGCCCTGTTTTGTCCCTTGACCACACTTTGAGAAATAGGTCTCTAGTGTAGCCAGAGTGTAGATTCCCATCCAAACAAGGCTTTAGACTTCAAGGCTCATGTGGGCAGGCCAGTAGGTAGTAGGTCAGAAACCTTTTGCCTGTGTCACCGGGAGAATGGTTACAAGTCAAAGGCTTCCTGGCTAGCTCATGAAAGAGTGAAGAACGTGATCAGGTCTGCTGAAAGCAAAAAAGGCTTTTTTTTTTTTTCCTCCCAGTTTGCAAAAGATCTTCACCGTGAGCAGAAATTAAGAAAGAAAAAGGGGACTCACTTATTTCTGCTGACTGGCCTATATCATTTCATAAATGGAGTCCTGAGCCAGTATTCATAGCAACATTTTTTGATTTAATGATAAACTGAGATAAGGGTAATCAAACTTCATGCTTCAGGGCATAAGGTGATTGCCTGCTGCATTCAGGATGGAATTTTTTCCCTTGTGCTTTGCACAATTGACTAGATGCATTAGAGAGAGAACTCGAGCTGTGCTTGGAGGAGCGGAGGCTAGAGGCCCCGGCAGAAAACTTCCCTGGATGAGGTCATACGGGAAATGGTCTGGTGTGCGATGAACAACCCATCATCATTTGGCTTATCATTTTTGTTTCATGTGAACATTCTGCATTCCGTGCGTATTTCTGTAAGCTGCGTGATGAGATTGAGAGCCTACTGTATTTGGAATCAGATGACCTAGACTCCAGCTTTGGCTAACAGCACACTCTCTGAGTGACCTAGGGAAAGCACTGTCCCTTCAGAGACCTGTTCTCCTCATCTGTGGATTCACGATTATAATGAGCATCGAATAAGACAGTAGAGGTGAAAGTGCTTCGTGAGAAGCAGATAAGTGCTGCTCAGTTGGAGGGTATTATTATGATACAATGAATGACACTTTATGGAATCACTGTTTATTATAATCAGCAATATATAAATCCCTACTCTATATGATGATACTATATGCTTAATGACAGTGAACATTTATTGAGTTCTTACTCTGCCAAGCTCTGAAATATTTTTATTTACATTCTCTTATATAATCCTCAGATCAGCCCTTTGGGCCATATGTTTTTTATTCCCATTTTATCAATGAGGACAAAGATGTTCAAGGAGCATCACTTTCCTATTGCTATTGTAAGGATTACCACAAACTAAGAGTCCTAGAACAACACAGAGTTACCACCTCACAATTCTGGAAGTCAGCGGGCTCATTAGGCCGCAATCAAGATGTTGGCAGGGCTGTTCCTTCCAGAGGCTCAAGGGCGAATCCGTGCCCTTGTCTGTTCCAGCTTCAGAGGCTGCCTGCACTTCTTTGCTCGTGGTCCCTTCCTCCATCTTCACAGCCAGCCAGCCCATGACCCTGACTTATGCTTTCATGGTCACATCTCCTTCTTGCACACTTACGCCTTCCTCTTCCATCTTTCAAGGACTCTGGGATTACACATTGGGCCCACATCGAGAATCCAGGAAAATTGCTCTATTTTAAGATACTTTATTTAATCACACTTGCCATGTCAAGTAACACATTCACAGGTTATAGCAAGTAGGGCGTGGACATCTTGGGGGAGGGGTGTGGACATTATTCTGTCCACCACAGTTGGTGTACCTCGCTAGGAACACACAGTGACAGAGTCAGAATTCGTACCCAATCCTGTCTGGCGTCAAAGCCCAAAATCTCAACTACTTACTATAGAACCTCCACGATTCGATCAGTGGAAGAAACAATAAAATCATAGATAATCAGTGGTGTGGAGGGCCCTGTTACTTTTAGAATAATCAGCTGGGGGCTTTTAAATATCATTATAGTAGTAACAACACAAAAATTAACCTTACTGATCTTCATGTCCTACTTGTACTGAGCATACTACATATAGCCATCTCTTTCTTGTGAGGGTGAATATTACTTACCTAATTAACTTACAGGGTCCCTGGATCTAGTTGTTTTCCATGGGGTGACAGAATAAAGAAGGGGCATTTGGGGACCAGAGGACCATTTTGGAGGACTATAGGAAGGTGTTCTAATGGAGCTGCCGGTTTCAGCAAAGATTGCTTGACAAAAGGTAATGGAGATAAGCCAGTCATCCTTTGCTAGCTCTGGCATTGGCTCTGGCTTTGATGGTCAATTGGATGGGTTTCCTCAGGTAAGCCTACCCCACCCCATCCACTGAAAGCCAAGACCACCTCTAGCTCATGGCGCTTGATGCCCTCAGAGGTCAATGAGAAAATCAAGAGCCTGTGTTCTTCTAGGTCTCCAAAGAACTATAGAAAGTTTTCAGAGTCTATCCCTCACTCTCTGAGCTTATCTCTCTTTTTTTTTTTTTTAAAGATTTTTTTTTTTTTTTATTGGGGAAGGGGAATAGGACTTTATTGGGGAACAGTGTGTACTTCCAGGCCTTTTTTCCAAGTCAAGTTGTTGTCCTGTTCAGTCTTAGTTGTAGAGGGTGCTATTCAGCTTCAAGTTGTTGCCCTTTCAATCTTAGTTGTGGAGGGAACAGCTCAGCTCCAGGTCCAGTTGCCGTTGCTAGTTGCAGGGGGCGCAGCCCACCATCCCTTGCGGGAGTCGAGGAATTGAACCAGCAACCTTGTGGTTGAGAGCCCACTGGCCCATGTGGGAATTGAACCGGCAGCCTTCGGAGTTAGGAGCATGGAGCTCCAACCAGCTGAGCCACCGGGCCGGCCCCTCTCTCTCTCTTTTTTTTTTTTTTTTCTTTGCCACACACTTAGCTAATCTGTAAGGTTTAATGTAATTTTAAAGTTCAAAATGTACACCCATCACTGACAAGGCTGTCAGAACAGTTTCAGAAAGGAGTAAGAGGACAGAGCTGGGAGTCTGGAAACCTAGCCTGGCTCAACTCTTAGGCAACCTGATATCCATGGATAAGGCACTGGCCTCGCAGGCTTTCGTTTTCTCATTAGAACAAAGTAAGGTGGGGATGGGCAGCTGAGAGAGTCTAGATGATCTCCAAGTTGCTCTTTAGTAGTAGGATTCCTTAATGCTATATTTTCATATTTTAATTACCTAGGTAGTAGGATCAGATAATGATGATTTTAAAACTATGAATCCACTTCACAAATGTGCATATAGCTATCTATAAAAAGAGACAGACAAAAATAGTCCAACTTCTCAAATTTATTATTGCCATTTACATTTTTACAACACTTTGCCCTTTTCTTTTGGGATCACTTAAACTTCACTGCTGCTAATGTAGTTTTTAGACTGAATTTTCAGACATGCATAGATAATATTTTCAGTTAGCAGTAATTGCACCTCATTCGGCTCTCGGGGGTTGATACACTACCGTTGCACAATTTCCCTGTAATTTTCAGTTATATCCCCGAAGAGCCAACCCCCACTGAACTTGTGTGTAGGACAGACAGGGCAAATGAGTTTCAAAGTAGAAAGCCAAACCTAACTGCCTGGTAATGACTGTTGAAGTTTGTGTTGTAGAGATTTGTGGGAGCACGTCCAAGGTCAGGGAGAAAAAGAATGCCTTGATTGATTAGCAAATTCTCCTATGAAAAAGGGAGGGTGTGTGGTAGCCCCTATATTTGCCATCTTTGATTCAGTATTTTCTTTAGAGACATATCTCCCTTAAAACACTTACTCATTACTCTGTTCAAGTTGACAAGTTTTTAATGCATTTGTTATCCAGCATGATGTCTCAGCCACAAGAATAGAGTTTTGAATTATCTGACCCACAAGAAGGAAAATAAGTAACTCACAATGGAGAAGGAAATTTGGTAATAATTACTTTTCTCTGTTTTGTTGCATATTCCCTCAATTATGCCCCACTATTTTTAACATTTTATCAGAGTCAAATATGAGATAAATGGTAACACCTGCACTGTAGGTATATAAATGTTGTTGACATATATTAAAAATTCAATACCACCACACTTACGAGTTTTGACAATTATGTTTGCGAATGGGTTGCAATGATGTTGCTAACCTTTTTTGATATCAGAGGGATTATTCATTATGAATTTGTACCAACTGGATGTTTAACCAACTTTACTATTTGGAAGTGCTGAAAGGGCTGCATGAAAAAGTTAGATGGCCTGACTTTCCAACAATTCATGTTTCTCCAACAATTCATGGCTCTTGCATCACAACAATGCACCAGGTCACACGGCACTGTCTGTGAGGGAGTTTTTAGTCAGTAAACAAATAACTATTGGAACACCCTCCCTACTCACCTGATCTGGCCCCCAATGACTTCTTTCTCTACCCCAAGATAAAGGAAATATTGAAAGGAAGACATTTTGATGATATTCAGGACATCAAGGGTTAATACGATGACAGCTCTGATGGCCATTCCAGAAAAAGAGTTCCAAAATTGCTTTGAAGGGTGGACTAGGCGCTGACATTGGTGCATAGCTTCCCAAGGAGTACTTTGAGGGTGACAGTAGTGATATTCAGCAGTGAGGTATGGAGTACTTTTTCTAGGATGAGTTCGCGAACTTAATTGTCTGACCTTGTATACACGAACACATACAAAGATTTTTAAATGATAACTTTCGATGTCAGACTGACTTCGATGGAATTCTGCTCTGTCTGCTAACTAGATACAAGAAAATAGTTTCTCTAAGAATCTTAGTTTCTTTTTCTGTTAAATGGAGAGAACAGTTCTTATAATAAAGAGATGTGAAATTAGTTAGAGTGAATAAGTAAAATTGGCCAGCATAGTTCTTAAAACACAATAGCTGGTCCGTCATTTAGGGTTTGACTACAAACAACAGAAAACGCAACTCAAAATTGCTTAAACAATGAGGACGTATTATTAAGTCACAGAATAAGAAGTCCTAGGATGGGGTGGCAACAAGGCTCAACAATGTCATCAAAGATTCGCATGCTTTCTATGTTCTCTGCTCTTCTCAGCCTGTCAGTTTCTCCTCGGCTAGCTCTTTTCATGTTCTCATTAAGACTGGCACATTCCAGATGAGAATCGAACATATCAAGAGACCAAATCTTCTAAGAAATCTTTCCTAGGAACAGACCTCCCCTACGTCTCTATGGATAGAATCATGACACCTGCTCATGCCCGAAGCCTAATGCAGTCCTGGGCAGGGGGGTGGGACCACCACCACCACCACAATTGACTTCGATGAAAGAAACTCACCAAAAGATACAGGAACAAAATCAGCATTTTATTGCAAAGTGTTTGTATTTATACATTGTTATATATGCATATTATGTACATACAGTGTATATTATAGAAACACATTCATGAGTGCACTCAAGCTATAAAACTGTGGTGTTTGGCCAGAAATATTTTTCTGCCACTATTCAAAAATTTTGCATACCTAGAACCCAATTTTCATTTAATTAGGCAATTAAAAAATATAAAAGATACGATATTGGAAGACAATGCTACAAGAAAGTGGACAGAATATATCAAATGAATGTGCCTTCGCTATGCTTCCATATTTTTTCTTCATTTTTTTCCTGTATCTTGTTCTAAATGAGAAATAAGATCCCTCTGCCAGATTAACACTATGAAATATCATAATAAATATAAGCCATAATTATGAAAGCACTTTTACCTCGTGATAGGTAGAGACAGAAATGCTAACTGTATTCTCTTCAACTCTGAGACATTTCATGACTATAAATTTACATTTTCTCATGGTTCCTACTTCAGAAAAAATCATTAATTCCTGAAGCTCTGAAGTAAAAGTTTCATGTATTTTGGTTACATATTGTAAATCCTGTATCTACAGAGGAAATTTACCCACTTATTTTCTTTCTTGTCCCTTAATTAAATACATTGCAGGCTCCCTGAATGGAATCTTAGCTGGGTTCTTCCTTTACTCTGGACTGTTCCACCTCTTTTCCTGGTAGAATAAGGCAATAAATCAGTCCTGAGACCCCATAAAATATTGGTGAGGAGGCTCTGTCTTTGTTCAACTTTGTACCTGTCTTTGTACAACTGATCTGCATTTGCAGTAAGCTGTAAAATTAACCACCTAGATTTTCAATGTCGGAAATTTTCACTTTCAGTGTTTTATGGTTGTATTTTTGTTCACCAAAGTGAAACTTCACTCAGGCCTTAGCAAATAAAAGTCTCACTCCTTAAAGATAAGCAACAACCCTTGCTGTGTGTTCTCTGTATATCCAACCTGCACTATATTCCTTCCAGAAAACTATTAGTCTCCAGAAGTCCACATGGTCCTAAGGCCAAATTTTGATTCTGCCGCTCAATTTCTTGGAGCCTTGTTTCTTTATGAAAAAGTTAGGATAATATATGTTCCCACAGAGCTGTTATGATGTCTTTCTTCGGGAGGAAATATATGCAAAGCACTTAACATTGTATCTGGCATAAAAACTCAAATTATAGTAGTTTTGTTATTATTGCTATTGTTTTCAAATTAAGGATGCCTGGCATTGAATAAAATATTCATAACTGAAGGGCTTGTAGATTTTTCATATGGATATGTTCCATTAAACATCTGGATGGCTACTTCCAAATGCAGAAAGAGACAAAAAAATACAAAACAGTTCTGGTAAGAAGTTGGCATTTCTTGAGCACATAAAAGCGTAGTAATGCTACCACATGTACACACTGCCATTCAGGTTTAGGCCATGGTTCTGGCAACTTATTTGTGTTGGGGCTGGGAGAGTTTATTATGTTCTGAAGTATTTTCAGATTGTGAATTGTGACACTTAAATAATGGACCAAGTACTCGTGGTGACTCACTGTGTTAACTCACCCTGACACTGGGTCTTAATAGTAGCTTTCTAGGTGCATTCCTTCACTCATTCACTTATTCATGTATCCATCCAACAGATAATTTTTGAGCATTGTCAGTGTTCAAAGAGCCGGTCTTCCCTTTTGCCTTCAAAGAGTGAAATCCTAGTAAGTAATGAAATAACCACACTGAGGGTCAGTTTCATGGGTATGTTAACCTGTGCTGTCACACTTGGACGTGTGCCTAGAATGTTCTGCTCTTGCATGTACATCTTGAAATGTTTAATAATTTTTGAATAAGGGGCCCTACATTTTCAGTTTGCATTGGCCCCTGCAAATTGTGGAGTCTGTTCTGATGGCTCCTTTTCCTCAGTGGTGTTTATTCTATGTTGATCTGAGAAGACAGACAGGAGTTGGAGAGAGTCACAGACTCTGGCTCTAAGTTCCCACTATATTAAAACTCAAACCGCCTAATTTCCCTGGGCCTAATCTCTTATAAACTAAGGCAGAATAGACATGGTCTCCAGAGTCACTGCTGGTAATCTTCACACTTCAAGACAGTAAGACATCAGAGTAAAATGATGTCAGGCCTGGATTTGGGTGATAACTGTAGTGACTGTACTTTCAGAACTCAAAATTAGGACATGGGGATTATGGGATCAAAAAGAAAAAAGTTGAAATCAGGATTCTTGAGAAGTTGAGCTGTGTAGCTGAAACCTTTGACCTTTAGACTTAGGCCTAGATAAACATGCTGTTTGGTGCTTTTACAACATAAAATCAAATTGATTGAGCATTGGCATTATTCTGCTCATTTCATTTGGATCTATCCTTTCCTCTCTATAGATTTTATGTTAATGTCCCAGGGGAGGCTTAACTCAATTTAGTACTGTCGCCACACTTAAAAAAAAATAAATCTATATCCAAGGCCTTAAAAATTGAATATACAAATATTAACATCCTTGAGAATTCTCTAATTTATAATCCTAGAAGTTTTGTATATTGCAAAATGATAATCAGAGTATTTAGTCAGCCTTCTGGCATGGGCACTACACGATTAAAACACCCCACAAAGTGATACCAAGTGAATGCCGGCTCGGTGTGTATTCCATGTAGTCTGATACTTCAGTGTTAACTTTTAGCCAAAGCGCCACTGTCTTCATGGTGGCCCACATATCTGGTTCTACAGAGACCCAGGCTCTCCAATGCGTAAGGAAGCGGTACCACCCATGAATCTGCATTTACTTGGTGTGAAAAGCAAGATCTTGTCTGGTTCAGGCATTCTGACACCTCTGAGAGCACCGTTACAATTCCGAGTGAAACCTTCTGGCTGTTTAATGGCGAGCATAGACTTCAGATACAAATCGTGTTTGTTTGTTTGTTTATCAAGTTGAGGTCACCAGCAAATTGCAATGAATAAAGAGATTTCAAAGAAAAACCACTCTAAATTAACTGAGATTCAGTAACCATCATTTGTAGATACACCTTCAGTTCTGCCTGAAGCCACCTACCTTCTACTTGAGCAAATTTTAGATCACAAGAGAATTTGCTGCTCAAAGTGTCTGTAATCATTTACCTAAACATTTGCATCATTAAGTGGGCCTTTCCACTTGACAAGCATGCTGTCAGCCTGTTTGAGCAAAAGAGATGGGGACTTTCTGTAGTGTTAAAAGCCCACAAACAATTCCAGTGTAAGTCCCAGTACCAGGAGCCAATTAAGATCAAAGCCATGATGCTTACTGCTACAGATTTCATCACTTAAATATTAAGCAGTTTTACTTTGACACTGATCAAAGGTGTTAATGTAGATTCTTTTAAACAACTCAAATACTTTAGATTGTATGTGTATGTATGTGAGAGAGAAAGAGAATGGTAATTTTTTTTTGCTTTGAAGAGCTGAAAGTATCGTGTCTTCAGGCCTCCTAAAAGTTACTCAGTTTAGGGGTTTGTTTATTTACTTAATTTAATTTAACTTAACCTTATTTAATTTTATTTTATCCTGGAGTAGAACATCTTGACTTCTGCCTGTTTTATTATGTGCAGTAGGTTGCTTAGCTTAGAAACCTTGGAAGCAAACAGGAGTTTACATTTTAGCTCCCAAGGTATTTCTTCAGCCCTAATGGTTGATTGACTGACATGTTTACATTTGTATTAGCATTGAGTGGGCTGACTTGAAAAGGGCCACAGAGAGAGCTGAAGTCTGACTTCTTGTTGCTCTAACTACTAAAGGGAGAATTACAGAATTATTTGGCATTTATTTTATGACTAAGAAAAATGGCCCAATGTGACTAACATTCTGAAATAGATTCAGTGTTCCAGCAGCCATTTATCTTTAAGGTAAAATGTAGAGTTCCACCTGGAAATTAGTGTATGAAAACATGTATTTAATGTTTTGCTACACATTCAAATAAAAGTTTCCTTAACACCTTAGATTGATGCTTATTTGGATCCTGGTGAAGTAGGGAGATGACTCCAGCAAAGAGCAAGAAGGCTGGCAGAGAAAGCACCCTTACTCCCTGCCACTTCACTCACAGGGCTTTTCGATGACGTTTGGGATTTGACCAAACCAGGTTTTTCTTCTCCATTTTTCTGTGTATGTTATTAGAGTAGAGAAAGGAGACCTTAATGCCAATACTTGAACAACTGAGGTAAAAAGGGTTATGGCTTTAAATACCCAAGTATACAATTGCAGTCAGTTTTCCATTTGCTTTTGCTGGTGTACATTGACCACTGAGAAGGCTAAGCCAGGTTTTCTTTCTCCTTTGTGAACGTAGTGCTTAACTTTTAATGCAAAAGGCAATCACTATATTACTAGCACCAAGAGAACAGCAGTGATTTTGAATTGGCATGAATCTTTGTGAAAATCGGATTAAAGTTCACTCTCAAAATAGAAATTGTTGCTAGTTGTATTTTAGCACTTTATATTTTAGAAGCTCGTGAAGGAAAAAGTAGGAGGTTGGAAGGGGAGAGCAGAAAAAACAAAATTATAATACGCTAATTTAACTGCAATTCTAGATTATCTCTGTTTTGTCTTACTGAACAACTAGAGTATAAATATGACATAAAATGATAAAAGACTTATCCTCTAGGAAGTTACCATCTTAAGTAAGTTATGTATTTCAAAAAACATATTCCATAGGATCCAAGTATTAGTTCTTGGTTCTGTTCAACAGAAGGGCAACAACTGTCAACCCTAAGAAAATGTTCAGCTTAAGTGGGTTGGAGAGTGATTTTTTTTTAAAGGATCATCTCTCCATCCTTCCTTTCTTAAATGTTTAACAAAATACCAAGTTTTGTTGTTAAAGGGGGGAAAAAAACCTATATAAACTGTTATATACAATAACTTATTTTGTCTTTATCTGTTCCCTTTTAATATTTTTCTGTGTGTGTCTGTTTTGATAAAGTTGTAATCAGTGGGAAAATAGTTTCATATTCTGATTTTTTCCCCACTTAGTATTACATCATAAGCTGAGAATCGTTGCTCTTCATTATTATCATCTTAATGGCTGCATCACATTCCATGAGGCTGGCGTAATTTACTTTTATTTTAACCACTTCTCCATGTTTAGAACTTTAACCTGCTTCCAGTTTTTCCCCAGGATAAATAAGTCTACAATAAGTATCTTTCTCTAACAAAGTTCCTTTTTTCCCCTTTGTACTTTAGATTATTTGCTTAGATACATTATGAGAAGTCACATTCCTGAGTCAAGGTTCGTGTTGTTAATGAGCATGGATAGGAGCGTGTGCGCTACACATTGCAAAATTATTTTCCAAATCGTTATACTCATTTATCCTGCCATGGGCAATATATTGATTTTGTCCTAACTTTACCAGCATTAAATACCCTTTTTTTAAAAAAAAGGAAAAAAAAGCCCGCTAATTTGACTAGTGTAAAGTTGTACCTCATTGATATAATTTGTATTTCTATGATTAATAAGAAGCCTGATATTAAGAGAATGGTAATTTTTAGGGACAACTTCTGTACTGTTTAACACATAGAAAGACAATCTGAAGACTGTTGTTGGGGAATTGTCATAGCATCTGCATTCTGACCTAAGATTTCCTGTGTTTCTGCAATACATCCAGCTCTGACAGATAATTTTAGTCTTCAGCTGGCCTAAGAGGAGAGAGCGAAGAAAGCATTATTTCTGGATAGAATACCTGAAAGGAAAGGATTCTCCCCAAAATATGGAGTATATCAATTTATCTAGTTGCATTAGAAACTATCCCCAAATCGAATGTTTAAAAAAAAAAATCATTTAACTCACGAGTCTACAATTTGGGCAGAGCTCAGCAGAGAGACTGGTCTCTGCTCCACATAGTGTCAACTGGGGTGGCTCAACTAGTGGCTGTAGGATCCACTTCTAAGATGTCCCACTAACATGGGGGCCAGTAGGTGCTGCCTGTCAGCCTGGGGCTCAGCTACATGTTAGGGTCCAGAGCCACGGCCTGAGTCCGTCTCCACATGGGCCTTTTCACTGAGGCTTCTCCACAAGCAGTTTGGACTTCCTCATGCTATAGTGGCTGGGTTCAACAAGTTGCCCATTTATTAAATTCTGGGCTCTGAAACTGAAACATCACTTCCACCACAGTCTATTATTCAAGCACTCATATTCCAGATACAAGGGGAGGATATGTATATCCACTTCTAAATGGGAACAGTAAGAAAATATTTGGGGACCATGATTTTAAACTGCCATACCATATGTCTAGCTCTTTGAGAGATTGAAAGTATAGCTTCTTGAAACACCATGGACTGGAAGATGTTGTGGCATCTACCCCTGCTTTCCGGAATAGGAATGAGTGCTCCATTGCCCTTATTCACTTTTCCCACAACAAGGAATTCAGTTCAGTGTCTCTTGGGCTGATTTTTCCACTACTAAACTAGTCGTGTTCCCTTTACCCCACCCCAACCCCTCCGACCCCCAGCCTTCCCCAACAAGTCAGGTGTCAGGGCTTTTAATCATCTGTGCCATGGCTCTTTTCTAGTAAGATAGATATTAGAGGCAGGCCTGAGTGTGTGATGTATCTCAAGAAGAATAATATATTTGGTACACTTACACTGGCAAAATGCTTAGCTTCTAATGTGCTGACAGCCACAGTTATGAGAATCTCACCTGATTGTTAAGGGTTGATTCAGGTAACCTATTACTAGTGCCAGAACAAGGAAATTATTTGAAGGCAGCTTCTTTGTCCAGTCTTCCAAAGAATATTACAAAAGGAAATTTGGAACATAGACGATGATACTGAAATCACCAGTGGAGGTCTTCAGAAAAGATTAGATTATCACAGGGCAGGGGACATAGCAGAGAGACAGCAGAGTGACGCTAATAATACGAACAGTAACAACTATAATAATAGCTAACACTTACTGCACTTAGTTGCCTAAGGGTTTTAAAGGTTATCTGTGTATTAAGTCTATAACCCTCACAACAATCCTTTAAAATAAGTCTAATTATTCTCTATTTTTAACAGATGCAAGGTGAAGTAGTTGTTCCAAGGTCAAATAGCTAATGGGTGGTGGAGCCAGGATATTCTTAAACCCTGTTTCCTCACTGGATTCTATGAGGGTGTTTATTCTCAGACATGGTGAGAAGATGAGCCATTACCCTATGGCTCCTTCCTTGGGTTTCACACATTGACACTGCATTTTCAGCCATTTCGTGGGGTTGCGGTAGGGTGTGGATGAGAACCTCACCCTTTACTGTTCCCTTATTGGTCACTGAAGATAGAAAGTAAGAAAAGTAGACAAGCCTTCCAGAGGTGGAGACTTATCTCCCTTAAATGCTCCCCCTCACATCCACTCTCAGGAAGGGATTCCAGTGGAAGCCTCTCTCTAACTCTGAATGACATAGGAGCCAAAGGAGACCATCGGGCCTTCCACCCCCATTTTGTTTCCACACAAGAGCACCTGAGCAAGGAGGTTCCCTTACTTGGGGGAGGGTCTCTGCTGCACCCGTGCTCTGTCATCCCTGGAAATAAAGGCTTTGACATTGGGTCACAGATGGTAGAAATGAGGTCTCTCACCACTTCAAAGGTGGAGGTTGAAGGAAGAGGTGGAAACCAACTCCCAAGACCTACGGAGGCAGGATCTTAGCTCACTTCCTGCATGAAATTCCTCTTATTTCATTCTTTTATAGAAACTTTATTTGTCTGAGACAATTACCTGTTAGGTCATTATACTGGCAGACGGGATGTGGAGGAAAACAGTGCTGTTTGTCTCTTAAAATACCAATAATAAAATCAAGCTAAAAATGTGACAGTATTCTCATCTCAATAAATTACAAATTCCTTTTTCTCCTCTCCTTTCTGTTTCTTTAGCATTATCTTTTTCTGGTGATTGAGACCACAGACGTGGGAGTCAAGCTAACTTCAGCCTAGATTCTTACGTAGTTTTGTGACCGAAGGTAGATTACCTTTTTATTTTCTCATCTGCACATTTGGAAAAGTAGCACCAGCTTCCTACTTAACACAGTGCCTAGTGCTCGATTAGTGTTCAGCCATGGCTTGTTGTGATCATTACCATCACGACTTTTACAGTCTCCAGTATGTGCATATTACACATAACTCCAGGTGTGTCATACAAAAACAAAAGTGAGTATGTTACCACTCTGCTCTCTTAGTGGAGCAGACACAGAAAATGTTTCATGTATTGGCACATGAACTTATAGCTATTAATACGTCATAGATCCTGCCTTTAAGGAACTCAGAGTCTAATCAGAAAGACAAGCAAGTAGATGGCCAGTGCCACCCACCATGGTAAACCCATACTCGAAATGGATGGAGTGTCGTGAAAGAAGACTAGGGCAAGAAATGGAAAGGGGCTCAAACTGGTGATGGGTTCCCAGGGCCGATTAGGAACTTGCCAGTTAGAGAAGCCTGGAAGATGTACCAGGTCCAGAAAATAGAAGGAGCCAAGGGCAGAAGGCTTGCAGAGTCACTGCACCCATGTAAATAGGAATGGTAATATTTATTTGAGCAAAAGCACAAGCGATTGCAGTATACCGTGCTGATGCAAACTGCAGCTAAATAAAGCACTGATAATACTACCTCACACTTGTATAGCACCTTTACAATTTACAAAGTATTTTTAGTCAGATTTTCTCACTTGTCCCTCTAAAAAAACCATGCTGAGGTAGTGAGCAGCGATGCTCCCTTATCTCACCTCAGAACAAGTGACAGTGTGTGGGAAGCCACATGTAAGTGGTGCCCTTGCTGCAGGACCCCGCCGATCCTTCTCTGCGGCCTCCATTTCTTCCTCTCCATTGGGCAGGTTGGATGCTACAGGAAGACACAGTAAGCAGAGTAGGTATAACCGACTGACCTGAAATAGAGCCTACGGCCTGGGGACTTTTGATTAGACCACCTCTAAGCAGTGCCCCCCACGCCCATTGGGTTGAAGGTTGTGCCTCTATTAATAGCTGCCTCTCCTTGAGTTTTCAATACCTTGAAAGTGCTCTGGGACCTTCAGCATGAGCAACATGAAAGAGGCAGTTCTCCCTCTCTCCCCAACTTTGTATAGACACAACCACTTGGGAAGAAACCCAGAAGTCCCTCTGTGTTTTTTTCTCCAAGTTCTGGAAGAGTTCTTTGCTTTCTCTGGTTGTTACCCCACTTTATCCCTGTATCCTTTATGCAAATGACCCCAAATCCTCCACCTTCCCTGGTGTATAATTCTCTCTTTTTATCAAGGAGCTGCAAGTCTATAATAAGGGTAGGTGATGAAAGGAAAATCAGCCACACTTTTCCATCCAAAGGTAGTTAAGCTAATTTCTCTCATTCTTTTCAACAATATTCAGCCTGTTTACGTGCCTTAAAAGCAACATTTTTCTATACCTCCCCAGAATGCTCCCAGTGACTAGGATAGAATTTGGGGTCCCAGCTCCAAGGCACTGGTCATTGTAGGAAATGGGCCAGAGAATAGCACTGGAGCATTTGTCAGTCCTATATGTCCATCCCAGCACCTGCAAAATGAGTGGAAGCCCAAGTCTTGCTGTGAAATCGGCAGCTCTAAGAGCGAATGCTGCCCACACACTGCTGCATACGTTTTATGTTGGTGTGTGTCTGTCTTCACCCCTGCAGACCAAGGGTGACCTGTCCTGAGCAAGTCACCAGCAGTGGGAAAAGTGCTCTCCAGAGATTGTTCAACCTTTTTTTTTTTTTCCTAATAAGGGACAGGGTTGCATGGAACAATGCATTCAACAAATAACTATTAAAAACCTGTGTCCCAACCCCTTTTTCAGAAATTTATTTATGAACATAAGGGATAAAGTCCCTGCACTCAAGTAAATCTTACTGGAGGTCTGGAGGAGGGGAGAGGAAGTTGAGAAAGTAAGGAAATGTAATACTTTTTGGTATGTGCTCTCATAAAAGTGAGCCCAAGTTTTTGGTGGCCAAAGGAGGAAAAGAAGGGACATCCTGGTGGGTAGTGATTTCTGATCAGGAATTGGCCAGGTAAAGGAAGAGGAAATGACCAGTAGGGCAGTCCAGATGGTGGGCACAGCACATGCAAAGGCAGAGGGGCGGGAGAAGCCAGTTAGTTTTGGAACGAGGTGACTCCATACACCCAGAGAACGGAGCGCTGAGCGGCATTCCAATGCTGTTCTCACATGCTTGGGCCTCATATTTGTACGATCATTCTGGATGTCATGATGGAACCCAGTTTTTATTTTAGTCTATACAAGTCTATTTTGAGCCTCTCTGAGATTAGCCATTGAGGCAATAGAGCAGTGGACCTGGAGACAGATGGTCCAGAAGCCTTATTAACAGCCTAACCTCGGGCAGTTCTTTAACTCCTCCTCTATGCAGTGGAGATTCATTGACTAACTCAGCATTCTAAGTATCAGTAGATACCAGGTACCCGACACCAACGTGGGTTGTAAAGATAAAACAGAACAAACGTAACTTCTGTCCCTGTAAAGCTGGCATGAAGTTCAATAGAGATAATAATTTCTGCCCTAAACCTTTAAGGACCAAAATAGATAAGGCATATTTGCTTTGGAAAGCATAAGATGCAATAAAAGTGAAAAGCTCATTGACTAATCCCTGGTCTACAATGAATATTGCTGAGACCTGGGCGTCCCTGATGCCGGCTCTCCCACACAGAAGAAGTTAATGAAATACCTCCATCAGCTACAAAGTGCATTTGGGGAAGCTAAGAAACCTTAGAGATCCTGGGTATATGTGACCTGAGCTTCCCACAAGCGTATCACACAATTTAAAGAAGAAATTGGAAGCGATCTGTTGACCTGTGAGAAGGCCTGCACCGCCTTACCCCAGGGCCCAGGGTAGCTAGTGGTGGCACTTAAAAGCAGTATTCCCCCAAACCACATGATTGTGAGGGGGAAATAATAATGGATCCTCTACCATTCCACCTGGGACACTATCAGAATGCCAAATCCATATTCATAAGTGCCAGCAGAGACTCGTTCGGTGTCCAGAACATCAGCCAGTTTGTCCAGCACAAAGCCCGTTTGTGGTTACAGATCAGAAGCAGGACCGTACACTCTGCTGTCTCGGAGTTCAGAAGCTGTACACGCACTCTGTATCCTAGGCAACACCAATGCTGTAGGAAAAAATTAGAAGTGTGAATTGGGAATCATTGTACTTCTGGTAAAGAGCCTTTTTTGACCCAGACACTAAACTCAGAATCATAAAATCTAATGACTTGGAGGAGACCTTAGAGATCATTGAGATTCTAGCCCGACCTCTCATTGTATAGATGAGGAAACTAAAGCCAGAGGAGCTGAATTGGATTTCTCATGGCCTCTTGGCTCCTTAGAGGCTGAGTAAAGAATAGAATCCAGATTTCTTAACTCACTGTTATCTCCAGGTGCGTTTGCTGTCAAGGAAAAGATTAACATTTCCTGCAGTGATTCACAAAGGAAGGGGAGAATAAACTTAGATAAGGGTAATATAATGTTTGAAGCTTAATTATCTCCAGCAATAACATTAGAACCACATAGCTGTTCTGATATGTCTTTAGCCTTGACTGGGCTTCCTGGTACTCACCTGATCACGTCACGTGCCAGGAACCCTTGTATTCTCTGTAAATAATTCATTTACTCCTCTCAACAACTCTGTGAGATAGATGCTAGTAGTATATCCAATGTCCAGGGAAACAGGTACAGAGCAGTTAACCAGCTTGCCTGAGGGCAGGTTAAATGGAACAGCCGGGACTCCTACATAGGCATTCAGGCTCCAGAGTCCTCGTCTGCAACCATGCAACCATGGTATTCCTCTGCTCAGCCTTCAGTCAAACTCAACCCCACATAGGAGGAGGGGCCCAGCGTTTCTCACACCCTCTGGGTGTTGAGTTGGTTTAGTAAAAATCAGCAATTGGCACCAATTTACCTAAACACCCATTTTGCCGCTGTGGACCCAGAGGTTTCGGAAGCTCATAGACATGAGATATGGAGACCAGACAAAGGTCTGTAGGTGAGTTACAGTGAACTGACTCAGGCCCAGTCTGGGCCCTCTGAGAGCTTTTGCTGGCCATAAAATTCCCTTGGATATTATTATCCTCACGTTTGGTTACAGCTTCATGTTTAGTACAGGACTGTTGGGCTGACCCTAACTCACTAGGGACCTCATTTACATCAGGACAAAGCACATCATTGTGTGTGTGTATATATATATATATATATATATATATATATATATATATATATATGTATATATATATACATACATATATATATACACGTATCTATACGTATATATGTGTATATATATACACATATATATGTATATGTATATATGTATATAATATACATATACAGATAGATAGATAGATAGATAGATAGATAGATAGATAGATAGACAGACAGACCCACAGGAAGCTGTAACAATAGTACAGTCCTGTGCCCTCTTCACCCAGGAAGTGCATTTTAAAAAAAACAAAACTAAATTTTCTAATGAAATGTGGATAATGGTAATGCTTTGGATCCTTCAGAACAATTAGTAATCATTCTCCACATTTGCCATGGACAAGTGACTGTTACTATGTTTTCAAATGCAGAGGGAAAATACAAAGGCTATATTTTTGGCAATCAAAAACCACAGGACTTGGACAAGGAATTCTTGGCTTTAAAAAATTTTTAAAAACCACTTTTCTTTCTCTGGGTTGTTAGAGTTTAACCCTTCTGTAAACCCATCAACCACAATTTTAAATCATGACATCACCAGGGGACTTCTGGCGAGGTGATTTGCAGAACATAAAACATGAAGACATGAGCTCTTTCATATAGAGCAAATTCCTGTTTGGGGAGTGATGATCAACATAGATCACTGGGCTCATGACATCTGCACCAGCTTAACCGCTCGGGGACCATGAGTCCCTTAACATATCTGTGTATTCTCTCCCAGGAATAGCAGCCCATCCTCAGTCCTTCCATGCCTGGGGAAGTCATACTCTTTGAAAACCTGAAAAGGTATCATGGAAGATTTTGAATGCTATGGCTCCATAGCGGTGGCATCAGGCAAGTCAGTAGAATCAGAACAAACATGCTCTACATCTGTCATTCCAGCCCAGAGGGCAGAACCAGGCATGGACCCAGGCCCTATTATCCTGAACAGAATATCCCGTGCAGGCCATATGGCAGCTCCAGGAGGTCATCTGCTAGAATAAGCCAATGTTCCAAAGACAGGCTGAGTCGTTTGGCCTCACACTCATCCCTTGGAACCCTGAGCTCCTCCTTTGTCTAGAAGCATTCCTTTCCTAGAGGCCGAAGGGGACTACGTGCACGGAGGAGGTAACAAAGGAAAAGGCTCTTCATTGCTCTTGTCACTAGTTAGCCTTCAAAGCCCTGCGGTCCCCCCTGCAAAAAGGACACACCGTTGTGCTCATTTCTGCCACAGCCACCTGCTAGCTTTTGTTTTTCTTTTTTTGATTGTAGATGGTTCCTGTGTTTTATATTTTCACAAAGCTAGTCCTCATCTTGATCGCGTAAGAAGTTGATGTGTTTTGTCACCTGCCTGGATAGCAGATTCTCTCTGCTTAGATACAGGGATCTTCCTCTCATTAGTCTCTTGTGTTATTTTCACTTTAAATGAAGATTGTTCCTAGGACAATTTAGCTGTAAAATGTTATCCAATTTGAGTGAGGGCAGACGGGCAAAAACTTGTAGGCAAGTCGGCACTAGGATTTTGCTCCCCAGAGACATGATTCTGATCAGAGGTCAAATTCTGGGAATCCCTGTTCAGAATTGCTTAGAATTTGGCAAAGACAGGTTAGATCCTGTTTTCTGTCCCTTCCTGCCCAGTTCCTTTTAAGTTCAGTTTTTCTTTGAATTATTATTTGACCAGAAGCATTGAAAAGTCAGACTTAAAGTGAAAATCTTCAATAAGAGCTGCTTTAATGTTCAGGAAACTACTTTAAATAGCCAGCTTTCCTCATACATGTAAAATATAATTAAAATAAACAATTGACCTAACTTTTTGGAACACATTGATTATAAAAGCAAGGTATTAATAAAGAGTACAGCAGGCTCCGGGTCCCACAGCACACCCTTTTCTCCCTCCCGTGGTATCTATTGCCAACTTTCTTTTCTCTTCTGTCAGAATCTATCCCCAAGAAAAGACCCTATAAATGTATTCGTACTGATTTCTGGCTTATATTATACTCAAACTCTACTTACTTTATAACTGGAAAAACAGGCCATCAGCCACAGAAAAGAATTTCCCATTGCAGAATCTCCAACATTGACTAGCCAGTAGGCAGGCTGATTTTTATTTTGTTTTTGTTTGTTGGAGAGCAGGGGGTCAAGTAGGCTTCCTTCTCTGCCAGTCCCATATGCCCTGCTCTTTAATCTCAGGAATGGTTCTACTTTCCTTTGTTTTGGGAAAGCTGCAAAAAGGGCGGGAATTTCAGTGGGAGGTAACAGAAACCACTTACTCCTTTGGCCCCCTGATTGCCTATCTTTCCTGCATCAAAGAGCAGTTTGTTGTTAATGAGTCGGTGTGAAAAGAGCCATCTGTTGCCATTTGTGAGAACCTCTTGGTTCTGCAGCACCTGGAAACTGGTGGGCTGGTGGCTAATTAGGATTGGATGCCATTGCTGTAGGAGAACAAGGATAGAGTCAGGACTATAGGTATTCAGACCAATGATGGAGATGTGTGCACGACGTAGTACCTGTACCACGACTGCATCCCGTCACATGTACTACTTCCTTCATTTCTTTCTTTCTTCCTCTGTTCATTAAATACTGAGTCAGGACCCCCTGGGTGCTAAGCCCTGTACCTGACACTGGCGATAGAGAGCAAGTGAGATGTACTCTCTTCCTCAAGCAACCCAGGTTGATAGAGAAAATGAATCACATCACTAGGAAGTGATAAGTTCTGTAATAGAAGCATTCACATGGTATCATACTATGAGCAACCATCCTGAGGGGAGCAGCATGGCTAAGTGGGGTAGGAAAAAGAAAGGGGAGAAGTCCAGGGCCGTTTGGAGCCGGTGAGCTGACAATTTCCAGGAAGGGCATTCTACAGAGAACAGTGTGTGTAGAAGACACCGTTTTGAGGTCAAGGTGGGGAAGCATTGGTAGCTAAAACAGGGAAGCTGGCAAGAATCCGATTGTGGAGGACCTTACAAATCTTGGAAGTAAATTTGGACTTTATCATGTAGGCCTTCGGGAACTATGAAATTGTTTTTAGACAGGGAACTAACATGGTACAATTTGTGCTTTGGAAAAACCATTCTGGTGGCTTTGTGGAGAATGAGCTAGAAGTCTAGGAAAGCAGAAACCAGTTAGGAGTGGACTCTAGGACAAAGAAAGAATCAATAGGATGTACTGGCAGATTGGAAAGAGAGGATGATGGAGACGGAGAGATCTCGGATGACTCCCAGGTTTAAGGCTTAAGTGATGGAGTAGAGTATTACAAATATCAATACAACAATAATAATAATGGCTGTAATTATTGGATCCAAGTGCACGTACCAGGTGTACAGGTACGTGCTTTACATAGATTATTTCATTGAACAATCATAATAATATCAGTGCTATATAATTATCTTCATTTTAGGCAGAAATACTTTAGACTGAGAAGTGAAGTAATATACCCAAGGTCACATGGCTCTTGAGTGATAGTACATGAATCTGAACCCAGGCATTCTGGGCTCAGCACCTGTGCCCTTTGGGGAATGTAGCAGGAGGACAAGTTAAGGTGAAGTATCTTATGTTAATTTTGCACATACTAAATTGAAATTGCCTATATTTTGCTAAGGTCAAAATATCTAGCAGAGAATTGGACACCTGGGTCTGGAGCTAAGGAATGTGCTTTGTGCTGGACACATGGAATTGAGATTCCTCATTAATTGGCGGTCGTGAAGCAGGTGGGTGTAGTGTTGGGTCAATCTCAAAAGAGCCAGGATGGAACCATGCAGAACTGCACGTAAGAGTGTGTGTATTCAAACAAGTTTGGGAAAGTTGCTGAAAAGGAGTAGCTAGAGAGATAAGATAGTGATGAAAGTCAAAGGTGGAGTTTCAAAATCTGATGGAGGGACCAACATGATGAAATGTGCCGGAAGATGAAAGAAGATTGAAAATGAGGACTGAGTTGGATTTAGCAATTAGGTGGTTGATGGACAAGAGCTGAAGTTAGACTGAAGTGGATTAAAATGTTAATAAAAGTGAGAAAATGGAGACAGTAGGCTTAGACTTCTTTTCAAAGAAGCTTGGCTGGAGAACGAAGTGAGAGACAGGGACAATGGAGGCAGCCTCCTAATCAGAGGAAATACTGTTTGTTATGGGAACCACTTGAGATGCTGGTATGGAGGGAGAAGAGAAAGAACCTGTGGAACAGTGGGAATTACATCAGGACATTTATCCGAGTAGGTAGGGGAAGTAGGATTCTCCCATCCAGCCCCCAGAAGGAGATCATGGATTCTCAGCAAAGAAAGTGTTCCTATACTTTCAATTTACTCCCCTCTTACTACATGAATAAACTCGAACCAGAAAAGCGAAGTGATCTGTCTATGGTCGCACAGTAAGTCTGTGACCCTGGATCCTAGTGCCTGGCCCCTTCCTCTCCTGCTCCATTATTAGTGGAAGAAGAATCCCTGAGATGTTCCTCATGGTTCTGAGTCCTCAGTCTTCCTGAGTGGCTCTTCCCTGCTTCTGCAGAATGCATATCCTTCCAGGTCTTGATGTGTTGGCCAGGCTTCAGCTGTGTGGAGGGTGAGTTAGAGAGCTGCTTTGTCATTTCCTCAACATGCTATGGGGCAAGGTTTTAGGTAGTTAATTATAAAGTGTAATTAACATAACAGTGCAGGAAGCTTCTTCCTCTCACCTGAGTTCCCAAGTTCCCAGAAGGAGGAAGGTTCTCAGAGTTAAGGGCCTTTCAGCCACCTCTTCCTGGTCCAGAGTAAGGGAGGATATATTTGTTCATGCGTGGCACCTGGCCTGAACACAGGAGGGGATTGGGTGGGGGTGGGATAGGACAGCAGTAGAGATTCCTTAAATGAGAGAGCAGAATGCTCTCCCAAGATATTTCATCAGTCAAGAATCACTTGGTGAGCCTGGAGGCAAGTAGCTACCAAGGCTGATCAAAAGAGCTCAGTATCTTGCCTCATCTTTGCTATGGGTCTTCTGGAGCCTATTTGTATCTAGTGGTGGCTCATCATCCCTTCTAACCTTCTTATGCTCCAAAGGTTATGCTGTCAGCCTGGTTGTCATATCATTCTGATTAAATGCTGATGTTGAGCACTGATTAAAACCACAACCCTACACAGAACACACTGCCTAGAATCTAGACCTGTGAATGCTATATAAACATAAACTCTCTTATAATTGACCTTCAGTTACAACCCTCTATCTTTGTAGGCTCCAAGAAATAGCAATTAACTTGGCTTCTCTTTTGCTCTTTTTCAACCTACCTAAACCCATTGCTCCTTTTCCATTTGTCTTGTGGGGCTGTCAGTTGGTAGACTTGTAATTCTTGTAACTCCAAGGGCCGTCATTCTCATGGACTACAGTGAGAACCATGAGCCCTGGAATCTCAGGGACAATAGAGTGCGTGATGCCCCTGAGCTACAGCTCTAGTTCCACCCCCATTCTCTCCTGTTAGTTCACCACACTCTCAACTAAAAGAATTCATGCTCTCTGGGAATAGAGCTCAGGTCCCCACCCTCCCTGGATCCAGGCCCTCTTTTGTTGCTGTTGTTTTGTTTAACAATAATCTAAATTAGACAGGAGTCCAAAATACTAATCTTGCCTTGAGAGATTCAGCAGGGCTTGTGGTGTTTCAGGGCACATGACTAGTTCTTTTGTTTATTCCTTAATTCACAGTTCATTCACAGTTGTCTCAAGTACTGACAATGGTGAGACATGCTTGTCTCCCAGGGACTGAGGACAAGCTTCCCTAGGCTCTGAAAAATTAGGAGCACTTAAGTAGGCCAAGGATGGGAGAGAAGTGCTGTCCAGAAGGCAAGCAGGAGAAAAGGCTTGGCGGAAGTAGGTGGCAGGGCCAGAAACAGCCAGCATAGTGGAAGCATAAGTGAGGAGGGAGCGAGGTTCATGATAAGGCTGGAGAGGGAGGTGGGACTCAGAATGAACACAAAAGGCCACATTACAGAGATCTGGGCTTTCTTCTAAGAATAATAGGGAGTTATTGGAGGATTATATGATAACGTTTATATTCTGAAAAAGGTAATTCTTGCTTCACCTAGAAAATGAGTGGGAGACAAACAAAGGACCCACAGAAAAGTAGGTAAAGGGTCAGAAGAATGTGGGTTAGGGAACGTGAGAAACGGTAGTGTTTTAAAAATCTGTGAACACTCGACTGTGTCTAAATCTACTGAGCAATCACGTGAGACAGGACTGGAAAGTACGTGTTGCATTTAGTTACCTGGAGGCCATCAGTGTCTTTGCTGAGAGAAGCTAGAACAGAGGAAGTAAAAGAATGAGTAGGAGGTGAGGAAGTGACAACAGTTGAGGAAAAAAACAACTTTGTCAATGTCTGTGAATGGAAGGAAAGATAGGTGATGGCTAGAGGAGGATATAGGATCACAGGAGCCTTTCTACCCCTCTCCTTTTTTTTTTTTTAGATGAGAGAAGGTGGACAAATTTAAATGTTGATGTATAGTATTTAATCAATACAAAGTTATAGAATATTTACAGAGAGAAAAATATAATTGGCATTTTCTGTTTCGGGAAAGTCAGAAGGGGTTGGGTTTAAACACATGGAGAGGAGTTGAGGAATGAAATCTCTTAAAATGAGAAACAAGGAAGGAGAAATTAGATGAAGATGCAGGTAAGCGGATGTATTTGGCAAGAGCAAGGGGGCAAGTATGGAGGAAGTTCCTATCTTATAGCTTTTATTTTCTATGGGAAGTAGCTGGGGAGCATGAGAGAAGACTGCAGTAGAGTGAGGAGACAAAATAGATTAGGGCCTTAAGAAAAATGGGAAAAATTCAAACGTATGTACTGATTTGGAGAGTGGGCAAATCTAGTACAAACAACATAGGATCCCCACAGAGTTTTAGAGTGCTAGCTGTAGTGGGTGATCAATAATTCTGTGACATTACTTACTACCAAATTGCCCCAGCGTGTGGTTGTCTTCACTAGTGCTCAGCTGTTCTGCAGCAGGGGCAAAGGGTCAATGGCTGAGATCATCCAAGGTAAGAACTTTGCAAGACAGTGACAGAAACAAAGGAGGAGAAAGTCTAGAGTATAGGCAAACATATTATGGAAATGATGCAGTGGCATGTCAAGATTAGAGAAGGCGATTGAACTGGGAGAAAGGAGAGCAGTTAGTAGGACTGAAGGCCCTGATGAGAAGGACAAGCACTCATGGTGTAAATGGGCAGACAAGCAAGCTGGATGGACAGCAGATTGGGATCAAAGCATGTGATGCTTGACTTTATGCTTTTTGAGGTGAAGAAGCTACATCTGATAAGAAGTCCCAGCATGGAACCATACAGTGGGGCTGTTAAAAGTCTTTGATATGTCTTTCTTACAGAAAGTGACTGGGAAGTTATCAGTTAAAAGACAGGAGGAGAGGCAGGAGATCTAATGAGCAAATAAGCAATCCTGTTTTTGTAAGATCATGGAGAACCAAGGTCTAGAAGAATCATTAGGAAACTGTGAGGACCAACCCAATGCCACTTTCAGATCCTGAGGTAGATGGAGTATGAGAGTCTAAACAGCCCCTCTTTGAGAAGTGGCAACTCTAGAAGAGAGCCAGGGGAGAGCTTCACAATCAGCATGGTATCTTCCTGGGTTCTTTGGTCTCAATTCAAGTAGACCTACTCCATTTCTAAATTCTCATTTCCTTTGAATTAATATTGCTTTCAGGGAGACAAAAACTAGATACCAATTAATTTACCTGGAAATCATTAATTTTAAATGTGGGCACTGTGCTGTAACCATAAAAAGAACTTGCATTAACCAATCCTCTCAATTCTCCTGCTTAAAAAGTAATTCTCCATACTCCCTTTTAGTATTTCTTTTATTTTGGGTTGGCTGACAACAAATCTCAGTTTTTGTTTACGTAAACCATCTTTATTTTTGCCTTTACTTTTTTCAAATAATTTTTCGATTACAGATGACATACAATATTATATTAGTTTCAGGTATGCAACAAAGTGATTAGACATTTATTTAACTTACGAAGTGATCACCTCGGTAGATTCAGTACCCAAATGACACCATACATGGTTATTACTATATTATTGACTATATTCCTTTTTCATTCATCCCTCTAACCTCCTCCCACCTGGCAACCATCAATATATTCTCTGCATCTATGAGTTTGTTTCTGTTTTGTTTGTTCATTATTTTCTTCTTTAGATTCCACATATGAGTGAAGTCATATGGCATTTATCGTTCTCTGTCTGACTTAACTGCAGTCAGCACAATATCTTCTAGGTCTATCCATGTTGTTGCAGATGGCAAGATTTCATTTTTATGGCTGAGTTATATTCCATTGTGTGTGTGTGTGTGTGTGTGTGTGTGTGTGTGTGTGTGTGTGTACACACATGAGGTCGGACAATTAAGTTTGCAAACTTATCCTAGAAAAAGTTTTACCTACCTCATTGCTGAATATCACTATGGTCACCTTTGAAGTACTCCCCTTGGGAAGCTATACATCGATGCCAGTGTCTAGTCCACCCTTCAAAGCAATTTTGGAACTCTTTTTCTGGAATGTCCATCAAAGATGTCGTCCTATTACTTTTGATGTCCTGAATGTCATCCATATGTCTTCCTCTCAATATTGCCTTTATCTTTGGGTAAAAAAAGAAGTCATTAGGGGCCAGATCAGGTGAGTAGGGAGGGTGTTCCAATACAGTTATTTGTTTACTGGCTAAAAACTCCCTCACTGGCAGTGCTGTGTGAGCTGGTGCATTGTCGTGATGCAAGAGCCATGAATTGTTGGCGAAAAGTTCAGGTCGTCTAGCTTTTTCATGCAGCCTTTTCAGCACTTCCAAATAGTAAACTAGGTTAACTGTTTGTCCATTTGGTACAAATTCATAATGAATAATCCCTCGAATATCAAAAAAGGTTAGCAACATCATTACAATAAGTTCTCAAACTTAATTGTCAGACCTCTTACATATCACCCCTTTACCCATCCATTCATTGATGGACACCCAGGTTGCCTCAGTGTATTGGCTTTTGTAAATAATGCTGCAATGAACATATGGATGCACACGTCCCTTCAAAGTAGTGTTTTGGGTTTCTTTGGAGAAATACCCAGAATGGGATTACTGGGTCCTTCTTTGTCTCTTGTAATAGCCTTTGTTTTAAAGTCTTTTTTGTCTGGTATAAGTATTGCTACCCCAGATTTTATTTTTTTTTTCATTTTCATTTTCATGAAATATCTTTTTCCATCCCTTTACTTTTAGCCTGTATGTGTCTTTCAATATGAAGTGAGTCTCTTTTAAGCAGCATACATAAGGGTCATGTTTTCGTATCCATTCAACACCCTATGTCTTTTGATTGGAGCATTTTATCAATTTACATTTAAAGTAATTCTCAATAAATATGTAGTTATTGCCATTTTATTATTCATATTTTTGGGTGTTTTTTTTGTTTGTTTTAGTTTTTTTGTCTTAAAGAAGTCCCTCCTACATTCCTTGTAATACTGGTTTGGTGATGATGAACTTCTTTAGCTTCTTATCTGGGAAGCCCTTTATCTGTACTTAGATTCTAAAGGATAACTTTTAAAGTAATCTTGGTTGTAGTTCCTTGCTTTTCATCACTTTGAATATTTTCTGCCAGTCCCCTCTGGCCTGCAAAGTTGCTGTTGAGGAATCAGCTGACAGTCTTATGGGAGCTCCCTTGTAGGTAACTAAATGCCTTTCTCTCGCTGCTTTTAAGATTCTCTCTTTGTCTTTAGTCTTTGGCATTTTAATTATGATGTGTCTTGGTGTGGGCCTCTTTGGGTTCATCTTGTTTGTGACTCTCTGCTTCCTGGACTTGGATGTCTATGTCCTTCACCAGGTTAGGGAAGTTTTCAGTTATTATTTTTTCAACTTGGTTTTCAGTTCCTTGCTCTCTCTCTTCTCGGTCACCCTGTGCTGCAAATATTGGTATGTTTGATGTTGTCTCAGGCCCCTTAAACTCTCCTCATTTGGGGGGATTTTTGTTTTCTTTTGGCTGTTCTGATTGGGTGTTTTCTACTGCCTTGCCTTCTAAATTGCTGATTCAATCCTCTGCTTCATCTAATCTGTTGATTCCCTCTACTGTAGTTTTTTTTCAGTTACTGTAGTCTTCATTTCTACACTTGATCTTAGCCAAAAGGCCAAGAAGCGATTATAGTCTTCATTTCTGACTGGTTCTTTTTTATGTTTTCTATCTCCATTTTTGTGTTTTCTATCTCTCTGTTAAAGTTCTCCCTGAGATCATTGAGCCATCCTTATAACCAGTGTTTTGAACTCTGCATCTGGTAGATTGCTTCTCTCCATTTTGTATAGCTCTTGTTCTGGAGCTTTGTTCTGTTCTTTTATTTGGGACACATTTCTTTGTCTCTCCATTTTGGCTGCCTCCATCTTTGTTTCTATGTATTAGGTAGGGCTGCTATGCCTCCCAGTCTTAGTGGAGTAACCTTATATAGTAAGTGTCCTATGGGGCCCAGGGGCACAGTTTTCTTGGTCAGCTGAGCCAGGTGCTGTAGGTGTGTCCCTTGTGTGGGCCGTGTGTGCTCTTCTATTGTAGTTGACCCTTGGTTGCTGTTTGCATGTCAATGGAAGGGATTGACCCTCAGGATGATTGGTTGTAAGTTCTGGCTGTGACTACTACAGTGGAGGAGCTGTGGTGCAAGGCTGACCCTACAGAGCAGAATTCACTTTAGCAGGGCTCTGGTGCCTGTTCAGTCTGTCCTTTGGGTGCTTCATCTGCGGAGGCAGCTGGGAGGTACTCCAAAGCTGGCCACCGGCAGCCTAGGGCATCCTGGGAGGGGCCCCACCACAGGCTAAATTCAGTTGCAGCCTGTGCCCTCCCCAGGGCCACCTGAAATGAGTCGCAAAGCAGTCCACAGATAGCCACTACCCCAGCTGGGCTTGGAGGTGCCTGGTAGAGGCCAAGTCGTAAACCGAGACTGGCTGTTACTAGTGCCAGGCTTGGAGCTCAGCAACAGGTATGGGGCACACTGAGACCAGATGCTGCTTGTTTGGAGTTTGTGAACTTCTGAGAAATTTAGGAAAGTCCACAGCTTGAGCCAAGACAGGGCAATTGTATGTAAAAGCCACTGGAAGTGGCTTGGGTGGGCCTGCAGGGCAATGTGTATTAGCCAGGTTGATGGAGACTCAGATATGATAACCACCTAAGTCTGCATTCAGGGAGGGGGAGGGCTTTACAAAGGAACAATGGCTTCTGCCAGCACTTCTGTCTGGGAGAAAGCTACCCTCTCCAGCCTGACTCACCCTGAGCCAGATATTTCAGTCTCTCCCCATATGTCCCTTGTGCCTTTCAAGCTGCTGCCCCAGCACTGAATCTCAGAGCGAGTGAGTCCCTCAGCAAGTAAGTCTCAGGAGGGCCCTTTAAGAGTAGTGATTGGGACTCCAGCCAGCCCTCTATCTCACGCAGCCACAATCTCCTCTGGTTCTCACAGCAAAAGTTGTGGGGACTTCTCTTCCCAGCACTGGAATCCTGGGCTAGGGAGCCAGGTATGGGACTGGGGCCCATCGCTCCTCAGGAGGCATCTCTGCAGCCGAAATATCCGTGCTGATTTTTAACTGCCGCTTGTGGGTGTGGGACCATGTCATTCCTTTTCCCCGCCCCTTCTACCATTCTTGACGTGACTTCTTCTGTATATCCTTCATTACAGGACTTCTGTTCAGTTAGTCTTCGGGCGATTCTCAAGGATGTTTGTTCTGTAGTTTAGTCGTAATTTTGATTTGGTCATGAGAGGATGCAAGCACGGTGTTTACCTACTCCACCATTTTGACCGGAAAACTTGCCTTCATTTTTGAAGAATATATTCACTGGTAATAGAATTCTAAGCAGGAAATTTGTTTTCTTTCAGCACTTTAAAAAAGTCATTCTTTGGTTTACTGGATTCTATTGTTTCTGTTGAAGAGTCAGCTGTCGATATTGTTGTTGCTTCTTTGAAGGTAATACATCTTCTAGCTTTTAACATATTTTTTTGTCTTTGTGTTTAGCATCTTGACTATGATGTGTTTAAATGTGCTTTTCTTTGTATTTAGAAGTGCTTAGAATTTCTTGAATGCCTGACTTATGGTCTTTTGTCAGTTTTGAAAAAGAGTGCAGCCATTACCTTGTCAAATATTCAAATGGTTCTCTCTCTCTCTCTCTCTCTCTCTCTCTCTCTCTCTCTCTCTCTCTCTCTCTCTCTCTCTCTCTCTCTTCCAATAATCTTTTCACAAGATCCTATGTGTCTCTTACTCTCTGATCTGTTTTCCCAACCTTTCTGATTTCCATATTTCTGATATTTTCTATTAACCTATCTTCCAGTAGACAAATCCTCTCTTCAGCTACAAGAAATACGTTGCTAAACACATCTATTAAGAAACTTTAGTTATAGTGTTTTTGTGTGTGTGTGTTTTTGGGAGGGTTGTAGAATTTTTATTTAATTCTTTTTTAATAGATTCCAGTTCTCTGATAAAATTTGCCATCTTGTCATCTTTTTTCTTTGACAAAATAATACAGTTATTTTTTAAACTTATGTTGAATAACTAATATCTGGGATATCTGTGGGTTTACTTCTCTTGTCTTTTTTTTCTTAGTCTTAATTCTTGGAATGTCCAATAATTGGCTGTTTGAATGTCAAGCATTTTATATAAAAAAAAAAAATTGTTGTCTCTGGATGATGTCATTTTCCTCCAGGAAAGAGTCTCCTTATCTTTCCTGCAAATAGGTAGGATAGGAGGAGATAATACCCATCCAACCCCGGAGATGAGCATACTGGAGCTCAAGTGGGAGTTTTTGTTAGGTTTGCCTACCTCACGTTGCCTCCCCTCCTTAGGGTAAAGATCTTCAGAGGTCCAAATGAGACCCTTTAGATATTTACTAGAACTCCCCCTTCTTGGTGGGGCCTCAATTTGAGACTGCCAAACATTTGGTTTTTCTTGATAACTACCCACTCTTTATACAGTTTAAGAATTAGCAAATTCCATAATGTGAAATCAAGTGCTGAGTATGGGGCTCATTTCCTTATTCCCTCCTTTCTCTCAAGGAAACTGCCACTTAAGCCCTGACTGTCTTGGCAACTCTTAACTCGTTTTAAGAGCTTTCCTCATTCTGTTTAGGCTTTAACATCAGGAGTATATGGGAGAAGCCCATATATAATACCACAAAAATGGCAAAGTATAATTACTCAGATAGCCCTGTTCTCTGACTGAAAAGAATAACATAATATAGGTATGTTCTTTACTCTAAGCTTACACATAAGGAAGGTTGTTCCCTCCTCCTTCTTGGAGATATCTGTGTCTATGAAGCTGTACCTTAATCCTCCTACAACACCCTACCATTGTTATGATGTCATGCATAAACAATTTTGCAAATACATGTACAAGATGAAAGAATGAAGGAGTGAACATTTCTTTTCCTTTTTTTTTGGGGGGGGGCATTTTGGCCAATAAGATATAACAACAATAGTCATGATAATATTCACTAAAATTTATTATAGATTTACTATGAACCAAGTTCTATGTTAGATGTTTTATATAGATTGTTTCATTTCATCCTTAGAAGAGCCTAAGAGGTAGTAAAAGGAATTATTCCTATTTTACACTTGAGGAAACTGAAGCTTAAAGATACTAAGTCTACTTCAAGTCTCAGAGCCAGGAAGTAAATAGCACAGTAAATTTGAGCTCAGATTATTCTAATCCCAAAGTCTATGTTCCTTTCTAATGTTTTGTCCTGTCTCTTGACGGGCCCTCTTTCAACATAACTAGTTTCATGATTTTATGAATGCTGGAATCCTGAGATACTTTCTTAAATAAGGTAAGAGCTATATAGTTTGAGGGGGTTTCAATGCAAATCTCCTTCCTGATATCTTTGTGTCAGGTATTTCCCAACCCTTCCATCCCCCATACAGCCTTACTTTGATATATATTTTACGTTAAATACTTTCATTTATCATTTCTATGGCAAATCTGAAAGTAATTTAAAACAAAAATAAGGCTTTACATAGGGACAGGAAGCAATTAGTGGTAAGGCTTTATTTTTGGAGGATGAGATTGGTGGGGGACAGGGTATGGGGAGAAATTGCTTTTTGCAATGTCAGATGAATGAGGTATAGGAAATGATAACTCATCCTGCAGCTTTGTACTTGCCTGTGAGTCAGCAGTGAGTTCATCCTCAGTCTCAATGCTGGAATCACAGCTGTGAGAGACACTTCCTGGTGAGGCCTCTTCCCGCCCTGCTATCTGGGGAACTGAGGCTCTGTCCACATGATGTGAACCATTCAGTTACCTATTCTGGTGCAGAAAGATTCACAGAACTGTCTTCTGGTTTTCATGCAGCTATTTCTAAGTTTCTTCAGGATACATTGGTGTTTCTGAGTTTTTTCCCTTGATACACAGAAGAACAGCCAGTGATTTTCCAGAGAATTAAGTTTAGGATTAATGTCACACCAGAATTTAGTTCTTAGGGCAATGTTTCATATTTTTATACTGTTTCAACTTTCTGGGGTCTTTATAAATGGCCAGACACTGGAAAAGCAAGACAGGAAGATGCTGCTTCAGGAGAAGTGGTAGATTGAAAGAGGTCATCTTGTCATGATTGAAAATATATGCATGTGGCAAGAAGGCTAGAACCAAGTCATGCTGGTTGTTGAGTTGGAATGGTAAGATTGTTGGTGATTGTCTTTTACTTTCTTTTCCAGGTTTTATAAATGGTCTAAGTTGTAAAATGTATTCTAAAAATAATCCTTTAGTATTTTAAAAGTGACTATCCATTTATGGAAAGCATTTAGCCTAATAGCGTTAATATTTTATGACAGCTTTTTCACAGATCTTGCTCAGGCTCTTAAGGTCAAGTTGATCATATGTACAGTGTCCCGTACAGAATGGGTGAAGGGGACTAACTTTGCTCAGAATCTGTATATGCCGGGCATTTAGCTCTTTTTCATACTGTGGAGAAGGGGGTATTATCCACATATTGTAGATAAACAAACAAATGCCCAAAGAGACTAAAGAAACTTTAATCTCAGCTAGTAGTAAGTAATGGAGTTACAAATCCAAGACAGACTGCCACCAAAGTCCAGTCTTTCAACTTGAATACAAAATGATGATTCTCTAGATCCCACTAATTTATTGCTGGATTAATCATCCATTAAAAAAATTGTACTGCAATATTATTCTCTCTTGTTGTACAACTAGGGTTCTAAAACTCACTGATACTTGGCTTTTACTTCAATAAGAAAAAGAAGTGTTGAGAATATTGCCTAGTATACACGTACACCTGTGTATCTGACGTTAAGAAGATAAAAGAGGCATAGTAACCACCTAGTTGAGTAGATGGACTCCCCCCAGAATTTGAAGTGATTCTCATCCTCTGCCCTGAAGTTCATAGAGAAATGAAACTAAAGATAAATCTTAATGCTTTACTGTTGGTACAGTAGTTGTTAGTGACAATTTTGGTTGAGGAAGGGGTGGTATTTTTGCAAAGTAGAGCATTTATTGTTTCCAAAAAATACCCATCCCATTTACTCAGCAGGGTCCTGATTTATTTTTTAATAAATGAGTAACGTTTCAAGATGTTTTAAATGTTTTGACAGTTAATATGGTACAAGTAATGCTATCAGCTTTGTTGAGATATTGACATACAATATACTGCACATGTGTGTACAATGTACAATTTCCTAAAATTTAACATATGCCTACACCTGTGAAATACCACTTCAATAAAAATAATGAATGTATTCATTACCCCAAAAAGTTGTTTTGTAATGCTGTATTTTTGAAGAAAACAATCCATCATCTAATCTGATGAAAAAGCCTAAATGGGAACTCATGTGATAGGAGTTTGGACTCTGATCTTGCCCTAAATAGTTCCATGAAATTCAGTGAGTCCCTTAATGTTTTCAGCCCTTAGTTTTCTCATCTGAAAAATGAGGAGGCTGGACTAGATAGTCCCTAAGTTCCCCCTGTGGCTCTAAAGTTCGATAAAGCTAAGAGGACAGGCCTACTTAGGGGATTGGTTTGTGTCCAAATGGTTTTATGTAAAAATATAGACTTCCCCAGAGGTCTGGTGGCAGCTGTGCTACTTCATCCCTGCCCTGCTTCGCTTGATTGATTGATTGATCATGAAATCACTTAATTTCTTTTCATTCTCTTTCACCCTGATTCAAGATCATTCATGTCATTGCATCCATGTTGGTGTTAGTAAGCTTAGGGAACTGTTCTACTTAAGAATTTAGAGCTAAGGCTTGAATAATGCTGGGAATTTGACAATGCACTAAGCAAAGATCAGATGAAGGATGACAGTACCATTAGCTCCTTGGATATTTACGAGGAATGTTGGGCATTTTATGGGGGCCAGAGGCAAGCTGCACTGGATGTGTTTCAGGGCTGGGGGCAGGGAAGCAGATTGGAGTTTAATTAAAATTCTAATCCCAACTTTGCCCATCTTCATGCCAAGTCAACAGCTAGCATTTCTGTTTGTGGTTCTGGGGATTTTGCTGTGATGACATACATAGTTACCTTAAAAACTCTTGCAAATTTACCTAAAATGTCCATATGCTCATCAGATACTTAAATCAGGCCTGGCAAGCTGCCATCTTTTGCGTGTATTTCCAGAGATAACTCCTTCACCACGCCCAGTGCTCCTGGGGGGAGGAGGGCATTAGAGAGAGCTGGTGGTGAAAATTGAGCTGATTGCAAATGAGAAAACAGGTTCCTCATAGCATAGTGACCTTTCTAAACTGTCTCTGTTTTCTAGGTGGCTCAGTGGGATTTCTGAGGACGGGCTGCTTTGACTTCACCTTGACCCACCATGAGGTTCTTCCTGCTCTGTGCCTACATGCTGCTGCTAATGATTTCCCAATTGAGGGCAGTCAGTTTTCCTGAAGATGATGAACCCCTTAATACTGTTGACTATCACTGTAAGTAATCAAAAGAAGACTCCTCCTTTTCTAAGAAGGAAGCTTTTTGGTTTTGTTTTTTCTAAGCATATTCATTTTTAGAAAGAGAGAGTTTTATATGCCTTAAATATGTTGTTTTCCATATTAATTTATCCATAATAATTTTCTGGTGTTCAGAGAAAATGTGACAGTTTTGTTGGATGCTTTTCTAAAGCAGCCCATATATAGGTTATATGTTTTCAGTTAAAAGAAAAAGGCTATTTGCTGAATTTCACTGTCTTTTATTCATTTATATTCAAGACTCGAACTGAAGAATTTAGTTAAAACCCTTCTACAACTAGTAGATACAGCTAATCAATGCTGTATATTGATTCTTCAGCTCCATAATCCTGACTGATGGTTTAGCCCATGTTTACTTGCAGATTCAAGGCAATATCCGGTTTTTAGAGGACGCCCTTCAGGCAATGAATCGCAGCACAGGCTGGACTTTCAGCTGATGTTGAAAATTCGAGACACACTTTATATTGCTGGCAGGTAATTTTCCTCTCATTGGTTTATTAGATTAAAATTCTTTTCTCTCATGGTGCTTGCATTAATGTGTCTAGTTCATGAAAAACTAATATGTGATTGTGATCAAAAATTGCAAGTAGCCAAAAATATTCACAGCGAAGAGTCAGTGTTGTATACCAAGAACAAAATACAAAGCCAAAGCCTTCAGCGGTGCTATTTTATTACTGCCATCAAGAAATCATACACCATTCTTTATTCCTAAAGCAGCATGGAAAGAAAATCTTCCTTTATTCTTTTTTAACTTGGAATTATTTGAGCAAATATTAGAAGTATGTCTATGCTAATACAAGTAGCAGTTTGACCCACGCCTGAAGAGAAGAGCTTTCTTTGCTCCCTAACCACAGTGCTATATAAAAGCTTCTCACTAATGAAAAAGCACCCTTTGTTGACTTTGTTGGAGACAGAGAAAATCCAAATGATCTCCAAAACACAATAAAAGCAGATCTGTAAAAATAAAATAAGAAGCCGCTTAACATTTTTATGCATCTACATCATACGACTTAACTGCCTTGTTTCCAACAGGGATCAAGTTTATACAGTGAGCTTAAATGAAATCCCCAAAACAGAAGTAATACCGAGCAAGGTAAGCTAGTGTAGCTCGCAAATTTACTTGCATTCACTCAGAATGTAGGTAATGTCACCCTCACCTCCAGAAATGTTCACAATTAAAAATTGAACTTTGGTTTTGTTTGATTAATGCAGAAACTGACATGGCGGTCAAGACAACAGGATCGAGAAAACTGTGCTATGAAAGGCAAACATAAAGTAAGTGAACCAGACACGTAAGTGCCTGCTAGAGTTGTTCTTTCTGTGGACTTGATCGCACAGTGGCAGCATGTGGAATGCCTAATAGTAATGTACTTATTACTTTCTTTAGGATGAATGCCACAACTTTATTAAAGTATTTGTTCCAAGGAACGATGAGATGGTTTTTGTATGTGGTACCAATGCGTTTAATCCCATGTGTAGATACTATCGGGTAAGTATATTTTATATGATGTGCTTTTTTTCATCAACTTTTCTTCCTTCACTGGTATGATGTTAGAGTTGAATCCTTTATGCTGTAACCTAGTAAGTGGTTTCATCTCTAATGCTATAGAAGAATAAAGGCAGAATTCGTCAAATAGAATTTCAGTACAAATAAAACAGTATTGCCTTCTGACAGGTACATTGAACAGATGTGACACCAGCTATTTATTTTTCTTTTGTAGTTGAATACCTTAGAGTATGATGGGGAAGAAATTAGTGGCCTGGCAAGATGCCCATTTGATGCCAGACAAACCAATGTTGCCCTTTTTGCTGGTAAGATCTTTTAGTGTAATGAATATAAATGATTAATGACATTGAAGGAGCAAAGGAACTTACAGGAAGTAAAAAAGCTTATAACTAGGGTAGCTACCTTGATATAGGTGTTGCAAAGTCTAAAAGCTATGAAAATTTTTCCAAAAATGAGGAAATAAAAGTGAACATACTACAATATAATATTCTGACACTTACTTCTGTTGTTAACTAAGCCATGAATATGTTGCTTAACTTTTTGATGCTTAGATTCCTTATCCGTAAAATTAGGTAATATTTTGGGCCAACCTGTCACAGTTTGATAAAGAGCATCAGATTTAGCTTTATTTTATTTAGAGAGATAAACACATGAAAGCCCTCCAAAAGGTATAACACACTCTACATAGGGTAACGCACTTCAGGATAATTATGGTTATTTTACTCAAATTATAACTTCGGTTTCAGATGGGAAGCTGTATTCTGCCACAGTGGCTGACTTTTTGGCCAGTGATGCTGTTATTTATCGAAGCATGGGCGATGGATCTGCCCTTCGTACAATAAAATATGATTCCAAGTGGATAAAAGGTATTTGTAGAGCAAGGGTAGTGGATGGCTAAATGGGAACAGGAGCCCTGGGTATCCGGAGGTTCAGTGCATGACTATACTGTTTATTGAGAGCAAGTATAAGCTGCTTTGAGTGTGAATTAGGGGCATTGATGAGAAATGAAGAGACCAGTAGCCATGGCAAGAAAGTAGATTCATCCAGGATTTTATTTTAGGTGACCTCAAATAAAACAGATCCCCTTTCTGTGTGACAATTTCCCTAACTCTAAATGCATATAATAATACTCCTTGCCCACTTCTATCTACCAATCCTAGAAAGTTAAAAGTGAGAATCAGTTAGTTCATATCTGCAGTCATTTTGTTCTTTGGAGTCTAGAAATCAGGATTTTTTTATTTTTATTTTTATTCTCAACATAAGAGGTTTTCTTCCCTAGTTAAATAGGTTAATGAATAAATCTGTTGAAACAAAGACCTTTGCTCTAGTTCAGCTCCCTGAAGCTTTTTACAGCCCATTAGCTGACATTAAAGACTCTGGGTTCCCTGGAGCTTCTACTCACCCATATCAGGACTCCTCAAAATCGTTGATGTATGGAAGTTCTCAGTGGCTTGAATGTAGCCCTGCGACATCTACCAGTCATGCCTAGCAGTCAGGGTCTTGTGCTAATTGAATTATTCTTTAGGAACCAGTTTGTTTTCAATTTTTCTTTCAGAGCCACACTTTCTTCATGCCATAGAATATGGAAACTATGTCTATTTCTTCTTTCGAGAAATTGCTGTAGAACATAATAATTTAGGCAAGGCAAGTATATGCACTTGACTTTTATTGTGGACTCGAACTGCATGGAATTAAGCCCCCTTTGGTAGAGATATGGCCTTTGCATGTTTTCCACAACTCAATGCCTTTAGGGCCAAGTGCAGAAAGGTGAGTAGCTTATCCTGAGAATAATTGCGGGAACACACCTGAACAATGGCCTGAGTGGGAACAGCAGCCTGAGGCCTTGAGGTTTCGCTTTTCCTGTCACTACAGAGAGTGTTCTGCAGGCACCCTTGAGCTATGGATGCTTCCTTAACTCTTTAGCAGTCCATTGATCGGTTATTATTTCTCTGTATCAAGAGGCAGGATGGAAAGTAGAGGCCCTGGTTCAGTTTTGAGTGCTGTAGTAAAAGCCCACATGTTTAAAGTATTGCCACCCATTCTATGCCAGGTTTAAAATGGCACATTTCATTCACAATATGAGAAGCAAAGTGGGAGACAAAGTGTGGGGATGGTTCCCATTCAGCCAAGCAGTTCAATCACTCACTTCTTGGGGAGCTTGTTTGGCAGAACAGGAAAAGGGCCCGTTTTTCTCACAAGTAAATGTAGTTTACATTCTCGGTCTACAGATCCCTAGAGAGAAGCCTGCTAGATTCTGTTGAACCAGATATATCTTTAGCAGTTTTTGTCTGCCCCGCTCCCCGTGTGCCCCCGCCCCAAATAGCAGCTTTGGGTTTCTCTTCCCCTATCGTGCTCATAACCCGGTTGCGCTACTTTGTCCCTTGGGCAGGCTGTCTATTCCCGGGTGGCCCGCATCTGTAAAAACGACATGGGTGGCTCCCAGCGGGTCCTGGAGAAACATTGGACTTCATTTCTGAAGGCTCGGCTTAACTGCTCTGTCCCTGGAGATTCCTTTTTCTACTTTGACGTTCTGCAGTCCATTACGGACATAATACAAATCAGTGGCATCCCCACCGTGGTCGGGGTGTTCACCACACAGCTGAACAGGTGAGAACACATCCTTGACACCTCAATAGACGTTCTGTCCTTGTTTGTGGGACCTACCAATAGGCCATTGTCACCTGATGATTTTCTAATGGTTTTCTCCCTTTTCAGCATTCCTGGTTCTGCAGTCTGTGCATTTAGCATGGATGACATTGAGAAAGTATTCAAAGGACGGTTTAAAGAACAGAAAACTCCAGATTCTGTTTGGACAGCAGTCCCCGAAGACAAAGTACCAAAACCAAGGTGAGGAAAAAAGACAAAAGGGGTTTTTGTCTTTAACCAAAGCCTCTGCCCACTGGAAGCATCCATCCTCAGAGAACAATTGGGCCACGCTCCCAACTGCGGGAAGCGGCCCCTGTATAGCACCGCAGTCAGTAAACATGACCCTGTGAGTGTGAATGCAGAGAACTTCCTGGAAATAGCATCGCTCCTTGGGTTTTGCTCACTCTCCTTTCTCTTGACCTCTTCTTTCAGAATGGACACTTAATGCCTTAGATACAGTTTATGAAGTGGGGAAAAAACACACTGTTTTCCTTTCAGGCCTGGCTGTTGTGCGAAGCATGGCCTTGCTGAAGCTTATAAAACCTCCATTGATTTCCCGGATGAAACCCTGTCATTCATCAAATCCCACCCCCTGATGGATTCTGCCGTCCCACCCATTGCCGACGAACCCTGGTTCACAAAGACTAGGATCAGGTAAGACTGTCTGGCAATGGCAGCCCACTTCCATCCAATACCTTCTCTTCCTGTTGGCCTCCCCCTCTGACTTGGCTCATCTCCTCTGGCAGGTACAGACTGACAGCCATTGCTGTCGACCATTCTGCTGGACCCTATCAGAACTACACAGTCATCTTTGTTGGCTCGGAAGCTGGTGTGGTACTTAAAGTTTTGGCAAAGACCAGTTCTTTCTCTTTGAATGACAGCATATTACTGGAAGAGATTGAAGCATACAACCATGCAAAGTAGGTATATTTTACGAGAATGCTCTACAGCACTGCTCAAAAATTTCCGGCATTTATTTCTTCTAGTCATTTCCTTTCAGCCCTCTAAATTAGCAGTGGTTTGGCATATTGGTATTTTGGTGGGTTTTTTTTTTCCCCCACTGAAATGAATCCTGGGTTTGCTGTTTTCCCGAGTCCACTGGGGCTTGAAGGGTGGGAGGCTGATGTGTTTAAAAATAATTCAGCCCTGGTTTTTCACCTGTAGAAGATGAGAGCATTTTACTATCACCCCTCTTACCTTGCAGATAAATTTCAGGATGCTACATACAGCAGACAGTTGGTTGCAAGCATACACACGTACACACTGAAAACAATTCTTTAAACCACTGACATAAAAAATTATTTGGACCATTAAAACAAACAAGAGATAGGTGAGAGAAATGGAGCAAAGGAGACTAAGGAGATATCCAGGAACATCCAGCACAGGAAGATTTAAATTCATTAAAACATTTTCTTTTTTTCCCCTAGAGTCTAACATGGTCTGCACAAATATAATTCCCTTCGATCTTCAGAATGGGAAAGCAATCGTAAAAAACCCTTTGTCGAGCCTGAAATTTAACCAACCATGCAGAGAAGTAGAAGATGAATCACATAATTATTACTTCCCAAATTATGTACTTGCCTGGTTTGCTACCGATAATATTCCTTAAGACACCTCCCCAGCTCTCAATAATTGCAAAAACCAAACCCCCCTTGCCTTGTATAGTTCACACAGCTTTTGACTTACTAAACATATTGCTTCAAAATGTATCCCACAATATAGGTGTAATGCTGAGAATGAGGAGGACAGAAAGGTCATCTCATTACAGTTGGATAAAGATCATCACGCTTTATATGTGGCGTTCTCTAGCTGCGTTATTCGCATGCCCCTCAGTCGCTGTGAGCGTTATGGATCATGTAAAAAGTAAGCTGATGTTTCTGTTCTTACCCTGGGTCTTGCAGCACCAAGACATTTGATGACAAGAAATCCAAGTTATGTTCTGTTTGGTTTTGTTCAGGTCTTGTATTGCTTCTCGGGACCCGTACTGCGGCTGGTTAAGTCAAGGAGCCTGTGGTCGAGTCACCCCAGGGATGCTGTAAGTATATCTTGTCACATTAGATCTTCTCCACATCTGCTTCTACCTTCTCCAGGGTCTCTAAAGCTAGAAATTTTAGAAAACTTCCAATAACACTACTACTTTTCTTTTTTTCTCTTATTTTCTCTTATTTTCTTTCGTTTTCTCTCTCTCTCTCTCTCTCTCTCTCTCTCTCTCTCTCTCTCTCTCTCTCACCCTCCCTTTCTCCCTCCCTCCCTCCCTCCCTCTTTCCCTCTCTTTCTTTCTGTCTTTTTCTTTCTTTTTTTTTTTTTTTGGTATGGGCCAAGTTGGAAAAAAAGGAAAATCTGGAGCCGTGAGAAGGGAAGTGAGATTGTAGACAGTATAATACCTAAAATGGATGGAGAAAAAGCCATTCCCTTCTGTTCTCTTCAACATTCCAGTCACCAAATGTTTAACAGAAATACTCATTTTAGCAAGCTATGTTGAAATGTCTATTTTTTTCTCTCTGCCCATTCTTACTAATCGGTCTGTATTCTTGGTTCTGCTCTGGTTGTCACTTGTGTTCCTATGAAGACTGTTAACTGAAGACTTCTTTGCTTTCCATAACCACAGCGCTGAAGGATATGAACAAGACACAGAATACGGCAACACGGCCCATCTAGGGGACTGCCATGGTAAGACCAAATCTTCCTTGCCCTTCCTGCACTTCTTTTTGACCACATTTGCACGTGAACATTATTTTACAATCAGTCTTTTAATGACTCAGGACACATACCACCTAGCATTTAACTTAAACTTCGCAAAAGCTGAGCTGTTTGGTCATGGGCAAATGTTAAAGGAGAGTTTTACGTTTTGTTTTTTTTTTTGTCCTTCACCATTTACAATTTTGTAGGAAATCTAGAGAAAAGTAGTCTAACCAGTAGGTTAATTTTTCAGTTTATAGTCTTTTCTTTGACTTTTTTAGTTGATTGGAATTCATAAATTTTTGCTTTCTTTTGGTTACTTTTTTACTGATTACTTGTTCCTTTAATTCTTTTAGAAATTTTGCCTACTTCAACTACACCAGATTACAAAATATTTGGCGGTCCAACATCTGGTTAGTTTTTTTTAATTTTTTTGAATTAACAACCTTTTCTTTCCTTCAAGTTCAGCATTTTCAGCCCCTTCTCCCCTCCTTTTGCGCAGTTTGGCAGTCCTTCATTTTTGTGCTTTGACTCATAATTCCACTGATGGTACCGAAAGACTTCTTCTCACTCAACACTTCACCCCTGTGTAGCATGTTAATAGCCTGTCATTGGCCAAGGCACATCTTCTAAGAAAAATCAAACGGATTAACATAGACTGCATTCCAGCTGCACGCACGTCCACCCAAGCTTTCTTCTCTCTCACCCCTATGCATTGTGAATGTTCCCTCTGGCCATCTATATTTAATGGATGGCAGAATTTCATTATTTTCCCCCTCTCTCCTCAACCTTTCCTAAGACTTAGTATACAAATACACATTTCCCCAAAATGTGTATTTATAAATTTTAGAGCTCTTTTTTGAATGGTTTGTGGTAATCCCAGGAAACTTGGAATGTTGTGGTCTTGGTGGTGTGGAAAAGACTCCCGCTGAATGAAGCTGGTTTCTGATGTATTAAGGTGTTCAGTGGGCTCTCCACGCCCCTCTGTCTGTATCTGTTTGGGAATCTTCATCTGTGACTGTTGTACCCAGTCTGAACTGTGGTCTCTGGAGTTTTAACCTAAAGTCATATGCTTGCATTCTGAGGGAAAATGTACTTGGTGGAAATCAGTAATAGACATGCTAAGAAGTGAAGTTACTCCAGATCCTATTGCTGCTTCGAAAACTCACCAGCAGTTTCATTCCTCGGGAAGGAGGGCGGAGGGAGAAAGGGATGGCAGATTTTATGTATCAGAACATCCTAATTCAGCTTGTAAATGCCATTTCTTTTGCATGAGTTGCTGCTAACTCTTTGGAAGGAACTCCCCAGGCATTTTGGGAGGCACAGGCAAGGTTCATCCCTGTTTCAGTGCTTTGCCATGGACGGTGAGCCCTCAGTGCAGTGAATAATCTACAGATGGAAGGGGGTCGTGGTAAAGCAGGACAACATCTTAGGCAGAGCTGGCTTATCAGATCCAAAATCAAGTGTTTACAAGGACTTAACCAGGTGTTTTCTGATGAAGCTACACTGAGGTTCCCCACTGAAGGATATACAGTCTCCAACCATCTATGAAAGTGTTTTGAAAAATATATACAAAGAGAAATGAAATGATGTTGTCTCACAAAATGATGAAAAACTAGCAATTAACCTTTGGGATTTGTATTACCTTTTCCATGAGTGTCATTGTCACACCAAGGGCTTCTGTAAGAGTGTTTTGAGTGTCTTTAAATTTGAAATCTGCTTAATAGAGCTTTATTGTTAATTTTTAATTTTTATTTTTCCCTTACAAGAAAGGGATGTGGTGTAGTCTTTGCAGATGTGTTTTTATGAACTCCTAGCACAGGCTTTCTCATAAAATTTATTTAAACTGTACTTAAAAATGCAACAGACCAGTCAGGAAAATCTGCTGGCAGTACCCATGTTAATAAAAATCTGTTTGCCACCACAGACATGGAGGTATCTTCATCTTCTGTTACCACAATAGCAAGTATCCCAGAAATTACACCTAAAGTGATTGATACGTGGAGACCTAAACTGACGAGCTCCCGGAAATTTGTAGTTCAAGATGACCCAATCACTTCTGATTTTACTGATCCTTTATCAGGTATCCCAAAGGGTAAGGCCTCACCAGGGAATTCATCTCTCACTGAATGGAAACCTGATTCCTAATATCTCTAAGAAGCGTATGGAACTAGGGCTTTCCAGAGGTGAACCAGAACGGAGTTGCTACTGTTACTGCCCCCTCCACTGGCTGCAGTCACTTCAGTTTTCTGTGGTTATATTGGAGTGCATTCCTTAAAAGATGAAAGAGCTTGAAAGCTGTTAAAGAAAAGGGTGGTGAAACAGCCACTCAGACAATCTCATTCATGTTGGTTTCTGTCTAAAGAAGCTGGAGACTTCTGGATATCAGAGAATTTCAAGAGTCACCCCAGTGACATCAAAAACAAAACTCATTGATTGCAAATCTCCAGATATGAAATGCTTTGCCTACGAGCCTTTCCCAGCCTTGTGTTTAGCTGCAGTTCAAAATGCAACTTGAAAAGGATCTGTGTGGTACTAAGTTGCTTGAATACCATAAACAATAAAACATAACAGAGTGCTTACCCATAACTATCCTTTTCAGCCCATAATAGAAGCAGTTATAACATAGCTGTGGGGTAGGCTTATTAAACTAAACATATTACTCCAGAAAAAAAAAAATCTATTCTTTAGTGCTTACTAAACTATGGGATCAGGTTTCCAATCAGTTTTTATGACAGTGCATTGTCATTTATGATTTACGTCTGTTGATTTTGGTTTTCTGTATTTTCACTGTAAACAATTTTATAATCATTCTTTCTGCTTTGTTTTCTTCAGTAATACCATTTCTACTTTTCTTTCTTTGTCTTTCAAAATGCCACTGAATTTCATAACTCTGGACATTGATTAAAAACAACTAATGTTCAAAGACCTTAGTACTAACCTAGCAAAAGAATCTTCAAAATCACCCTGACTTACCTTATTCTGGGATAGCTGTTTATAGCATGTAACAGACTTGGATACCTCTTAAACTAACATTTCTTTGGTTGACTGTTAGATGTCTGTGGTTGCATTCAAAAATCCCAATAATTGCAAACTAATTCACTCTTCTTCTTCTAGTCTAACTTAAATATTTCTTAAATACCTCAAAATATTTGAATGATATTGCTTAACTAATATGTAGTATATTTCCTTAGACTGTCTGGGTTTCTTTCATATCAAGCAATACAAGAGTGCTTCACCCCAAAATGGAATGAAAAAACAAAAAAAATCAAAGCAAACATGAAAGTCTATATTTATAGCTAAAAATGACCAAGCAGATGCTTTTAGTTTGTGAACAAATTATGTGTCTATATTTCAGTGAAGATAGCATAATTGTATTAGTATAATTATTTTAGCATAATATATGTTTATGCCAATTCATACATTTCCCTAATCCTAGCAGCTGCCCTTAAATCCTGTTTATGAATTAGGAGAAAATCATGAGACAAAACATTTCATTCATTTAAAACAGGCCATTTAGAAAATACACACTTTCTAATTCTAATTTTTAGGTAGAAACTCTAAAATTTCTCATGTTGTATAACAACTATTTAAGAGGGATTGGAGAAAAAAGAGAAATATAGAGCAATGGGAGATTAGAGTTATCCTGGCATTTGCAGCAATCAGAGATATGTGGGGATCCTATTATGATTAAAGGAAGTATATATATTTATATATGGAATTTTAGAGTCTACCTGACCCTCCAAGCTAAGCACATGGACCATGTGACAGTCATGATGGCGCAATGGCAGCCATTTGCAGGTGCAGGCTAATATTGTTTTAAAGGGCTCCTCACTCAGATTCTTTCCCTGTGTCTGTTGCAGGTGTCCGATGGGAAGTCCAGTCTGGAGAGTCCAACCAGATGGTCCACATGAATGTCCTCATCACCTGTGTCTTTGCTGCTTTTGTTTTGGGTGCATTCATTGCAGGTGTGGCAGTATACTGCTATCGTGACATGTTTGTTCGGAAAAACAGAAAGATCCATAAAGATGCAGAATCTGCCCAGTCGTGCACAGACTCCAGTGGAAGTTTTGCCAAACTCAATGGTCTCTTTGACAGCCCGGTCAAGGAATATCAGCAGAATATTGATTCTCCCAAATTGTATAGTAACCTGCTGACCAGTCGGAAAGAGCTACCACCCAGTGGAGATACGAAATCCATGGTAATGGACCATCGAGGCCAACCTCCCGAGCTGGCTGCGCTCCCCACGCCCGAGTCTACACCTGTGCTTCACCAGAAGACCCTACAAGCCATGAAGAGCCACTCAGAGAAGGCCCATGGCCATGGGGCTTCCAGGAAAGAAACCCCCCAGTATTTTCCTTCTAGTCCTCCACCCCATTCCCCATTAAGTCACGGGCATATCCCCAGTGCCATTGTTCTTCCTAATGCTACCCATGACTACAACACGTCTTTCTCAAATTCCAATGCTCACAAAGCTGAAAAGAAGCTTCAACACATTGACCACCCTCTTACAAAGTCATCCAGTAAAAGAGATCACCGGCGTTCTGTGGATTCCAGAAATACCCTCAACGATCTCCTGAAACATCTAAATGACCCGAATAGTAACCCCAAAGCCATCATGGGAGACATCCAAATGGCCCACCAGACCCTAATGCTGGATCCTGTGGGACCTATGTCTGAAGTTCCGCCCAAGGTCCCTAACCGGGAGGCATCGCTCTACTCTCCTCCTTCAACTCTCCCCAGGAATAGCCCAACCAAGCGAGTGGACGTCCCCACCACTCCTGGAGTCCCAATGACTTCTCTGGAAAGACAAAGGGGTTATCACAAAAATTCCTCCCAGAGGCACTCTATATCTGCTATGCCTAAAAACTTAAACTCACCAAGTGGTGTTTTGTTATCTAGACAGCCTAGCATGAACCGTGGAGGGTACATGCCCACCCCAACCGGGGCGAAGGTGGACTATATTCAGGGAACACCAGTGAGTGTTCATCTGCAGCCTTCCCTCTCCAGACAGAGCAGCTATACCAGTAATGGCACCCTTCCTAGGACGGGGCTAAAGAGGACACCATCCTTAAAACCTGATGTGCCACCAAAGCCTTCATTTGTTCCTCAAACCACATCTGTCAGACCACTGAACAAATATACTTACTAGGCCTCAAGTGTGCTATTCCCCGTGTGGCTTTATCCTGTCCATATTGTCGAGAGGATGATGTTGTAAGGGTACCTTAAGGCGAGAGACTCACTTGTATTTTAAGAGAAACAAGTGGCCAAAGAAACTCTTTCTAACTTTGGCAACCCCAGAACTTGCCACATGTAGTTACTGCAGCAAGGCTTCTGTGCACTTGCCTGAAAACAAAGGAAGGTGCTGGCCATTCCATTTCTTTTGTTTGAAGCTAAAGAGATGTGTAGCTCCGAGGGGCTACCTTACCCATGTTAAGAGCTGATACAGTACTCAGAACTGTGAGCAAATACTTGAAAATGGGTTCAACTTAGACTGCCATTATGTGTGGTCTTCCCATTAAATGTGAACATTTTAATATGTATGCATTCACCTTGCCTCTTGCACAAATGTCAAAAACAATGGTAATGTCACAAAGAAACGAACTTGTAGATTACCAAACAATTTGCTAAAAATTCAGTCTTTGACCCAAAACTGTAGCATTTTTTTCATGTGTGGCATTTTTGTTTTCATGCCACCAATGAACTGTTTTGTGTGTGTGCGTGCGTGTATGCGTGTGTATGCTCACGTGGTCTCTACCCACTAGGATTTGTTTAGGTGCCCGTTGCATCTTTTTGTGCTATGGAGTTGTTTACATTGAGCATGACTGAACAAGAGACAATAGCTACTTCTCACAGCAGTCCATTGGGTTCAGCTTTGAGAAAGGAATCAAATTGAAGCTGATTTGACTGTCAAAATGATTGACTTCCATGATACCCAATGCCAGAATGTAGGAGTTCTAAGTAATTTTGTGCTGCTATTCATTGAAACTTCTATTACAGTCTTGCCAGCTTAAGGAGATAGAGATGTTAAGAGGTATCCTTGATTTATCCTCCAGTATTCAGTAGTAAAATTTACCTGTCCACTGTGAATCCGAGCCTGAGTCACTCACTCTATTTAACCTTGGACACACTAATAAGGTTTTATTTTGATTGTGTTTAGCTTCCCTCATATAGGAGAATTTTTCTTCTTTTAACTCCTACCGCCAAGATTTAAAAAAAAGAGAAAAAAAAACGAACAGAAGACAAAAGAAATGTGAAAGGAATTGTAATTGGCTTAACAGAAACAGTCTATGAAAACTTAACAGTGGTGCAATCATGTTGTCTATGTTGTGTTCTGTGAGAATTTTCTGCTAAGTCATGCAGGTAATGACAATATACTGTAAATATTCCATGTGAGTTTACCTGAATCTGTGCATTTTGTGCCTTATTCATGAGAATGATAGAAGTACTAAAATATGTCAAGTGTTTTCAGTGTAGCACATCATTTACTGAGTGCCAGTTGTAAATGTTTTTCAACCAGCACCTGAAAAGACTTTTTTAAAAAATCATAAAAACAACCTAGAACAATTAACTGTAAAACAATCCACCCAAATAGCATTACGTCCTTTGCCCTGACAAACATTCCACTCCTGCTTTCTTAAGGATGAAACAGTGATAATGTGAAGTCAAATGAGGTTTCCCAGGTAATATGATACCTGCGAAAACCATATAGTCATTTATTTGTAGCTTTGCAGAAGCCACTTAACAGTTGTTGATGTGCAATCCCAATGACTGTTTCAGTTAATATGCTACACACCACACCATGGTTTATTGACCCTAAAGTATCAAGGCAGACGAATGCTCCTGACTTAGACAAATAAGTTCAACTGATTTCTTGTGATAATGGTGATGACATACATTATTGGGGGGATGATGGGTGGCCGAAGACTGGAGCATATTTATACAGAATGTAGAATACTGATACAATTATTCTTTTCCTTTGAGAATATTGTTTTATATAGAACGTGATTCTCTGAGATCTCTGGAAGCTCAAAAGCTTGAACTTCTGTTCTTGAAACACTTCAAGCTTCGCAACTAAAATATTACAGATTAATAATCAATTAAACCAACCAACAATAAACACTACTCAGTCCACCATTGACAAATGTATTTGAATTCATCTTTACCAATATTAATCCTGTGTTCGGAAAACGGAACAGTAACTCTGTGTGATTCCCCGATAACATTTTGTAACATTGTGCTGCCTTGTAGTTTGTAATGTGAGTTCTATCAGTATTTATGTTGAAATTTCTAACACAAAATCTAGTCTCTATCCTGTTAATTTAATTTTTAAACGCTTTATCCATTTGTGCAAAGGTAAACACAGATTGTATCTTTTTTAATGGTACAGCATAAAAAGTAACCCTAAAGTGAAGTGGCTCTATACTGTTTTATAGAGTACTTTAACATGTATAGATATCTTGTAAACTTGTATTGTGGATGTGTAAATATGTACTTTGGGTTTTTAACACCGCATGTAAAGTCAAAATAAAATATATAAATCATTATATCCTGCCTCTTGATGTTGAAGAGGTTTATAACATATATTTTCAAAATATTTTTGAGTCAATACCAGTGAGAGTTTCTTTTAAAAATCTACCAAAATATTCTTATCTGGAATATTTGCTACCCAGTCACAGTTACACCACCCTTCTCTTTTTGGAAGGCTGCTATTGATGGGCAGAGTCCCTGAAACATGGAGAAACGATTCAGAAAACCAGATGAAAATTGTGCTGCATCAACAGTCGGACGCTTCAGGCAAAAATACTAGTGGCTCACTTGTCCACATACCTAGTTCAACAGACATTTTTTTAAAAATTAAATTTATTGGGGTGACAATTGTTAGTAAATTTACATAGATTTCAGGTGTACAATTCTGTATTACATCGTCTATAAATCCCATTGTGTACAACAGACATTTTTAAAATATATTTTTATTAAAAATACAGCTAACATACAACATTATATTAGTTTCAGGGGCACACCATAGTTATTCAACATTTATATGCCCAAAGAAATGATCACTATGGTAAGTCCAACAACCATCTGACAATGTATTATGTTACAATATTATTGACTATATCACCCATGCTGTACATTACATCCCCATGACTTGTTTGTGTTATACCTGGAAATTTGGACCACTTATTCCCCTTCACCTTCCACCCCCCTTGTTTAAATTTTCAATTACAGTTGACATTCATATTACTTTATACTAATTTCAAGTATACGGCCTAGTAGTTAGAGATTTATATAATTTAAGAAGTGATCACCCCGACAGATTTAGTACCCATATGACACCATACATAGTTGTTAAACCATATTATTGACTATATTCCCTATGCTTTACTTTACATCCCCATGACTATTTTGTGACTTTCAATCTGTACTTCTTAATGCCTTCACCTTTTTCACCCTGCTCCCCACAATTCATTCCCATCTATCGCCCCAACAAATCTCCGCATCTGACCCCATACATGGTTATTACAATATTACTAACCATATCCCTTATGCTACACCCTACATCCTCATGCCTACTTTGTAGCAACCAACTTGTACTACTTAATCCCTTCCCGTTTTTTCACCCATACCCCCAGCCCACCTCCCATGTGGCAGTCATCAAAATGTTTTCTGTATGAGTTTGTTTTGTTTATTTTGTTCTTTAGATTGCACATGTAAGTGAAATCACATTGCATCTGTCTTTCTCTGACACTCCACTCAGCATAATGCCCTCCAGCACAAGACCAGCAGCTGCAGATGGCAAGAACCCATCCCCTCCATGGCTGAGCAGTATTCCATTACATATATGTACCACCTCCTCTTTATCCATTCTTCCCTCGACACCAGGCTGCCTCCACATCTTGGCCATTGTAAATAATGCTGCAATCAACATATGGATACACATGTCCCCTCAAAGTAGCATTTTGAGGTTCTTCAGATAAATACCCAGAAGTGGGATTACTGGGTCTTTCTTTGTCTCTTGTTAATAGCCTTTGTTTTAAAATCTATTTTGTCTGGTATATGTATTGCTACCCCAGCATTTTTTGGTTTTGTTTTTATCATTTCCATTTTGATGAAATAACTTTTCCCATCCCTTTTCTTTCATATGTGGGTGTCTTTCAATCTGAAGTGAGTCTCTTTTAGGCTGCATACGTATAGATTTTGTTTTCTTATCCATTCAGCCCTCTTATGTCTTTAGAGTGGAGCATTTAATCCATTTACATTGAAAGTAATTATTGATATGTAGCTATTGCTATTTGATTATTCATAATTTTGATATATATTCTTTTCCATTTTAAAGAAGTCTCTCTAACATTCCTTGTAATTCTGGTTTGGTGCTGACGAACTTCTTTAGCTTTATCTTGTCTGGAAAGCTCGTTATGTGTCCTTCGATTTTCAATGATAGCCATGCTGGGTAGAGTACCCTTGGTTGTAGGTCCATACTTATCATCACATTGAGTATTTTCTGCCAGTCCCTTCTACCCTGCAAAGTTTCTGTTGACAAATCAGCTGACAATCTTATGGGAGCTCCCTTATAAGTTACTAGTTGCTTTTCTCTTGCTGCTTTTAGGATTCTCTTTGTCTTTACCGTTTGCCATTTTGATTATAATATGTTTTGACGTGGGCCTGTTTGGGTTCATCTTGATTGACTTTCTGTGCTTCCTGGACTTGTATGTCTATTTCCTTTGCCTGGTTAGAAAAGGTTTTCAGTTGTTGTTTCTTCAAATAGGTTCTCAATCCCTTGCTTTCTCTCTTCTCCTCCTGGTACCTCTCTGACGCAAATATTGTTATGCTTGATGTTGTCCCACAGGTCTCATAATCTATCCTCATTTTTTTTTTTATTCTTTTTTCTTTTTGCTGTCCGATTGGATGTTTCCTGCTACCTTGTTTTACAAATTGCTGATTTAATCCTCTGCTTCATCTAGTCTGCTGGTGATTCCTTCTAGTGCATTCTTCATTTGAGTTCTTGTGTTCTTCACTTCTGTCTGATTCTTTTTCATGGTTTCTATGTCCTTGTGTATGCTTGCTATCTCTTTGTTAAAGTTCTCACTAAGTTCCTTGAGCATCCTTATAACCATTGTTTTGAATTCTGTATCTGGTAGGTTGCTTGCTTCAATTTTGTTTAATTCTTTTTCTCTCATTTTCTCCTGTTCTTTCATTTGGGATGTATTTGTTTCCTCATTTTAATTGCCTCTTTGTGTTTGTTTCTATGTATTTGGTAGATCTGCTATATCTTGCAGTCTTAGTTGGGTGGCTTTATGTACTAGGTGCCCTGTGGGGTCCTGGAACAGTCTCCCTGGTCACCTGCTCCATGTGCTCCCAGAGTGTCTCCTGTGTATGTTGTGTGTGCCCTCCTGTTATAGTTGAAACTTGATTGCTACTGGCACATCAGTGGGTGGGCTTGATGCTCAGGCTGACTGGCTGTAGGGTTTGGCCATGCCCACAGCTTATGGGCTGCTGTGAGGTGGAGGGCTTACCCGACAGAGTGGGATTCACCACAGCAAGCTTGGGTGCCTATTGAGACTGCCCTTTGTGTGTGACGCTTGTTGGCTTATTGGGGGTGCTTTGCTGTGGTCTGAAGCCAACCTCCAAGTATGTTGGTTCAGAGGGGTTCCAGTGCAAGCTCAACTCACCCACTGCCTGTGACAGCCCGGGGAGTACCCAGTAGAAGCTACAAAGCAATCTGCAGTTGTTTGCTGCCTGTGCTAAAGTTAGAGGGGAGTGGGAGAGGCCACGCTGTGAATCAAGGATGGCTGCCCCCAGTACCAGGCCTGGGGTAGCTCTGCAAAAAGCCAGAACACCTCCTGGGCCTGCTGCCACCTACCAGCTCCCTTAAGGTTCAGCTACTGATAAAGCCTCATGAGGTACATGAATTGGGTAAGTCAGGGTCTCAGGGAGTCACTAGAGTGGGAAGAGTTGTGGTCACCAGGTTAATGTAGACTCTGGTTTGATGACAATACTGAGCCTGGAACTACTCAGCAAAAGCATCAGAGTATACCAAGGCCAATCATCACCACCTAGGTCCTGTGGACTCTGATAGATTTTTTCCAGGAAAAAGTGCAATTCAGAGGGTCTGGGATGCTCATGAGAAAGTGCCTCTGGCATTGGGAGAGTTGGCTAGGGCCAGGTCCCAGTGAGTCAGTAGGGCTTAGATGCACAACTCATCAGACCAATCAGATTCAGGTTTGGCCTCTGGGGGCAGGTTTAACGCAGGGAAGATCATACCTGCCTGCCAGTTGCACGGAGGAAGCCCCTTCACAGGGGAAATGGGAAGTGTTCCCAAAGCTACGCATCTTGGCCTACTCCCCTTATGTTTCTGATGCCTCCGTCCCGCCCAAGTCACCATCCCTCCACCTGAGCCTAAGGTGAGTGCCTGCAACTGAGAAATTCTGTGTACTGGCTGTTTAAGAGGACGTCTGGGTTTACTGCAGACTTCCACCCCACCTAGTCAGAATCCCCACTGTTTTTCACAGCCAGATGTTGTGGGGCTCCTCTTCCCAGCACTAGTACTCAGGACTGGGGAGTCTGGTGTGGGGGTGCTGGGATCCCTCACTCCTCCAGGGGGAACCTCTGTGGCCAAGATATCACTCCTGATTCTCAACCGCCACACGGAGGTTTGAGGCCAGCCTGTTTCACATCCCCACCCCTCCTGCCAGTCTTGACATTGCTTCTTCTTTATATCTTTAGTTATAAAATTTCTGTGAGGCTAGACCTCGGATGATTTTCCAGGTCGGTGGTTCTATAATTTAGTTGTAATTTTAATGTGTTCGTGGAAAGAAGCAGTCACAGTTTTTATCTCCCTTACCATCTTGGATCTCTTCCTAGTCCAACAGGCCTTTTTAAAATTTATGATTTGTATTCCCACATTTTTCAATATCATTTTTGTCCAAAATTATAGCTGGTAAACTGGATTCTTGTAAACATTTCCCACTATTTGGTATATAGCATTTCTCAATTCCGTTGTTTTAATTGACAGAACATATTAGTAGATATCTTCCCCAAATATTGACATGGAAGGTTAAGATATGATTCCATTTTGCTTTTCCCTTAGCATGGAATGAGTTGGTGGCTGATGTCATTGCCTCTTGTAGATGTTAAGGGCGTCACACCGCTTCTGGGAGAGACGATAGGAAAGTTTTTAGCAATCCCTGCCCTCTTGGGTCCAGCTGCTGCTCCTGGCCAAAGCCCATCTGTACCTTCTCTATGGCCACATTTATTCCAAGAGCAGCATCTTTGCAGAAGCAGAACTTACCATATTTCTGTCTTGGTCCTTGTTCTCTTTCATCTAATTAAGAGTGATATCAGAGGTCATTACTCATTCCTATCATGACATACTCTAGAGATATGAGGAAGTTTCCAGGCATCCTTTCATGGGAACAAAAGATTGGTAGAAGCCCTTTTTGCCCCTCTTTTACAGCTCCCACCACTACAGCTGTGTAGGCAGCAAGGCAGTGCTTCTAGCCATGGAGCCTGACTGGCAGGAAGTCTGTGTAAGCCTGCACCCTGAAGCCGTGCTGGGGAAGTAGGTGGAAGGTGTCTCCCATCTCACTGACGTGCAGGAATCAATTTGTAACTCTTAGAATTTAAACAAATAAATGAAGAAAGAGGCAAGGGAAATATATCTTCAGCCACGTTTCTACCTGAGCTTCTTGAGCATTGTAATCTCTTTCATTTAAATTCTCTATTTCTATTAAATTGGTGCTTATTATACCTTCTAGCCATTATACCAGTTTTCCTGGGCTCAGTGATTTATTTTTTCCCTTTTAAAAATTGCATCTTTCTCTTCTCCCTTGATAGGCAGTCTTAGCCTTTTTCGATTGTGGATATCTTTGATAATTTAATGAATGCCACAGACTGAGAGCTGAATTTCACTTTCTTTTTCAGAGGATTTATAGACCCCCCTAAAACTATGAATCCTCAAGATAAATGCTTAGATGCCCTTTGAGAGAAGTGGGGTTAGAGACTTTGGAGCTTTTCCTAAGGAAGATATTGTAAAGGCACAACTGAATGAGCCCGGACAGATCTCCTGTCTTCTGGGTCCAGAAATTCCATTGATTATGCATTAAGGCTACTCTGAGGTGTGGCAATTTTGAAGCCAAGTGGAACATTTGAGATGCTGGTACAGACTAAGACAAAAGGACATGTCCCACGCAAGGTAGTGACTTGATGGCCTAGGTACTGACCAGGTACCAAAAGGATTCACCTTCCTGCCATCTGACAGAAGCCAACTTTCTCATTTTCGTTCTCCCAGCTCATTTGCATCCTCCTTATCAGAGGAGGGCAAAAAACAAGGTGTCCAAAATAGCCCTGTGTCCAAGTCTGGGAGCTGGGTTCTAATCGTGACTCCATTACTCATCAAACAAATTTGTGGCATTATACCTCTCTCGACTTCAGTTTTCTCATTTTTGAAAATAGATGGCTCAACATCCATATCTCTGACAGTTTTATGGTACCTATCAACTCTATAATTCTATTACCTATTTTATGAATGCTATGCTTAAATATTACTCTTTCAATAGCTTGGTTTGTAGGCTTTTATGGGTGTGTGAGGCCTGTTGCCTGTTAGATTTGAAATATACGTGAAATGAGCAATAAAATAAGGCATGATAAACAATGCATTTTAAGCCATTTAACTTGGGTCTATAGGTGATATTTACCCTTTTGGCATATATAACATGCAAAACACTTAAATCTCTATCAGTGTTGCATTGTTTATCAAACAGATGTGATACCATAAACAAGGAAGAAATGGACCTATAATAAAAGCAATCTTTAATTCACATGGGAATAGGGGTGAGAGAATGAGGAGTGGGGTGGTCAAATCCTCGATATTCAGACCATAAATCAACTGGAATTCACACATAAAGATAAATAGAATATTTCTAGACACTGTCCCATGATATAATTCTTTTTAAAATTAGGTATCGATTGCTGGTTGATAAATCTGTTTGTAACATGCAGTTTGGTCCATCTTAGCCTCTCATGCTGGGTTTAAGTGAAGAAAAGTATGAAAATATGGCATTTGTTACTATTTGTTACTATTTGTTACTATGGCATTGTTACTCGTAACTGTTCTTCACTTGTGTGAGAGGGGCCCACATGATGCTACTGTAAAGACTGACTTGAGACCAGTTAGAGTAGTTGTAAGAGGGAAGACTTGTCAGGGTTGAGCAGCATTGTCCAGTGGAACCTTCTGTGCTGGTGAAAATGTTCTTTATCTGTGCTATTCAATATGGTAGCCGCTAGCCCATCTGGCTTCTGAGCACTTAGAAAGTAGCCAGTCCCACTGAGGTACTGTGTATATTGGACCGTGTTGGTCTAGAAAGCCACTGCTGCTGCTCCCACCACTGTCAGAAGTCAGGTGGCTGCTCTGAATGCAGCAATTAATTCCAAGGGGTATGTAACTCTGATTAAAAGATGAGGTATACCTTGTACATACCTCTGTTTACTTACGCTTGTGCCTCACAGAGAGCTGGGCTCACAATTGATCACAAATTGATCACAAATCTAGTTTGAGGGTTTTGAGTGTTTCCCCCCCTTATTTAAAAACTATGATGAGCACACTCATTGGTACCTGAGAGAGAGTCAGCACTTGGGTTGCATGGACAAGCTTCTCAGGGTTTTCTGGAGCTTTTGAGGCTTATTCAGTTAATTTTCAACATGCTTTCTGTTGGAAAGGGACAAGATTTGTCATTCCCATTTTCAAGATACAGAAATTGAGGTCAGTAGGGCTGTGACAGCTATGGAAATATAGATAACAGCCAATTTAAAAATCAGAGCTAATTTACATATTCTCACACTCATACCCTATGCACAAACTAATACACTCCATGAAAGGGCTGAAAGGAAATATCAGTGTTCAATCAGAAAGGATGGCCTCTCTCCAGCACTTCATGTATAATGAGAAGAAACAAAAACAGGTAGAATGATTATAGTATTCAGGGGTATGTGCCAAATATCCAGTGAGAAATGAAACATTCAGTGAATCAGTCACATGCTGGGCCATTGTAATGAACATGCCAAATCGATTTGTTGAAAAAAATGGATAGAGTTGGATAGAGTTGACATGGTATAGGTGGAATGCAACCAAAGAGGCTGGATTATGAGATATTAAAAGACACTAACCCGATGTGACCAAATTGTACCCATCTAAGTTTCTGGGCATCTTGCAAGATCTGCATCTTTGTACTGACAGAGTCTCTGGGGAGAATTCAATTTCTTATGTTGGAATTTCTTTATATTGAGCGGGGGTTGCCCATTGGAAGTCAAACATAGCTGCAATTTTTCCACTGCTCCTTATGGTCGGGGGAGCTATAGAAGTCAGACTTCATCTTAAAGGAGAATGTTTTTTGATGATGTAAGCTGCCTTGTCTTCTGTGAGGCACAGAGTAAGCACATAGGAAATGTCTGTTGAGGGAGCAAATTTGATGATTGCCTCAGAGTTTTATCTTAAGTCAGGTGGCAGGGCCTGGCCAGATATTTGCAGCTGTTAATGTTACGAAGTATAGTAAAGCATTTGCAAATCAGGTTCCCAAATAAGAGGATTATGGAATTCTTTAAACATTCTGAAAAGAGCATTCCATGAGTTTGGGAGACAACTTTAGAAAGTGTAAAAAGGAAATGGAACCTAGGGCACTTCTGCAAATTTGAAAACCTCAGGTGTTAGTGTGGGGACAGAGTCTCAGAGAGCAGTTTCCAGGCTCTCGGCCTCACGTGGATAGGTGTTGGCTTGGTTCTTAGATGGCCATCAGCTGTAATCAGATGGCCATCCGCTGTGGCTGGGTGGCCATCAGCTGTTACTGGTTAGCCATTAGCCACTAATATAACTGCCGTTACTATGCTGGCAAGGGGGTTGGTTGGTTGGCAGAGAAGCGGACGGCAGATTACGCATCATATGTAGCCTGCTTCCTGTATCTCCAAACCAGCCACCATCGGTAGTGTAGTGGTGTGGCTCCCCTGTCTGTGGCTCCATTGTTGTTCTTTTTTGGCCTCGCCATGTCCTGCGTTCTAGTGCGGGGAGTAGGAGCTGAGACCCTGCATTACAATTAGTATTTGGGATTTGAATTAGGCTCCAAAGCCCAGTGACATTTAAGATTGAAAGACAAGACCATTCATTGGTCCAGGCAATCTGGATGTTTGTTGGTCAGTATGTACAACTCATAAAATTAAAATCAAAATTTAAGATTCATCCTGACTTGATGACAGCCTCTTCAGACTGCCCAAGTTAAGACTGTTTCATGAATAAGTCCATCTGAATTCCAGGACTTCGAAGCTATTCTTTCCAATTACCTATGCAACACACCTCCAGAGAGGTAGAAACAGCTGAACTCTTGATGTTTCTTTTATTTGCATAAATATTTATCGTAAATTTATGTAATGAAAACAATAAAATACTAAACTGAGAATGATAGAATTTGAATTATTCTAAATATAAATATCCACATACAAGAGAGTCTAGAGAAGCACAAAAATATAAAAATTGGTTATAATCATTAAAACTAACATGCCGTTTTGAAATGTGTCTCATTCAAACACATATTGTGAGAAAGTCTCTTTGAGTTTGATTCTAAGTTTGTTTTAAAAAGAAAGAAAATCCTGGAAACAGCCCTGACATTACTTATTTATTTGGTCTCAAGAAAAGATAAAGTCTGCTCACTGCTGAAAACAAGCTCCCGGAAGGTCTGATTTAGCTAAAAGGGAGCTGTCCCTGATTATGCCGACCTTGAGGTCCTTTGGATTCTAAAGTGGGCAAAGAGTGTATTTCTTTATTAGTTGGAGATGCTAGGACTCAACTGATGAATATGGAAATTATAGAAATACCAAAGGTAGAAAAGCGGCTTCAGAGAGACAGAACTATATGACGCAGGCAGAGTAGCCCGACAGTGACCGACAGCCGAACAAGGTGTAGAGAAGCCGGATGGGAGCCCAGAGCAGGAGCTCATAATGGAGAAGCTGCAAGGGCCCCCCCATCTCTCTTCTTATGTTTCAAAGGGCAGGGACACAGAAATATTCAAAGCCCTAGTTTCTCCTTTGTTTTTTTTCCCCTGGATTCCAGAGTAACAGAAAGCAAGGAATCAGATGAATAGAGAGCAGGCAAGTCTGAGGACAATGAGATTGTTATGGTAATAACAACTTGTGAAAATACGAAATAATTAGTGGAGCAAAAATCCTCTCCTCTGTGACAGCATGCCAGTTAAGGCTGTCAGGAAAGCCACGCCCCTTTCCAAAATTCCTTGAGGTTCCTCCCCTCTCTCCACTTTCTAAAAAGTAAATTTTCTCAATTTAACAAGTTCTCCCTTGGAAGAAGTGAATTTGTTCCTCCTCTCTATTGTAGCTGTGTACCGCCTCAAAGAGATTCAAGATTTTTAAAAGATAATCTTAACCAGTGTAGCCAGCCAAAATGGAATTCAACCTCTAAATTGGCATTTAGGGGCCGACCTGTATGTCATCATGTTTTTTCCTTGGTGTTGCACTGTTCTAACTCACATCAAGAGTGTCAATAGCCAAGACAATTCAATAGAATGTCCTTGTTCTTCGATAATAAGCTTAGGATGCAAAAAGGAGAAATTACCCCAATTGTTGCAAAATTTTAAATTAATCACATAACTGGACTTGTGTCTCTTGATTTTAGTTTAGTCACCTACTGCCAGGGAATGAAGAGCTATATCTAGAGGAAGAGTACTTTTCTCATTGTCACACGGGGCGGCCTGCTGGGTCTCTGCTCCCGCTCCCCACATAAGAATACAGGACATGGTGAGGCCAAAACAGTACACCCACGGAGCCATAGGTAGGGGAATCACACCACTATAGTCTCACTGAAGGCTGGATTCACACAACATGTGACCTGCTGTCTGCTTTTCTGCCAACGGACCAACTCCCCATTTGCTAGCTGCAATCTACCTCTCTGCAATCCGCAATCCACACTCTGCCGCTTGCTAGCTCAGCCACCATCTTCTTGCTAGCCCCCATTTGCTGCTAGCGAAGCCACAGCAGTTATATTAGTGGCCAGTGGCTCACTGGTTACAGCTGATGGCCAACTAGCCACAGCTGATGGCCATCCAATCACAGTTGATGGCCATTTACTACCTGAGCCAGCACCTTTCCATGTGAGGCCGAGAGCCTGGAAACTGCACTCCTGGCTCTGTCCCCACATTCATCTTTATATATGAAATTCCTACAACTGAAAAATTTTACGGAGGAAGAAAATGCTAAGTACAGTAAGTCCTCACTTAACATTATAGATAGGTTCTTGGAACTGCAGAGAAAAGAGATATAACAAAACCATTTTGGACCACAGGCTAATTGATATAAACAAGAGTTAGGTTCCTATAGCATCTCAACAACGTTATAACAAAATGATGTTGAAGAAAGTGATGTTAGTCTAAGACCTGCTGTACTTCTTTTCCAGTCTCTCTGACAGTGAGAGACTGGAAACAAACCAATTCTGGCCTGTAGAACTTGAGAGAAAGTCTGAGAAGTCTTTGGGGAAAGGTTTCCGTCCCTAATAGAAAGGGAATACTTGAGGAGATACTCTCTACCCTTGGATGGTGGTGAGTGACATATGGTGTATGGATCAGCAGCTGCCATTTTGATACCATGAAGGTAAACAAGGAGAAAAGTCCACATGCTGAAGATGGCAGAGCAAAGAGATGGAAAGTCCTCAAATCCTTGATGGTATGTAGAATTGCCAACCTCACCAACTTGAAGCCCCTCATATCTAGATTTCCTAATAAGGGAGAAATTAATGTTCTTGTTGTCCCATTGCTGATCATAGAGATGTTGTTTCCTCCAGCTGAAAGCACCCTAACTAATAAACTCACCAACATGCCCCAGGTGGTTATCTCACAGTGGGGAGATGATGAAGTAGAAATCTTCTCTCTCTCATCTATCTATCTACCCATATATAATTTGTTATGTATTAGTGGTTTTCAAGTCTGCCTGCATATTAGAATCACCTGGGGAGCTTTTCAAAAATTCCAATACCTGGGCCACATCCCAGAACAATTAAATCAATTAAATCAGCATCGCTGGGGTGGGCCCAAGCATTGGTATTTTTAAAGTGCTCTCCATAAATTCTGATGTACAGCCAGAATAGAAATCTCCTGCTGGGTGTTATGTCTTTCCTATGTGTTGTAGAAATGTTAGTGTGTGTGTTCATCATTTCTGACTGAAATAAACTACTTGTATTAGTTTTCTATTGCTGCAGAACAAATTAGTATAAGTGTAGAGGTTTATCAGTACACAGTTCTGTGAGAAGATGAGAGATGTGGGCAGGCTGGACTGAGTTCTCTGCCCAGCGTCTCACAAGACTGAAATCAAGGTCTCAGCTGAAGTAGGCTTTTATCTGGAGGCTCTGGATTAAAAATCTGCTTCCAACTTCTTTGGGCTGCTGATAGAATTCAGTTTGGGTTGTACAACTGAGGTCCCAGCTCCCTTGCTGGCTGTCTGCAGAAACCACTGTTTGCCAGTATTCCTTGCCATGTGGCCCCCTGTATCTTTAAGTCAATGTGGGGACAGAGTCCCAGAGAGCAGTTTCCAGGCTCTCGGCCTCATGTGGAGGGGTGTTGGCTCGGTTATTAGATGGCCATCCGCTGTGGCTGGGTGTCCATCAGCTGTTATCAGTTCGCCATGAGCCACTAATATAACTGCTGTGGGTACGTTAGGAGGTTAGGTTGGTTGGCTGGCAGAGAAGCGGAAGGCTGATTGTGCATTGTGTGGCTTCTGCTTCCTGTATCTCCAACCCAGCCACCAGCAAGAAATAGTGGTATGAAATCTCCATCCATGACTCCGTTGGTGTTCCTTTTTGGCTTCACTATATCCTGCCTTCTTGTGCGGGGAGCGGGACCAGAGTCCCTGCATGACAGTCAGCAAGGGTACAAGTCCTTTTGATTCTTTGAATCTCTAGAACATTCCCTTCTGCTCCCAGCCAGAGGAAACTTGCTGATTTTAGAGTGCTCACTTTAGCATTTTAAATGATCACGTCAGACCCATATCACAGAGCAACTGACTTGGGGCTTAAATATATTTGAAAAATCCCTTCCCAGCAGTGTCTATATTAGTATTTGATGGAATAGTAAGGGAATGGGGATCATGGTGAGCTGGGAGGCATCGTTAGAATTCTTTCTACCACAATATTCCAAAATTTAATGGCTGACAAAAATAACTATTTTTTCATAATTCTATGATTTGGCAATTTGAGCGGGGCTCAGTTGGGACAGCTTACCTCTGCTCCACATGGTGTTGGCTAGGCTTTGAAATCTGTCACTTAGTAAAGCTGGCTGTGAGGCTGGCTGGTCTTTGATGGCCTCACATATCTTGGGCCTCAGCTAGGATATCTTGGATGGCTAGACCTCTACTGAGACATGATCTCTCTCTCTCTCTCCATCTGATCTCTTACCCTCCAAGAGGCTATCCTAGGCTTATTTCAAGGTGCAGAGTTCCGAGAGCATGAGAGTGGAAGCTCCAAGGGCTCTTTAAGCAGAGGCTCGGAAATCACACAAAATCACATCTGTCACTTCCTTTTGGTCAGAGCAAGTCATAAGGCCAGCACAGATTCAGGGAGTAGAGGAAACAGATTCCACTGCTTGATGGAAGGAGCTGTAAAAAATTTATGGCCATATATATAATATGTCATAGTGAGTAATCAATATTTATGATAATATTTTAACAAAGAGGTGTTTGGATGGTTTCAGAGGTATAAAAAGCACAAGTAGATGGACCTAAGTTATCCTTAGCTATATAGCCCAACACATTTTAGTTGGCTCTGAGAGAAAATCCCATATGGTTCACCAAAATTGCATGTTAAGGTGTGACCATCAGATGCCTGCTACTCAGAAGGCAGAAACAAACAAAACAAATTGACTTTTCAAATCTTAGGGTGCCTACAAAATCATGCAACTTGATGGTCAGCACTTTAAAGGACTACAGGAATCAAAGAATTCTTTCCCACACAGGAATGTTAAAAGGTGGCAATTCCCTTTGCTCTGAGGTCATTCCTCTTTCTTAGTTTGAAGATAGTCTTGTTTGCCATTAAGGATCTAGGAGTTCCTTGTGATTTTTACACTTTACCGAAGTGATAAATAATTGAACACATTTATTTACACTAGTTTCATGAGGACACATTGTCTTCTAAAATATACAACACCCTTAGACCACGAAGGTGGATAAAGTGTATTTATTTCCATTAATAGACAATAGAGTTAAGGCAGCCATCTTCATGTTTGGACTAAAAAGCTCTTTGTTCATGAAAGTTTTTACTTCACTTTTTTAAAGTAACAAAAGCTTAGATGTACATCAGACTTTGTACCACACCAACTGATCTTCTATTCTACATAACCATCAGAATGATCTTTCTGAAACACCTTGGTCACTAAATTACTTCCTAATTGTTTATAAAACTTCAGTCATTCTTAGAGCAAAAAAGCAAAAAAGAATAAGTAACAAAATACAACGTCTTTAGCCTTGTATACAAAGCCGTTCTCAACATGGCCTCCATGATGGGTCCTCATTATCTCTTGTCATTTCCCTAAGTCATGCTTTGGAGCCAGGATTGTTCACTCAGTAATTTAGTTATTCATCCATTCAAACAAGTACACATTGATAGCTTATTATGAACCATAAATACAGTCTTCTAATTGTGGAGATTCAAAGATGAATGAAGTATTGTTTCTCTCTCCAGTGGGGTCAAGGCTTACTGGAAGGAGGAAGAAAGATAAGAAATGAAAAATTGAGTCCATACAGTGTGGGAGTTTCCTAATCCAGATACCCTTTTGCAAATATTTATTCATTCAATGCACATTTAGTGAGTGTCGATTGCTAAGTATGCAAACATCTAGAGAAAACAGTGGGAATGCACTGAGCTTAAATTTTCCACTTTAACTGGGCTTCGATGGTCAATGAAGAAACAAAAACACAAATAGGTCCAGGTCAGTTTACGCATCTTTTCTTAAGCAGTGCTGTCCTGTGCAGAGGAAGAGCCTCTAGTCTGTATAGCCTATGGGCGAGTCCTGCTTTCCTGTAGCCAATGAGAAAGCACCTGACTCAAGTACAAGGCAGGCTGTGTACATTGCTAGGGTTGTGACATGAATCAGTTTTTCTCTGAAACTGGTAATGGCAGACTGAAGGACAAAGGACAAGCTAACAGTCTCTAAAATCTATCTCCCTTCTGTTTTCTCCGGTTTTCTGCTTCTGGTGCTTGGAAAATGGGAAGAGAAGCAGAAGAATTGGGTCAAAGGGATAAAGTGAATAAACTTTGTTCAGAGGTCATCTTGTTTCTTTTTCCATCATTACCCATCACTTTCCATCCTGTGGTCCCCTTTCCCTCCTCTGGTTCTTTTGGCAGGCCAAATAATCAAAACAATAGGAGGCAGGATGACAAGAGATTGGATTCAGTTTAATCTTGTGCACATGGGAACCCCACATACCTGAGAGAGTCAGAGACTCCACATGTGCGAGATGTTCAGAGATAGAAAGGGAGGTTGAGGTATATATAAAGACATCCTAAGCTAGGCATGATGTAATGCACCTTGGGGACTTCAAAGGACCACTGTAGGATGACAAGAACAGACACTTAGTAAATAGAAGTTAGTCCTGCCCTGTAGATAGATCAAAAGTAGTTATCACTGATAATCTCTTATTATTGGCAAGATCCGTAATACCAGTTCTTCTTGTAGTTAAAGGGAGGGGCAGAAGTTTCTCTTGTGAAGCAAAAATTGCCTTTAGCTCAAAGTACGCTGCATACCACTAGGCACATCTTGGGATGGCTCATTCTAAACCCCCACAATTATCTAGGCTCAGCATGCTTTTTTGATGCTGCACAGAGCCCCACTTCACTCCCATTTGCCCTTACACCCAAATCCTCCTTTCATAAGAGAGGACAATGGAAAAAGAAAAATGAGAAAGTCAATGAAAGAGGGAAGGGGAGGTTTAGCTCAAAAGCAGAGAGAAGAACAGCCAGAGGGTGAAGAAAGGACAGATTCACAGAAATGACGAAATCTAAATCCCGTTCATGTTCCAGAGGCACCAGTTGAACTAAATTTTTTATTTTCTGCACATGCTAGATTTCGCCACCATCATTCACGCTATGTGTGTTAATCCTGCCTCTCCTTGAAGATGGAGGGCAAACATGGCCACCTTTTCTACGACACTTCCGCTGATCTGTTGGCTGGAAGTAATCTGACCCCTAAGAACTCCTTAGTCTTTCTCTGTACTCCTTTGATGGATGGTCCTTATTATTTTTCTACACTGCCGTCAAACTAAATGTGTTATGTCATTTCCCCATCTTCACTGTAAATGGGTGCTGGACTTTATGCCTAGCATATCTTTGTAGTCCCCAGTGGTGCCTAACCTAATCCTACACATAACAGACTCTCAAACATCTCAAGGGCTTGAGACTGGAGGTTTTGCCTTAGTCTATCTGCTGATCCATGTGGCTTTCTGCCTGCAAGTCCGGGAACCACACTCTGTTTTCCCTTTTGGGTCTAAAGATGATAGGTCCTGTCTGCTCTTACAAGACGCCAGATTCTGTACTTTCCCTTCTCATTTCCTTACACTCTGCCCGTAATTCTGTAAATTCTTTCTCTATTAAATTCTACTCAAATTATCCTAGTTTGAGTGTGTTGTCAGTGTCTTGCTCGGACCCTAACTGACACAGTATTTTGTCAATGACAATAAGAGCTACTATTTGTTGGACCACTTTATATATACAGACAGTGCCAAAAAAATGTATACACATTTTAAGAAAGGAAAAACCTGCATTACAATTACACTGGTGGTAACCACTTTGAGCATCTCTTGTAATTGCAGAAGTCAAACATGACTTGTATTCACCTTTTGTTATCAGTATGTATTGAGTATTGCAATTTTAATACAGGTTTTTCCTTTCTTAAAAAGTGTATACATTTTTCGGCACCTTCTGTATATGTTTCCTCTCCTCTGCTCTTACAATAAACTAAGAGCTGTGTATTTTTAACCTAATTGTACCCTCAAAAGATTGTATAAGGTTAAGTAATTTACCAAAGGTTGCACAGCTTTAAGGGCTTAATTCAAGTGTTAACTTTCTTGCAAGAAGCCTTCTGTATTTGAAATAACCACTTCCTCCTGAGCCCTACCTTCTTTTTTAATCTACTTTATAACACTTATCACTATCAGATATCCTCTTATTTGTTGGTATTTTATCTGCTGGTCTTACCCAATCAGCATGTGTGCTCCCTAGACTCAGGACTTTGTTTGGTTCACGGCTTTACCCTCTTAGATATGCACAAAACTCAGTAAATCCATGTTGAATGAATGAGAGAATATCTCAGTCCTGTGTGACTCCCTTCATACTATAGGTCTCTCATAACTGCTTGGGATTATTTCCTTTCCATTTGCATCAAGATCTTCAGTCCCAGAGCTTCGATCATTAAACTCCATCCGTATCAACTCTTTGGACCAAAAGTGGGGAACCTCAAATTGATTTTGATGTTTTAAGAGGAAAATTAAAAAGCCAAGAAGAAGCAAAAGGAGACAGAGACAGAGAGTGGGAAGAGACAAAGTGAAATTCTCCGGGCTGAAGCTACACTAAGAGCTGCTTGTGGACCACTGAGAAAGGGGCAGCCCGCCTGCAGTCTATCCAAACCCGATGAATCACTGGGTTGCATTGAAGATTGGGGTCCTCAGGTGGGTAATTCACAAAATAATGCAAATGCTTCAATAATTGTTGACACCACATCTTAAAGCAAAAACACAGTAAAGACAATCACATTTGATAAACAAATAATTCTTGGAGAAGTTCAAAACCAGACAACACCCTATCCTGAAAAGAAAAAAAAAAAATCAAAGAGGAATGAAGTACATAGTGTCGGTTCAGTAAATACTATGCAATCTATCCCCTCTGGGGGAAAAAACATACCACATACTCTACTAAATTACCTGCTTGTAACTATAGTACACAGCTACACAAGTCCACATTTAAAATATCAAGTGAAAAGATTTTAAATTCATATGATCCTTCTACACATAGAAGTAGTCATTTTAAAACACAAATTTTGGATTTAAAACATTCCTGGCAATTCTTTAATTTTGTTCCGTAAATTCACTGTCTCTATAGAGAACTGGTCCCTGCTTGCTGGAGTTTGTATGAACCCTTGTTCTGGGCTTTTTCTGTTTAGGAAGGATAGGATTAAGTTAAACTTTGATTTGTCCCTTGTGTATCCCATGTTCCCTACTGTGAAATTCTCATGGATATCATTGTAAGGACATTCCTGGGAGCTTTCCAAAAATCATATAGGCTGTAATTCTCCAGGCTGTAAGTCCCTTGAGCCAGGGAACCTAAGTCCAGTTTTTGGCACATTAATGGAACTCAGAAACGATTAAGTTGGTTGGCTGGAGGAACTCTGAGCTTTCTCAAAAGGGTAACTAATTTACTCCTATCATGTTTTTTCCTTTGCACAAAAAAGAAGTTATTCCCTTTGCAACGTCTTCGTGATTTTGATACTGTATTAACTAGATAGCAATATGAACACTTGCTGCTTAAAAACTGTTCTTAAGTGAAAGCAAAAGGAGTCTTAAAGCCCCTGGAATTGGTGTGGACCAGCATGGATGTCTAGAGGGAAATATCACAGTTTAAAATGAGAAGAATGCTGCACAGATGACAACATAGGACAAGAACAGACTGAGCAACTCCCTTTCTGTCTATTTGTAGCTGGAGCCATGACACCAGTCACTGCTGAGATGGACCAGTGGTTAAAAATAAAAACCACACCTGTGTAAGTCATAAGGTGATGCTTCAGCAAACCTAGATAATTTATGTAAAAGTGTTGTTTTTATTCTTGTCAGATTTTTTTTTTTTTGCATCTAAAATACTTGCAAATTCCACAGGGACATTATTCCACCAGAAATCTTTGCAATTACTGACGTGTCACCTGACTCCATAGTTTTTGGAGAAGAAAATCCATGCAGCATATGTCCCAAAGCTGGACTGCGGGATGTGTCCATCACCATGACTATAAGGATACAACTGAGAACAATATCCTGCTGAGGCCATCTTACCTCTCTCTGAGTCTCTGGGCTTAGTACAGCTGTGTCAGCAGCTCTGTGGCTTTGCCAGTTGTCCTAAGGTTGTTTGAAATGAGGCAGCAGTATAGAATCTGCATAAGAAGTATGAATGACCAGGGATCTGCAGTTCCCTAAGTCAATCTTCCTCTTGTGTTTGAGCCAATAATATTTAAATTTCTTCTTTAAGAAAATAAATGTGATGGTAGGGTTTGGCATCTCATACATTCTTTTAAACAAATTCTATCATCACCTAGAGATAAATGAGTTTTAAGACCCAGTTGCTGATCCAAACAAAAGTTACAAAAAAGTGAAGGGAGAATTGCATGGAACATCTAACTCAGGGGGTTTTATTGCTGTTTTGTTTTGGAACTATTTTGTTGTGTTCAAACAAGGCAGCATGGTTTAGGTCAAAGTGCACTAGTCCTTTCTTTGCTGTGAGAGCTGGTACCCTCCATGTCTTGACTTACAAAGAGTTCCATCAACTAAACTTGAACACTCATTTCAAGTATTTCAAGTCTTGTGTTTGTAAGTTTATGCAGTGGGAGCCAACAGACTTGGGGTTGCACCACCGTCTCTGCCATTTGTGAGCCTATAGGCTGTGTGAATTTGCCCTTCACCAAAAAATAAACTAGCCTCAGTTTCATCATTTGTTAAATAGGTACAATAACAGTATATCCCTCGTAGGAAGTTTGTGGAGATTAAATAAGTTTCTATATATACAGTGTTTAGGCAACATTGGCACTAGAAAGTGTGCTATAAATATTAGCTATTGATATTTTAATTTTTTTATTCTCTGTGCATTGAGGAAAGCTAAACCCATGTTTCTCATTATAATAGGGATACTGCAAGCTGAATGATTGTCTGAGTGTTCATATAAGCATGGACTTGAGTAGCAAGGTTTTGTGGAGGGACTTAAGTTTTATGATATATGAACAATGGAGAAGGGAATGCCCTTGAAACTCTGTAAAAGCTTTCATAAATATGAACCCCTTCTTATAGAAGTCACTTCTTTCTGGATAAACAAGTCAGGCCCCATCCAGTGGCAGCATTCCAAGTGAAGCCTTTTTGTGTGTGTGATAGCAGTCTGAAATAAGCATTTCAATTAGATTCATTAAGACAGTTATTACTTGGTAATTGAATAGCAACAGATTGCAAAGGAACACTTATTGAGGTCTAATAAGTATGTAGGAGAGAAATCTTCTCTTTCTGTAATTCCATCAGCTATAAACCAGTGTAATTAGATTCTTACTAACACATTCAAATTGAAGGGAATGTTGAGGCATATAATTGGCACTTAGGAAGATACCTGCATTACGTTAGGGTGCTTCCATTTACATACTTATTAAGTGTCAGTTTAAGTTGTTAAATAATTGAGACTAGTGGACAGTAGTAGGTCAAGTGGTTAAGCAAGAATTAAATTCTTAAGCATATTAATAAATTAGGGTCAGATATATTTTAAATAATAAAATACAACTGTATTGTATCTACAACTTTGCATCAATCCACATAATATTTCAATGCTTCTCATGAACCAATTCAGAACTCTGAATTATTTTCTCAAGTATAATAGATTCATTCATTCATTCGCAATCAGCTTTTAAGCAACTACTATTTGGAGAAAAAAATCACCATGTTATTTGCCAGCAGTTTGATAATGAAGATAAGTTAGTTATATAAGAAAATTCCATAATTGGTGACACAAGCAAAGTCTGCTGGTAGAGCAAAAACAGAAAGAAAAACAATTATTTTGATATTCTTTCCTTCTACATGGGACACAATCCTCTTTAGGATTTCAATTTTCTACCAGTGATACAACTAGATATTTCCACTTCTCAAATCAAAGCACAAACTTCAGAGGAAGACCCTTAATCTTTATTATTTTTGATGCAAAACGATTACCAGGTGCTCTGCGTGTAGCAAGATAAATTAAGCACTTATAAAACCTCAGATAACTTTTGTAATGAAAATGTATTTCATTTTGGAGAATTACATTTAATACAGTTATTAATAAGCAACCAATATTTGGATAATCTAGTTTGTCTTTTTATACCAATCATCAGAAAATATAATTTCTTTTTAAATAAAAGACACTAGTCTCCCCCAAAATCCATGGGGAAACACAGGAAAACAAAATCTAAAATGGCTGCACACATGGGGTTACAAATGGTTCAGACTGCATTTATAAGGTAAAAGACTCACAGGTGCAAAAAGGTACGATTTTGTTACCAAAGTGCCTGGGAGGCAAAGAAAAGCCAACCTCCCACCCCCATTCCCACTCCCACAGAAAGTAGGATTTTCAATGTTTCTGTAATGAATAAAACTTGCCAAAATGTGTACAGATTGCTAAAAGGTCTCATTGTTTGCCACATTCCCCCCTCTCCTCTCTTTTTAACTGCCTAGTTATCTAGGAGGGAACAGAGAAAAAGAGAAATGTTTTCTTGACGATTCTGGTACCATTTTGATTTTACTATCAAAGCCCTGGTAATACCTTATATTTATAAATCCAGCTTCGTCTCTAGCAGAGCAACTTCTCCCCTCTTCCTCTTTGTCAGAGATGCCATTGTCTCCCTCGTCTCTTCTGCTCACCATCACAGGCCTGCATCTGACACTACCCTGTTCTCCTTGTTGCTAAGAAATGAATGTCACTAAGACTTGTCACTTTCTCTTGGCAACATCTCTAAAGCTCCATCTTAGCTCTCCACATCTGTTGAAACTTTACCCATGTTTTATCCTGTGTGAAGACATAAAACGAGCTTATGTGACAACCAGAGGGATTTATCTTGAATATAAGGGAGAATTTCTTGACCATGAAACACTGGAAAATGCTCCAAAGAGAGTCTGTTGTAATGTTTAAGAATGAAACTCACCTTGGACAGGAACCATTTAAAAGTTTCTGAAACCTAATTTTATTTATCTGCTTATTTGGGGTCATTCGTCTCCTCTTCCCTATGCAGTCCTCACCCAAGTCCTTTCTTCAGCTTGTATTTCTGTCTTCATGATTTCCCTCTCAGCCAAGTCAATGCATTTCTCTATTGTTGATATCTAGCATTTTTTTACAAATCCCCCTGAATATCCCCCTCAAGAGTCACTTAAATAACTATTACAGTAGAAACAATATGTATTTATTAAGCACTTTCTATGTGCCAAACAATGTCATAAGCACCTTGCATATATTATCTCTCTTAATCTCATAATAACTGTATAAGGCTGTTACTATCTCATTTTCCAAGTTGGGAAAATGAGATCTAATTTAAACAATTTGTCCAAGGTCACATGGCTATTACGTGGTAAAATCTGGATTTTTACCCTTTTAACTATTACAGTGTAAAAGGAGTCATTTTATTAAATTTCAGGTTTGTTTCCAATAGAGTTTGCTGCTTACCTATCCAGTATTTATCACCCTTTCTTTTCTTAATGTGGGTGAAAAAGGGAGCACATACTAAACCTGACAAGCTCAGGGGAGGCCCTCAAACCCAGAGACCAAAGTAACCACACCAGGTGGTCTGAATGTAAAAATTCTTAACTAAAAGTGTTTCATGGTGGGTAGTCACGTCCTAGGTGTGTAACTTCTTTGACAAAGGTCAAGCTTTACCTTTGAAATTGTCTCTTGTCTCTGTGCATCTGAGATAACATACCTTTGAAATGACAGAGTATTTTCTTTTCCAGACCCCTCAAAAGCACAACCCCAGGCATCAGAGCATAAGACCACATTGTTATCTTGTTGCCCACATACCATCTCTATGTGCTGTAAATGTTAACTATCCTGTACCCACCAATGTAAAAGTATGTTACCTCTCCATTTTACTTTTTATGCAATGTCAGGATTTCTGCACTTTGCTTTCTCCAACCTCCCTAATCTACTGCCAGTGGATTTCATGTAACCGTCCTTGTGTCTTCTCCTTTGATTCCAATGGATCAAATAAGCTGCAAAAACTGCATTTTCCAGAGCATTTTCTCAGTCTGTTGAGATTTTGTTTCCCAACAATTGTCAGTTTGGCTCAGATAAACTCTAAGACCTTTTTTTAGACTGGATGTTCTTTCATCAACAATGACATTATTCAGATTTTAATTAAAAAAAAAAAGCCACTAGTCCCCAAAGTGCCCCAGTACTTGTGAGAAACTGACCCCATTCACAGGTCCATGGAGGGGGTGGGGGTCTTTGTTGGTTGAACCAAATCATGGCATTACATTTCCTTGGCCATGTCATTTATATGGTGGTGGGCATATGGCAAAGTGTCTGAACTTCAAAATTCTTGCTTGGAATGCTGGGGCAGAAGTGCTCTCCCTGGTGCTGAATGTAAAGGAAGCAGTGTAGAGCTCCAATTGTTACTGGCACCCATCCTATGATCACAAGAACCAGTCTTAGGATAAAGCTACCATACAGAAGGCAGAATGGAGACATTAGAAGAAACAGGTTGAGCTGTTCATGTGGGCCCATTATTGTTTAAGTCAACTTCAGTTGGGGTATTTTAAGGGTGGAATGTGTCCCATTTGCCTAGGGCATTCCAAACTTATACGTGTTGTCCTGGAATGATTTTTAACAATGCCTCCTTTCATTCTCCAAGTGTCCTAGTCTGGATAATAAATCATATAACCACCCTAGTTGTTTCTATAACTTGAAACAACAAGTCCTAACTAACCCATTCAATTCTTCCTCGGTCAGATTTTATTTCTTTTCATACTTTTCATAAACACCCTACAACTTGAAGTGAGAGGATCAGAAAATGAAGATATCCTGATAAATGAAATATGGTAACTTTGACACATCATATTCCTGAACCCTTCTTCCTTTTAGCCAGCTAAGAAAAGGTCATTTCATGCCCACGTCTAATGAAAAGTCCACTTGAAGTTCCTGCCTGCGGTAAGGCACACCTAAACTTAGCTAATCACTGAGCATCAATGCCATGAATCTAGAAGCATTTCTCCCACATTCATTTTGTCAGCAGGTGAAAATTAGGCTGTTTCTTGCTGCTCTATAAACAGTCAAATGTAGCCCTTGGAATGGAAAGAACTATGCATCGCTGAACATCATACTGATGCCCTAGCAGAACACATCAATGCCAGCACCCTGGGAACCAGATTGAAAAGGTGTTCTTGGCATCTGACTCAGAGCTAAAGCAACTATGGATGCCAGCTAAGAATGCTAATTTTAGCAGGGGCAAAGACAGAGAAACTGAGGAGAAAATTGCTCTAACAGAGAATAGTAATTGGAAATTTTTGGATTTATATCTTGAAATGTAGCAGAGGCTTCAGGACTTGAAGTTTGGGAAAAAGAAAACATAATGATTACAAAGAAAAAATAAGGAAGGATTAAAGTACCATAATTATGCATGCACTTTCCATTCTTGAGTATTTCCTTCCATTCAAATTCTAAAAAGAAAATAAATTGAAAATATTTGCTTTTCTCTCCTACTTAATCTTCATCTCCTAATCTTTTTTCTTCCTTCTTTCCTTCCTCCCTCCCTTCCTCCCTCCCTTCCTTCCTTCTTTCCTTCCTTCCTTCCTTCCTTCCTTCTTTCCTTCCTTCCTTCCTTCCTTCCTTCCTTTCTTCCTTCCTTCCTTCCTTTCTTTTTGCATTCTTTCTTTTCTTTCTCTTTTCCTTTCTTATTCTCTCTCTCTCTCTCTCTCTCTCTCTCTCTCTCTCTCTCTCTCTCTCTTTCTCTTTCATCTTTAAAATACCAATTATTGCAACCTATAATGTAACAGGATGTCCTGGCTGGGCAGAGAATGGGGTCTCAATATTTTTAGTGTATCTTTTTGCATGTAGTCATTGTACCTACAATTGCTAGTAGGAAAAAAAGTTGAAACTCATCTAATGAATCTGGTGACTATACTTCTGAGGGCCCCAGATGGTCTGTACCAAGTGGAAAGGGGTGTGGTGAGGAGGGTGAGACAAAAAACAGGGCCTGGGTCTTGAAAGGGAATGGGAGTTCTGAACGCAGCTTAAAGGCTCTTATAGAGTGTGTTCTTATCCAGCTCTCCAGGAACCTATGGCTGCGTAACAGAGTATTCTCCAGTTTAGTAAGTTAAAACTGCCATTGTATATGGGGCAGGGATTGGCCAATTCCTCTGCAACATGTGGAGTTGGCTAAGGTCACTCTGTGGTATTCAGCTGGTGACTGGGTTCGTCTGGAGGGGCCTGAGGCGTCTTCACTCACATATCTGAGACCTTGGCATGGATGGCTGGAAGGCTGGGCTCAGCCGGGCCCTCTCCCTCACTGTGTAGTCTTGGGGCATCTCCACAGTTTCTCAAGCAGGGTAGTTGGACTTCTACGTGGTAGTGCAGTGCTCTCAGAGGTCAGGGCAGAGGCTGCCACTCCTCTTGAAGACCAGGTACCGATCCAGTGTAGATTCACTTCCTCCACTATCCTCTCAGTCAAACACAGGCCAGCCAGCCACATGGGGAAGGCAAATATGCCCCACTCTCCATGGGAAGTGTGTCAAAGAATTTGCTTCCATCTCTAATCTGCCACGTCCAGCTACACTAGGAGTGTGTGTGTGTGTGTGTGTGTGTGTGTGTGTATACATTAAAAGAACATATCTCTAAATACATGAGGACTGCTCATGTAATCTTGCTCTGGGAACTTTAGTCCCTTTCCAAAGTAAAAATGAAGTCATTTTCTAAACTTAACTTCAAAAGTGTTCTCCTCTGCAGTCTGACACACCACTTTAGGCCTCAGATGACCGGTACTCACTACTGTAGTGATGTTAGCAGGTTTCTACCTGGATCTTTGAAGAACCACTGGCCTGTGGTCTACAGATCAAGGCAAGACCCCCACCCCCATCCACCCACCGGGGGGAAGGAAAGAACTGAATGACTAATTGCTGTGGTATTTTGAGGCTCAAACTGAATTTCTACAGGAAATACTGTCTTCCACCCTCAACCTCACCAGCCTCACCCTTCCCTTCTGACTAGGTTGGAATGGTGATAAGGATCTCTGGCATCCAGGTTAGAGGTTGTGTTCCAGTTTCCTTGACATGGAGAACAGTTGATTTTCAATTCCTGCAGGATTCAGGCAACAGTAACAAAGACAGGAGCTGCATTCTAGAATCAGAATGGTCTCTCCCTAGACACATCAGAGCAGGGCTGCAGAGTCTCAATGAAATACAGAGTACAAGCTTAGAAAGCAGGAGAGAAGAGCAACAAGACCAATTACCCTGGGGACTGTGTGGGGTGGGGTAATTACAATAGCCATTGAGATTTAGACATTCAAGCTCAATCTGTGCTTTGGGGCTGGTGAATCCTGAGACAGGAGCATTACATAGATAGGATTTTTATTTTTATTTGGTTCTTGAACAGAGTTAATATGAAACATCAGCTAGCTACTGACACCTGATTTAGCAAAAGGAAAGGTGAAAAACAATGGAAGAGTGATGCAAAATCATCTCCTTTATTCCACTCCATCTTACCTTACGTCTACACTTGAATCGTTTGTATTTCAGTCCCAGTAGGGAGAGGTACTTGCTGTACTCCTGAGCTTCAGTTACAGGCTTTTGTAGAGGTCCCTGGGGGCGTCCTGAGAATGATCCTGCTTTGGGCTGGAAACTGGGGCTGAGCACCCTACGCTCATTTTACCCTTTGGTTATAAGTGTTTAAACTGTAAACTGGAAAGAAATAGAAATTCTGAATGGAAGTATCATTTATTATCTCTTGCTAGTTCTTTCTTTTAGTTTATTTCTCAGAAATATGAATACTGTATTTCACTATAAATGGTACTTTTATGGAGGGGTATTTTTATAAAGAGAAACTATTTGATCTTCTTCCTCCTCCTCCTCCTTTTTCCTCCAACTTTTTATGTTTGGAATTCTTAACCACATAACAAACTTGGAAGAATTTAATTGTGAACCACTATATATCCAACATGATTATACCATTACTAAAATATCATCTATTGAAATTATCTTAATTTAACTTCAGTTTGAATTGTAGTGTACCCCTAAGGGAGGTAAAAACTTTTAATAATTGTGAATTACAATGGACTTGAGGCAATGCTGTGTATAATATTTTCTTTTCTTTCCTTACTTCTTTATATATTTTTTTTCATGTAGGTAAAAAAGAACCTATAATATTTAGATGTACTATTTAAGAACAACAACTATATCACTGAGAAAAGAATAAATTATTTAAATTAAAAATGATCTTATTAAATGTTCCAATGTAATAAAGAACATTGAGAAACTGCAAGTATGTATGTGTATCTATCTACATATGTGTGTATATGAAAGAAAAATATTAATAACCAATTTAACTACCCCTTTTATAAAACTAAATCTCTCAGATAAAATGGTAAAAAGTTAATTTATCTTTTGAAAAGAAAATAAAAACAGAGGAAAATACCATGAATCATTGTAAAAATAGAAATTGAATATGCAGAATATTCCCAAACTGTTGAATAAAATTTACCTGGCTTCATTGAAATATAATTAACATACAACATTGTGTGTGTTTAAGGTATACAATGCAATGATTTGATACACATATATGTTATGAAATGATTACCACAATAAGGTTGGTTAAAACATTCATTAACTCACAGAATTATTATTTTTTTGTGTATGGTGAAAACATTTAAGACGTCTTAGCAATTTTCAAGTATATAATACAGTGTTGTTAACTTTAGTCACCATGCTGTCCGTTGGATCCCCGCAAATTATTCATCTTATAACTGGAAATTTGTGCCGTTTGACCAACATCTCTCCATTTCTTCCATTCACTCCCCCAGGCACTGCTGACCACCATTTTACTCTCTGTTTCTATGAGTTTGCCTTTTTAAAATTCCAAATATAAGGAATATCGTACAATATTTGTCTTTCTCTGTCCAACTTTTTTCATTTATCATAATGCCCTCATGGTCCATTCATCTTGTCACAAATAGTGGGAATTCCTTCATTTTTATGGCTGAACTATATTTGAGTGTGTGTGTGTGTGTGTGTGTGTGTGTGTGTGTGTGACACCTTCTTTATCCATTCATCTGTCAACAGACACAAGTGGTTTCCATGCCTTGGCTGCAATGACTATAGGCGTGTAGATATCTCTTCAAGGTACTGATTTCATTTCCTTCAGATAAACAGCCAGATATGGGATTAATGGATCATATGGTAGTTCTATTTTTAAATTTTGACAAACCTCCATACTGTTTTCCATAGTGGCAGCACTAATTTTTATTCCCACCAACAGTGTACAGGGTTCCCTTTTCACTACATCCTCACCAACACTTGTTATCGCTTATTTTTTTATAATAGACATCCTAACAGCTATGAGGTGGTATCTCATTGTGGTTTTGAGTTGCATTTTTTTTTGAAGGTTAGTGATGTTGAGCATCTTTTCATGCACTTGTTGGCTATTTACACGTCTTTTGGAAAAATGTCTATTTATGTCCTCTGCCTATTTTTAAATCAGATTTTTTTCTTTCTTTTTTTGTGTGATTGAATTGTATGAGTGTATCATTTTAAAATGATAGATGTATATTAAGAGCTCCTACCAGGTATGTCTTTTATAGCATATGGATGTCATACTTAGGAGGGAGTGGCAAATTCAATGGGAGGTGATAGTTTCTTTGGGTGGTGTCCAGGTAAGAAATGTCCAAACCTGTATAGAACTTTTATAAGAATTTATTTGAGCCAAAACTGACAACACTGCTGGGAAGCAAATCTCAAATGCTCCAGAGAATGACAGTTTGCAATTTCTTTTATGCATTTGGAATTAAAGAGGGAATATAAGGAAGATTATCAGAAGGTTGGAGAAGCAAAGCAGGGATTGGATTACAAAATAGTTAAAAAGGTTATGTGCTCTCTTGAGGGGTCTAAAAAGAGGCATTCCAAAGTTAGGTTAACCTACATGCACAGAAATAATGGACAGGGCTTGCTTAAGGCAAAGATAAACCTTTGATGAAAGAAATTATATGGCTGGGACGTGACTACCCACCATGACCAGTCCTGTTAGGAATTTATGATCAGATCACTCTGGGAGGTTATGCACTGGACTTGTCAGTTTTAATACATAACCTCTTTTTTTGTCCACAGTGGTAAGATATGTGGGAAGACATCATAGACCCAAATACGATCTTAAAGTATCACATATAGACAAAGTATGAAAGAAGAAAGCAGAGGGCAGGAGACTATAATGATTCAAGTATGATGTAATGATGTCCTAAACTATGATTTGGCAAGGACATGTAGCAACCGGAACTCTTATACACTGCAGATGGAAATGTAAGTTGGTACACCGTTTTGGAAAGCTTTTACAGTTTCTTAAAAAGTTAAACATCCCTCATCTAGGTATTTGTCCAAGAGAAGTGAAAAACCATATAAAATCTTCCTAGCAGCTTTTTTTTGTAATTGCCATAAACTAGAAACAACCCAAATGTAGGTGAGTAGATAAACTGTGGCATATTCATATAATGGAATACTACTCAGAACTGAAAAGGACACACACAACAACATAAATGAATCTCAAAATAATCTCAAAATAATTATGTAGTATGAAAGAAGTTAGACAAGAAAAAGTATCTGTGAATGAATCTCTACATAAATTCTAGAATATGCACTGTAATCTATAGTGAAAGCAGATCAGTGTTTGCCTGGGGATGGGAAGGAAGGGTAGAATGAATTACAAACAGGCACAAGGAAACATTTGGAGGTGATGTTTGAGTTCATTATTTTGATTGTGGTGATTATTTTATGGCTGTGTATATATATGTCAAGTATATCAAATATATTTAGTTTACTGTGTGTCAGTTTTGCCTCAGTAAGGCTGTTCATTTTTTTACCTGGCAGATGGAGATAAAAGTCAGGAAAGATAAAAGCCCAGGAAAGAAATTTTAGATGGAGACAGAGGAATCAATATATTACTCATTCTTAAACCAGGGGTGTGGATAAGAGTAGAGGAGGGAAAGGAAAACAGAATCCTTTGCTTTCTAACATGGAAGACACTGCTATCAAAGTCTTGTTGTCTGATTTTTTGTCACACTTTAGTAATTGGATAACCATAGCGTAGTTTTGAGACATGTTCTCCAAACTTTTTGCTCCCAAGTTAGGAATTTAGACTTCCCATGTAGGTCAGTCTGTCTATATGGGATATACAGTTCAGTCTGTCTCCATGGGACATTAGCTCTGATATTGCATGAACCATAGTCAAATGAAAATGAAACCAGAAAGAAAATGTTTCCTTTTCTTGGACTGAGTAGTATTGTGTTGATTCAACCTCATTTCCTCCTTTTCACAGGACTACTAACCCATTCATTATCAGTAGGGATATTCTTTGAGTCCTGTACCTCGAACTACTATGCCAGGAGTGGAAACAGATAGTCATGATTCATCCCATTGCATCACCTGGTGCCCCAGCTTGCTCTGGTTATAGTTGATGGTTCAACCATGGGTCCATTTATATGGTGTGTTCCAACCCACACGGCTGGTTTTTTCAACTCTCTTTGTTCTCAGAAATGTAATGAAACTAATGAATTAACACAGAAATGTAGATTGCGTTGGTCATATCTCCTGCAAGCATTCTATTAAATTTTTGTAGGGTCCTATTATACCTGAACAAAACAGACAAGATGGTGGCTCTCCAGAAATTTATATTCTAGTGGTGATACATACAGGAATGATGAGGAAAAAAAACTTTAACAAGGTAATTCAGATAGTGATAGGTGTAGACATTGCTGTATTATTAGGTTGAGAAGAGAACTTGCTTCTGATAGTGTGGTCAGGGGAAGGCCTCTCTGAGGACAACATCCTTGAGTTTAGGCTTGAATAGAGGAAGGCAATCATGCAACACTTGGGGGGAAGATATTTCCAGATGGAGAGAAGAGGCATTGAGGAGACCTGCCGATGAGATGCCCATGTGGCTGGAGCAGAGGAAGTGAGGCGAATGAATAGGAAGAAGTGGAGTCAGAGATGGAAACACAGGCCAAAAGTTACAATGTTTGGATTTTCTCTAAAAGCCATTTGAATGTTTTGAAGTGGGGGGAGGGCTGTGCTGATGATGTGAGAAGTGTTTATAAAAAGATTACTGCTTCTGTGTGGAGTGCAAGGCTGGTAGCAGAGAGACCTGTCAGGAGACAGTTGTCGCCTGGAGATAACGAATTAGGGTGGTGGTGGTGATGAACAAGCTCCCCTGGTGCTGCCAGTCTGAGGACCACACGTTGAGAACCACTGACTTGGCTGCACAACAGAAGCACGTAGGGGGGGTTTAAGAATCCCAATGCCCAACATTCACTTCTTACCAATTACAGCAGACATTTAGGAGAGGGACCAAGGCATCGATGGTTTCTAAAATTTTCCAGGTGATTCAAATGTACAGACAAGTTTGAACACCTATGGCTAAAGATGCTGACGAGATAAGCTAATCAGTGATTTAGCCGTGGAACGGGCAGGCAAGAGCATTTGTGAAACGCCACTGGATGGTTGTTCTTAAAGTTATGGAACTGTTTTTTTTGTTGTTGTTTGTTTCGTTTTGTTTAGTTTTGTTTTCGGGGTGGCAGGGAGGGCTGCTTGGGTGAAGAAAACCACTCAAAATCCACAAATGGGAAACTCAATAAGAAGTGTCCACCCTGTCATGTTTTCTGTTTTCTATTCCATTTCAGAGGAAACCAGTAGTCTTCTCACTTTTTCCAAGCCTCTGTGAATCCCTTTTCATTCCTTTCCTGCTTTCAGGGCAGGTGCCCGTGATTTAGAAGAAACAATACAGTTCAAGCCTAACTGCAGTCTACAGCTCATAAACTATAAGTAAGCAAACTTGATTATACTAATGCCATGCAGTGCAGCCTGACAACGCCCTGAACTTTGTTTAAAATCATAAATGTATGCTACACTTTCTGCCCCTAGTCCCCGAAGCCTTCATTACTATCCTGCTGTCCTGTTCTTTCACTTGTGTATTAGAAGCTTATGGGTTCTTAATTTTTAATAAATGAGATATTGATTTGTTTTGCAAATGCTCCAGCAGGTAAACTTTAATTGACTGCTCTTAAAGACCCAGGTTATAAAAAAGCCATCAGACTCCACAATTACACTTTGAATATTTTTCTCTTGACTCCAGGAGACATGAAAACGCATTTCTGCCTCTGTGGCATCTTTAAGAGCAGCAGGTCCGCTCACTCCCAGAGGAGCTGTGCAATGAAACTGACCTCTGGTATCCCCATCATCTCCAAAGTGATTTTTCATCTCAGACACTTCAGTTGGCTTGGAGTCTCAGCTCTGTTTGGGGAGCACACAATGGGGAAGGACAAAAGCAGGAATTTTCTAGGGCATCTAGGAGTGCCTCATGCTGATCAAGGAAAAGGGTGAGGTTTCTGAATGTAAAGGAATTACCGGTGCCTTGTGGCCAGCCCACTTGAGCCAGAATCTCTCTGAGATAACTGTGAAATGACATCAGCACTCTGCAACATACTGAAATGGCTTGCTCATAGGCAGCAGGAGGCAGAGGGGAGGTGCCAGGGTTAGAGGGTAGGAAGAATCAGCTGAGCGTTACATTCCAGAGTATGTGACTATCTTTCTGTCAGGTAATTAAACATTAACCTAGGACAATACAATTTAAACACCTGGTAATTAAACCAATGCAAAAGGCCATCAGGCTAAATAGAAAAGCCAATTTGTAGTTACATTCTTGGTTCTGGGGCTATACCTTTGCGCTTTGAGGCACTGATTAAAATATTTATTTTTGCAAAACATGGGAAAAATCAGGATTTAACGCCATCAATAAACCCTAAACAGCTTATGAATAAGAGCTTCAGGAGGTCCCACATTCGCCCCACAGTAGTGCTCTAAACGGCCCTCAAGCTGGTCTAGATATCCTGAACAGATTAGTGTCGGCATTTGGTGGTGGGGTAAACCTAATCGTCTACTTACGGTTTCCTTAATTTGATTACAGGTTTCCCCCAGTTTGGCCTACCTGCTGCAGTGGTGCTTATCCTGTCAAAAGAAATTATTTCATGCTGTGCAAAGATTTAGTCAGGGAAGCATATGGTGCGGTGCAAATCAGCAAGGAGGATGCAAATCACCTCAAGTGGAGTCTGAATGAAATGACATCGGCTGATATCATCAAGCCAGGGAACCCCAGTTCAACAAATCGCCAAACAATTACCGGTCCTTCGTGGGTAAAGCTAATATGATGGTCTTCATTTTCTCTAAACGTACACATGCACTTTTTAAAAACATGATAGCTGCTGGTAGAATAAAAAAGTCAATCAATAAAAAGTGCGAAATGCACATTAGAAAAATCACAGGAAGGCTTCCCAGTAAAATAGCTTCTAATAGGCGTGTGGAAACTTCAGGGAACATCATTCAGAGATCTGTACACAGATAGAAGAACAGAGGTTGGGAAGCAAATTTCACAGGAATGAAGCTACTATGAAGCTATTTTTGTTTAAATCGTTTAATTTATACAAATTGTAACAGGATATAAGAAAGTAAAATAAAACAAATCACAATGGTCTTTAGATAAAACATTTTAAAGTTTCTAGAAGATGCCTAGTATTTGAAAGTGAAGATTATGGATAACATTAAGAGACTGAGAATCATTTAAAGGAAAAAGAATTCCCTATGTTGACTTTACACAATGTTTTGTTTTTGTTTTTGTTTTTTTTTATTTTTTATTGTAATTATAAGGAAATTAGCATCCTACTCTTTCTCTCCATCTCATGATTATTATTTATGCTAAGTCTATTTATTTAAGTCTGGCCCTAACATTTGTGAGGTCTCTGGCAAGAATAAAATGAAAACTCCAATTACCTTGTGCCTAAACATTTAAGTTTCATAAATGCTAACTGTTAAATGCAATTCACTTTATCCTTCTACCTTGACAAATATACCTTCATATTAACAAAACTGAAATACAAATAAAGCTTTAGTTTTTTTATATGCCTAAACATTAGAAAAATATAGACATGTGAGTATAATTATTTTTGCTCCTATTGATGTGTTTCAATCTTTAACTAATAAAATAAACACATACATAATTTATAAAATATTATGTATTTATTTTTTTACTTAGCAAATCACATATTATATTTTTGTAATTGAGATTTTCACATAATTAGTATTCTACTGATAGTAGTGAAACAAATAATTCAACATAAAATTAATTTTTATATAATATATGAATATATTTGGACAAAAGTGTAAGTCAAGGTCAACATAAAAATTTTAAAAATCAAAAATATTTTCCATGTGGATTTTTCACATGAGTAGTAAATTGTAGTTTGTCATTAAATGTTGTCATGGAGAAGTTAGAAGTCACTCAGATATTTTTTTCTTGTGCTTCTGATTTGCTTGGATGCCATAAGATTATTTTTTATACTTTATCATGAGTTACTTTGTTTTTCTTAAATAATAGTTTATTTTTCGATTACAGTTGACATACAATATTATATTAGTTTCAGGTGTACAACATAGTGAGTAGACATTTATATTACTTACAAGGTGATCACCCTGATAAATCTAGTACCCATCTGACACCATGCATAGTTATTATAATATTATTGACTACATTCCTTATGCTGTACTTTGCATACCCATAACTAGTTTGTAACTACCAATTTGTACTTAATCCCTTCCCCTTTCTCACCCATCCTCCCACCCCCCTCCCATCTATCTGGCAACATTAAAATGTTCTCCATATCTATGAGTTTGTTTCTGTTTTGTATGTTTGTTTATTTTGTTCTTTAGATCCCACATATGAGTTAAATCATATGTCCTTTATCTTTCTCTGTCTGACTTACTCCACTCAGCATAATACTCTTTAGGTTTCTCCATGTTGTTGCAGATGGCAAGATTTCATTCTTTTTTATGGCTGAGTGATATTCCATTGTATATATGTACCACTTCTTCTTTATCCATTCATCCATCAATGGACACCCAAGTTGTCTCCATATCTTGGGTATTGTAAATAATGCTGCAATGAGCATATCATGAGTTACTTTAATGTAGATAATTTTGTATCAGGTTTTTTTGCTGACACAATGTGCTATTTTGTATAACTTGACATACTGTAAATGCCATATTTTACTATTACTACCTACATTATAATAAAATTTTTTCACTATATTTTTGAATTTGTGAGGTTTTATATTATATGAATATGAGGGGCTATATAGAGTAGCCATATAGAACATGGACCCTGAAGTCAGAAAGTCAGACTGCAGATTTCAAATCTCAGCTCTACCATTCATCCAAGATGACTTAGAAGGTAAGTAACGAAGCACATAATGCCAGCAGAAGAACTGATACAAAATGAAAATCGAGAGCTCTCGGGGGGTCTCTTAAGAATGACACTAATACTACTGGCTCGGGGCCCCATCCTTATGATATCATTTACCTTAATTACTCCTTTAGAGGCCTGTCCTCCAAGTACAGCCACGCTGGAGGTTGGGGCCTCAACATATGAATTTGGGGAGGACACAAACATTCAATCCATAACACCCATGAAAAGGATACCTACTTTCATAAGCTTTTTATAAAGAGTAAATGAGATAATAAGGACATTAGAAAATACCTGAGATATAACAAGCAATATATAAATATTAGCTATTGTTGTTATTCATGAATACCAGCTATACATATGTGATATGAATATACATATGTGATATACACTGCATATCTTTCATATGTATATGTATGTATGTATATATATATATATTATATATAGTTGCTTTTTGTCTGCCTTTGGTATTTATTATTCTATTGTTGTATCACTTTATTTTTAAAAGATTGTATCTTGTGATTCTAAACTGATTATTTCCTCAGGCCTGTTATCCAGGTCTCTGACTATGTCTATATCCAATTTCTTTCTCCTTTTTATATTTTCTTTATGAGCTTTTTTACAATAGTTTGACTTTTCTCTTCCAATTCTTTTCTACGCTCTGCCACCTCACTTTTCAAGTTTTCAGCTGTTTCACCATCTTTTCTTTGATCTTCCTTATTTATTTGAGGGTTTTATTTATTTATTTTTCTTCCAGAAAGCGTATGCCATCTTTCATTTCTCTAAGGGATGAACTTTTCTGTTGTGAACTTTTCTGTTTTCTGTGGTAATAAATTCATTTGTACTTAGTTGGTTGCAAGTGATAGACACTCAACTCAAACTTGCTGAGTATAAAGGTGAATTTATGTATTTGTATCACTGAAAACTTCAAGGACAATGTAATTTTTAGAATATCTAAGATCTCAAATGATATCTTCAAGTCTTGGTTAATGGGGTCTACAAGTGGTTGCCATGATGGCTGCTGACGACTCAAGACTTAAATTCTACTGCTTGGCAACACAGTTAAGAAAAGAGCATCTTTTTTCAGAATACTGACAAAGAAGTTCCAAGGAACATTCTGATTGGGCCAGATTTACTCACGTGGCTATCCTTGAAGCTATCAGTCTAGCTTTATAAATGGTTATTCTGATTGGCTAGATTTGGTTACATATCTCTGGCAAGAAAAGAGAGAAGGATTGGTAAACACATCAGAATCACATGAAATGAAGATGAGTTCGTTTCCCAAAAGAAAATTAAGTGCTATTACTAAATTTAGAAGGAATGTTGACCATCTGCCTTTGCTTATGTTCTGTTCTCCGTTTCTCAACACAAGAATCAATGCATAAGGTCTATACTGGTTCTCATCTGTTTCATGATAATCTTTGAATGGAGCTACCTCTATTGAGACAAGCTAAAATGTTACCTAGAGGGGCAGGAGAAGTACTTTGGCCAATTCATGATTTTAGTCAGGAAGAGCTATTTTAGTCATGCTCTCACTAAATCTGCTACACTTCCCTAGGGATAAGTTACCCCGCACGCCTCCGGCCCAGTTTTTATTTCGTTTCCCCTTTCCTGGGAAAACAAGAAGTCAGTAAGTTTCACAGTAATGCCACTTAGGTCTCTCAACTCTCCGTGCCTCCCTTTTTCATGTGGGCATACCTCCAATAGTCTCCCTTGCATATCTGACCTACAGGGTATGTCTAACATGTGTTTTGTCATATCCATATATCATTTTGATGAGGAATAAATCTGTATAGAGACAGCCTCCAGCTACTTCGGGGGCCTCTAGATCATTGGAAAGACCTTTTAGGCTTGTGACATATTTAGAGAAATCCATATCTTTCTTATAGTCTAATGTACTAGGTATTGGTTCGCAGTGTTCTACATTTTATCCCAAATTTCATTGTATTAGGCAATATACTAGATGTCTGCTGCTGTGTAAGAAATTACTCTTAAACTTAGAGACTTAAAATGATAAAACTCGATTATCCATTTTGGGGTAAGAAATTTGGGAGTGGCTAATTGTCTCTCGTGAGGTTACAGTCAAGATCTCTGCTGGGCGTATGGTCATTTGAAGACTTGAGTCATCCACTTCCAAGATAACTCACTCACATGGCTGTTGACAGGAAGCCTTAGGTCTCCACCATGTTAGTCTATCCATAGGCTACCTAAGTCCTCATGACAGGATACCTGGGTTCCCACAGTGCCAGCAATCCAAGAACACAAGCTGAAAACCACACTGTCTCTTATAACCCAGCCTCAGAAATCACACTGTTGGTTACACAGGTCAGCCCTTTTCCCTGTGGGAGGGGACATTAACAATAGCATGAAAATTGGGGCCATCTTGGGGGCTGGCTACTGTAGCAGGTATTACTCATGGTTCAATGATAGAAATGGCTTCAGAGTTTTGCTCTATCACTTAGTAGCCATGTGGTGTTTTTGTCATGAAACGGGCAGGCAATATCATCCAAATTTAGAGAAAGTGCAATGCATATCCCGGAGGTGATTGAAGCAAGTTTAAAGCCTGTACCAGTTTACAGTTATGCACAAGAGGATTCCTAACATAGTCTAAAAATATCCAAATTTAAAGATACATTAATCATGTTTCCCCATAAACTGAAGAGCAACTAGTCTTATGTGAGCCAGCACTGCCTCTTTCTCCCCTTCAAATCCAATAAGGTATAAATATTCAGAAACTTCACTCATTACCTGAGGCCGTTGGCTGAAGGGACACTTCCCTTGTCTACACATGTTGCGTTTCCTTCAGAACTCGGGTCTTGGGCAACACCCATCAGTACTGTGTTTCCCCAAAAACAAGACTGGGTCTTATATTAATTTTTGCTCCAAAAGACGCTTTAGGGCTTATGTTCAGGTGATGTCATCCTGCATACTCATGCTAGGGCTTTTTCCAGTTAGGTCTTATTTTCGGGGAAACTCGGTATCTAGGCCAGAAGTTCCTTTTGACCCCATACCTGGCCTGTACATACCATTCGCAGGCTGGGCCAGCTGCAGGCACAATTTTGAAATCTCCCCTCTCCACAGCTTTATTTTCTCTCTTGGCACCCAACTCCCTCCCCACATGTGCCTCCTCGGTTTTCTTTCTTCTAGGTCTTGTTTTCAGCTAGCTGTCATTTAGTTGTCAACAAATTTCTGGAGGTATTACCTGGCAGATTATACTTATTTCACTCAGAGGCATTACATTTTAATAGGACTTACTGAAGGAAAATACATCTTCAGTACCCAAAGGAGTAAATCTTAAACAGTGAATTTTAAGCATTATGGCTGAAAAGGGTGCTGGCTAGAGTTAGAAATTTTGTAGTTAAGAAACCCTAATCTTTGCTCTTCAAATCACTGCTCACAGTCAAATCTGCTTTGGGAGTTCAATCTTCTCCATTTCCTTCTTTCCTACCTCCCTTTCCAGTCTTAGTTTCCAAAGCCATGGTTTACACACCATTTCTCCTCTGGAGTTCTTTTCGCCCTCCTGCACAGCTACTCTGATCCACTTGTGCCTTCCTCTGAAATACTACTCCTCCTTCTCTCTCCCTTTGTTCAGGCTGTGCATTTTGTGGGGCTGCCTTCTTTACCCTTCTTTTTCCTCCCTTTCCTGAATTTCAAAAACGAATTCATCCTCTAAGTGCCAACATAAATATCCTGGCCTTTGCAAAGACTTTCCCCCAACCCCCCCAGGCCAAGCTCATTGCTTCTGCCTCCCAGTCTACCCCAGTACCTTCTGATGATTTCAAAGGGAGCACATGAAATGAAGTGCTTAGTGAGCTGTTTGTGGGGCATTGTGCCTCCTGGATGGCAGCCTAACCAACTTAGTATGTCTGGCTCACAGGACAAGATGTAGCAGTTTGGCACCCACTAGAAGCCTCATAGGTTTTTTTTGTTGTTGTTTTCTTTTTAAATAAATTTTAATGGGGAATATTGGGGAACGGTGTGTTTCTCCAGGACACATCAGCTCCAAGTCATTGTCCTTCAATCTACTTGTGGAGTGCAGAGCTCAGCTGTAAGTCCAGTCACCATTTTTCAATCTTTAGTTGCAGGGGACGCAGCCCACCATCCCATGTGGGAATTGAACCAGCAACCTTGTTGTTAAGAGCTCGCGCTCTAACCAAGTCTTTCAGCTGCCCCGCCTCATAGAATTTATGTGTATTTGCCTTTAAAGAGTTAATTTCTGCCATTAACTAGCTCTGTGCTTTGGGCTAAATCATTTCCATTTCTCTGGACCTCAGTTTCTTCCATTTTTAAAATGAGGAAGTTGGACAAAAATTGTCTTAAATCATTTCCCAACAATAAAATGCTATGCTACCGCATCATGGCGCAATCGTTCCACAGTGAAGAATTAATATTTTCTTCAAAGTATGATAAAAATGGGTTTGTTTTTTAGAGAGATGTTGACACATTTGTGCAAATTAACACTACAAATCTCCACTGACTCATTTGGCCTGGAACCACAAGTTCACATACCAAAGAGAACCGAGAAGGCGCATGAGAGAAATACTTTCCCATTTATCAAGGTAAGGAGTACCATACCCTATTTTTATTCCAAGAGTCACTAGCCATAGTCAGCCTTTCACTCTACAGAATGGGAAAGTTCTGGATGGCTTCTCTAAGCAGCATGAGGATCAGGTTAGCTGCTAGAGCATCAAGAAATATTACCACACATGTCCTTTTCTTTGTTGTCTTTGCTTAGTTTATTACAATTGAAATGCAGAAAAAAACCTAAAGGAAATGTGAAGCTGAGCAGGGCATAGTTCTCTGATCGTGACCACAGAAAAAATAAATACGTTCCTCTGATGGATGAACACAATTACATGTTCTATCCAGCCTTGATGGGTCTGAGCAAATGCCCATCTCCAAGAGACTGAGAAGAGGCCTGACTGTTTCTCTTTGCCTACCGTTAAACCTTTTCCCTCTCCTGCACTCACACTCTGCTCCTGTGGTAGATGCTATGGGGGCTGGTCCCAGATCCCTTTTCCCAGCTGGTGCCCTGACCCCATGTGCTGTGAGAGGAAACTCCTAACAATGTACAGCCACAACCTTCTCCAGAGAACCGCCCTCAGAGAACAGGAGCAGTCTTGCCCGGGAAGATAAGCACAGTCCCAGAGGCCCACAGCCAATGCCTGACATACATGAGCATAGAGAAAGCCGACCTTCTTGTCTAAAAGGGAACAACTGTTCTGTGTGGCATGCTCTCCGGAACCTTTCTCCCATAGATCAGACCAAGCTGAGGCCATACCCAAGACTACATCCTTGCTAGGCTTCGCCCCCTGCCCTACCCTATGTTAGGTTCTGCTTCTAAGGAACCCAACCTTATTCAGCTCGTCTCTCCTCAGTCTGTCATGCGATATAACCCCCTACTAGAAAAGTGATTTTAACTGGTAGGCAGACTGCCTTGCTGCACTGCTGCCCTTTGGAGGTTTTATGTAATCCTAACAAATTTCCTCTGTGGTTCATGTATATTTAAGGGGCTAGTGGCCCTCTAATAGTAATGTTTTCAGGTCACTGAAGAGGAGGAAATGAGGCTATGTGGTATAGTACAGGAGTACTGGCTTGGAGTGAAGGGGAACTGAGTCCAGTTCCATTCCCAAAAGTCATTTTGACCAGAGATAAGTTGGTGTAGCTTTTGGGTCTCAGTTTATTCCTCTGTCAAGTGGAAAGAGGGATAAGATAAACCCAAAACTCCCTTCCTGTTCTGCCGTTCTAGGAGTTTATGAGTCATGCTTTTTTTTTTTTTTTTTTTTTCATTTTACCCAGAAGAAACATGCAGGAAGAGATAGCAAATGCAGCAAGAGATAGGTATGTGGGTGGGGTGGAGCCTAAACTCAATTATTCATTTCCTATCTCTGAAGCAGAGAAGCCACACACATATTTTAGTGCTATTTATTCAGCACTTAATGCCTTCAAAGAACTGACTTTGAATAAAATGGTCTAAGTACTATTTTTTGGTGGAAAATTGGCAGTGGGGCTTCATTTCACTCTGGCAACCACTCAACACTTGCTTTTCTTGGCTCTTTGCATTTACAGAACTATATGGGAACCTGTTGGAAGAGGCCAAACCTGCTCAGATCAGCACAGGAGTCATTTATAAAAAGGACAGTGCTTATTGAATCAGTCATAGACCACAACATTCATTTGAAGAGGAGAGTTCACTTGTTTTCCCTTTCCTTTTAATTTTCCAAAATGCCTGCACATCCATTCCTTCATTTGGTCTTCCTGGTGACCTTGTGACATGCTATCATCTCTACTTGGAAAACAAAAAAACTGAGGTAGGATCTGGTTGTGTGACTTGATTTTAGTTACTGGTTAATGTCAAAAGCAGCCTTACAGCATAGCTGGCCAACTCTCTGCCACCTGAATTCCCACCAAGTCACTGCCTTTCTCAATAGTGTAGCGCAGGAGTGTCCAAACTTTTTTCAACGTTTTTCCCCAAGGGCCATATGTGGTAAAATACATAAACAGCCAGGCCACTCACTCGAGGTGAAGTACATATTGCCTCACCTGGTTTATTTAAGTAAACTAAATATATTTTTGGAATTTGCTGCGGGCCAATTAAAAATGGATTGCTGGCCGCAGTTGGCCGTGGGCCGCAGTTTGGACACCTCTGGTGTAGAGTTTGCCTAAGTGTTTTCTAAGGATTGCCAGTTCCTTGGAAGGTGGATAATTGTTATGCAAAAAGTAATTGTTTATGATGCAATAAGTTTGGGGAAGGCTAAGTCAAACAGGCTTCTTCAGACATGTGGGAATCTTCATGCTACTTAAATATTCCAAGACAAGGCAATGCATGTGGCAGTAGCAATTCCAAACATACTTAACCATACAGACCTTTACTTCCAGATTATCTTGAATCTTAGAAAGTACTCTAATAAGTCTTACTCACTGGTGTATATGATAACCACACTTTGGATATCTGGCTGATCTCTTGTACCTAGTAGGCATAACCTACTATTCAAACTGTTTTCATGACTGGTAACCTAAGGCTTTGGCTTCGCTTGATTATTTAAATGTGTGATGCAGGTAGGCAGACAGGGCCTATTTGGTTACCATGAGTGTTATACCTAGCCTTTTGTCTTTGAAAAATTTGCCACAAAGGACTTAACTGACTACTTTTACAGAATTGATTCAGATTTCACTTTCTCCAAGATTTCAATAGGCAACCCGTGCTTCATGGTTTCCAACAATCTGCAAATTTGAGGTATATCAGTTCTCATCCAGCTTGTAATATCTTAATTGTAAACCTTATTCAGGCTGTTTTCTTCTGAGAGGCTCCAAAGCCCTCCAAAACAGGTTGAAAATCATCCATAATTACGAGTATTTGATTGCCCACATATAACACAATTTCAGGGCCTGTAATCACTGTCTCCATATAGACATATCATACTTCTTACAATTAAGTACCAAGCACTGTGTTGGACTCAGTATATGCATCTCCCCAGATTGCTCTGCCCCACATGTTCCCGAGTCTTGGATTTTGTTCAACAAAGAGTCTTAGAAGCTGCCACACAGTGTCCTAGCACCACTGCTAGCAGCTCAGGTGCCCTACATTGACCTCATTGGGTCATAAAGGCTCACGTCCTCCTCATTGTGGGGCATGGATGAAACACCAGGGCATAAGGCTGGGGACTGGCCCTTTCCCCGAAGGGCTGAGTAACAGCCTGGGGGAAGTGGGGTTGTGTGGGGGAAGAATTAACATGCATTAAGATAACACCTGACCAATAAGAGTCGGGAGGCAGAAACAAGCCAACAGGAAAACACCACTCCTTCCCTCTTCTCAACAGATTATTCTGAGTTGCAGTGGTTCCTCGCGACATTTCTAGAGCCCTGGGAGCAACTAGCTATGTTTTCTTGTGGTGCTGTGGCCTGCTCCAAAACCACCCCCTTGGACTTGCTTTGCTTGCTTCCCTTATTCTCTGTGCCCTGGAATTGTATCCCCCAATAGACCACTAGAATTTAAACTTTGCCTTAAGCTCTGTTCTGGGAAACCCAGGCTGACAACTCCATACATATCCAAGGGTTTTTTCTCTATTTTTAAAATAATCATAGCTCGTGTATATTGAACCTTACAATACAGAGTCCTCACACACAATACTTCCTACTGTCCATTTGATGAGAATAAAATTGTGGTAGGCCACTGTTTATAACCATTTTGTTTACTCTATGGGTTCTATAGTACATTTCTTCCAAAATCTCCCCTGCAGAGGACAGATGTAAGTAAGGATTCATTAGGAAAATAATGATGTTCTACACAAGAATGCTGCCAGGTTTCATCACTGTAGAAGCATGATTATTAGCTCATCATCGTCCACACCATTCCTGTCCAAGGAATAAAATACGTTCAGATAAAGAGTGGCAATAGCACATGTCTATATGTTGTAGAGGCTGTGGGTTGCACACAGGCTTAGGAAGAAAGGTAGATTAATTTAATCGTAAATTTTAACACAGCAATTGAAAAAATTTAGTTAATTCTCTATCCTTTCACAGCAAAATCCTATGTAGCTAAATTTGTGTGGAACCTTGGTTCTTTGCTCTGGCCTAAATAACATATATTTTCTTAGACTGGAAGTGAGAAGGACTTTTTCAAATCTTCATCTGGGAAGATGTTTCTATAAACTAAGAACATAGATTCTCCCAATGAAATCTATTTCCATTGGCAGCTGTAAGTCCCCTCTCTTCCCAGAGCTGACTGTGAGTCAGGTAGAATAGCATAGGCGGTGCTGCAATAATTAAAAAGCCAATTATCTCAGTGGCTTCTAACAGTAAAAGCCTATTTCTCTCCCTACAGATCCATCAAGGGTTGGTGGAGAGGCTCTTCTCCAAGTCACCCTCACTTGGGAGCAGCCCATTTCCCGGGTTCATTTCCTATCACCTAGGCATATAAAAGAAGAGGTGGTGACTTATGCGTAACTTTTAAACAGTCCACAGGAAGTGGAAAAGCTATTTCCACCCCCATTTTAGTGAGCAAAGCAAATCAGAAGACCATAGCTTATTTCAAAGGAGTTGGGAGAAAATACTTCTATCAAATGTCCTAAAGAAGGAGTGTCAGAATATTTGCTTTCATCTCTAATGATGGTGGCTCTATATACTGTCACCAGAGGAAGAAATTACATCCTGAGGGAGGAAGGTCAGTGAAGCATTTTGTTCCCAAGTACAGTTTGTTCTCTCTACGATCATAGTAGATATCCAGATGTTCTCCAATTCTGGAAGGTGGGGCTACCACCCCAGCACAGCCCACTACCACACATACACACACACCCTACTCAGATTGTCTAGTGTAAATATGTACTTAACCCAGCTCCCACCCCCATAGAAGAAGGAGAAGAATTGGACTCCTTCTGTCTGTGTTAAGCAGCTTGGAAAGTGGAAGCTTGCCAGCCCCATTCTGGGGAAAAATGGCACGGAGACATACCTTAACTGCCCTCCACTCTGCCAAGGGCTTTCTTCTCCTCTTTCTGAAGACTTTGTCCTGGCAGTTTAATCAAGTTCTTAGTGATGTGATACATGGAGTACATTGCATCCAGATGCATCAGTCTGCTCTGGAAACCTTTGCAAATACCATCCCCAAGCTCTCTGCAGACAGCATTCTGTCAACCTGGGAGTTGGCTTGTTTTCTGTGGTGCTTTCTCAGCAAAAAAGCCGTTTTCCAAAAGGTTCATGGGAATGGTTCCTATAAACTGAAGTTAAAAGACATCACATCCAGAGGCCTTTTAAAGAAATATCTGTTCTTCTCCAGACTTTTAAAAGACCACATCTTCAGAAGACACTTTCTTTATTTATCTAGGGATAACTAGAGAATTCTGTAAGGTAGAGACCAGAAGAGAATTTCCTTTATAAAAATAGAAAGGAAGAAAGAAAGAAAAAAATAGATCAAACCATAAAGAGTTTTTAGTTACGGGGACCTAGACACTTTGATACTGGGCATATTTTTACCACTCTATAAAAATGTCTTTGTTTCTTCTTGAACCCCATGAAATGGCATAAAGGAGAAAAGCACATTTCTTATTTTCTCCTCTGAGGATATTCCCCCTTTACACTACCCATGTGTCCAAAGGTTAGTGCATTAGCATCACCAAGCCCCCCCAAAGGTCTTGCCTCTCTGCTCACTACCTCTCAGATCATTTCAGGGTACTTGGAAAGTGGGCAGCCGTTTAATGAGACAAATCCCCTTGGAGACTCCTCTTCCCCCTAGGAATTCAGTAAGTGCTTTATATGAAACAGTAATCGGATGGTTCAGCCAGACTCTCTGGCTCACATACACTAACTGATGTTCCCTTTGGGAAGGAAGAGCAGGTAGCCAAGTGATAAGGCCATTAGGGCTGACTGCATCATGTGGGCTGGTAGTCCCTGAAGCCAATTTTCTTGCCTTTTGTAAGCATGAGGTCGGTGAATGGCTGATCAGAACAGACTTTCCGGTAGGATATAAAGGTGTCCATGGGCAGACTCTGGATAATAATGGGCAGAGAAGGATTTAGTACTGTGATTATTGCTGAACAGAGGCTGGATGCATTGGGCAGAAATTCAGAGGAGCTGCAGAGGTGTGATGAGTGAGAAATCAGATATGTTGGCCCTACATAGGTGAGCTTGCCTACTCTTGTCGTTAGAAGGAACCAAGAGAATCCTCCAGGAGGCCTAACAATGCCTCCCAGAACTCTCGGAGACATCAGGTTAAAGACGGCCACATCTGTGGAGACTTTGTCTGTTTACAGATCACTTCACTTTTGTCCTCTAATTCATAGATTTTTATCTTTCTTATGACTCCAGGCTTCAGGCTTCAGGCGTGCTTGGGACTCTGCCTGTGTTGGGTTCTTTCTCCTAAGAAGTTGAGGATGTTGTAAGATCTCAACAATTGTAAGATCAACAATTGGAGTTAGGGAGCAGTTAAAGCCACGAGTCATGTCAGAATGGGATAAGGGACAGGGATGGGGCTTGGGATGGAGGTTAGTGGAACAGAATATAGAGTGATGTGAATAGAGTTGAACTTTTTTTTTTCCTTTTTTCTTCTTTTTCCTCCCCCACCCCTCCTCTTCCATGCCTGGTGTTTATTGATATCTCCCTATCAACTGTACAAATCAGAAGTTGTACCCAACCAGTGAGATGACTTTAAGATATGCCCACAAATTCTTTGATTCTTCTCCCTTTCAGAGATGGAGACTAATTCCCCTTCCCTTGAGTGTGGGCTGGACTTAGTGACTTATTTCTAACAAAAAGAATAAAGCACACAGTACATGACTTTGGAGACTAGATCATAGGAGGCCCTTTGGCTATATGCTTGTTCTCTTTTGCTCTCTCACTTGGAGCATTTTTTCTGGGAGAAGCCAGCTGCCATGTCCTGAGGACTTTCGGGCAGCCTATGGAGAAGTCTACACAGTAAGGAACTGAGGCCTCCTGCCAACAGCCATGTGAGTACACCATCTGCGAAGCAGATCCTGCAGCCCCAGTCAAACCTTCATTCCCTGCAGCCCCAGCCAACATCCTGACTACAATCTCAGAAGACCTCCTGAGCTAGACCACTTACTAAGCCACTCCCAAATTTCTGAGCAGCAGAAATTGTGAGTTAATATGTTTGTTGTTTTAAGCCACTAACTTTAGGGTAATTTGTTATACAGCAATTGGTAATTACAACTGGTATTGTGCTACAGA